>NC_071976.1:25466692-25519429 GCF_026283585.1 Hylaeus volcanicus
GGATAATGAATACGAATTTGAACAAGATCAACCGATATTATCCGACATTAGAGTAACATTAACAAAAGAATTCTATAAAAAGAACATTTAGATGTAGGCAGCGTCAATTAGTCACAATATAATCGTTCAGCCATCACTATCGGTAAAATGGAGCGGATAATGTAGGATGGCGCTACAATTTTTAATTAAATGGTCTTACAGAAGTACAATTAGAATAAAAAGAGAGACCAATATGAAGACTGAAGATTGTTAGGTTGTAAGGAAAAAGTATATGTCTTCTAAAAAGATTCTATTTTCTTTTGTCTGTGATACAATAAAATATATATATAAAATAGACGAGTTACTATTCCTATATAAAGTTTATTAACATAGTAGAATAAAGAATATGACAACCTCGATTTACGAATTAAAAAGTTTATTGTTATGCCTTTCATTATTGCGATTAGATATAAGAAGGATAGTCAGTAAGAATAGAGACTAAGAAGCGTTACTGTAAAACGTTTAAAAGAGGAAATGTAAAAAGAGAGCATCACATAGTAGTGCAAAGTACTACTCTGAATGTACGCACATTAATTTAATAAACGATAAACAATAAACAATTAAATGGTGCCATCTAGTGTTGAGAAAATAAACTAATTCTCGACAAACTTGGGCGTTTTTACGCTAGAGGCGCTGACCGAAAACGTGTATGTGAATTCTATTGGGTTTTTGAAGATTGTTTTATTTTTACCTGGTTATTGTGTTTATATAAATGAAAATGATTACATCCACTCTACGATCAGCAGTATGTTCTCTAATGAAAATGAAAGTCTTCTCTGTGGAAACGTTTTCAAGATTATCGTGTTTGAGCTACACGAATGTCAGAAGTCATCACATAACCTCAAATGATTTGAGAGAATTTCGAGTGGACAATATGAAATTTAGAGCCCGTGACACCGGAAAGCACTCGAATCGAGTGGATGGCGAGGTTTCGAAAGATATTGCTATAGGTGACCAGTAAGTAATCGATATTATTGTATTAATATGTAAATAGCATTTGAACGGTTCTCTAAAGCATATGATGTTATGTTATTTTCAATCACATTCAGAAGCTCACTTTTCCCTGATGCATCAACCCCAGATAAAGTTATTAATGGTATACCATTCAAATTGTTACCTATTATTAATATAAAGGCAACACCTAATAATACGATAATGAATGCTACCTCTTTCAATGGTAAGTGTTAACTATTGGTATTGTGTTTTAAATATAGTTCTTATCTACAATAATAGCAATGGCATTGTAGGAAAAGGAATACTAATTCATTCTGCTGGTATGGAAGGTTTCAAAAATGCCAAAAAGGGTACTAACATTGCAGCGCAACAAGCTGCTATTACATTTGGAACCGTACGAAACTTTTTATATTCAATGTTGTAGTGTTCTGTATTTTCATACAGTTTTTCTTCTAATGTGTGTTGTATTTCTTTAAAGCGTGCTGTTGAAAAAGGTATAAAAATAGTCAGGGTAAGAGTACAAGGTCTTGGAGCTGGTAGAATGGTAAATACTAAAAAATGTGGTATAAATTATTTTGTATATTATGTTTACCTAATAAATATTTACTCTATACAGGCTGCCATGAAAGGACTTCAACTCGCAGGAGTCAATATTATTTCTGTCACAGATAACACTAGAGTATCATGGAATCCTTTAAGACCTAGGAAAGCAAGAAGAATATAGAATGTATATAATTTATAATAAAGAATTCAATAAACTAATTCATCCCATACTATATTCTGTCTACAACTTTATTTAAAATGTACCATATAACTTCATGCAACTTATAAACACATAATACTTTTCATGGTAATCTTTCCTGAATATATACAATACATTATTATCATATAATAATTATATGTACGATTGCACAAGAAGAATGTAATCGTAAATAAATATGACTAGATGAAAATATGAATTAAAAACTACTTCAACATAATTATGGCTTTTTAAGTTTGCTAACATACTTCTTTTCTCACACATCGCAACAATAAAACATTCTAAGTTATGATCGACGCACAGCGTATCTATTTCTAAATTCTTAAAAATTTATTTTCCGCTGTGGTCGAAGTCAGTGAAACGATAAAGCTTTGAGTTGTCTTTCATCGTATTGAGAGTGCGTGTTGCTTGATCCAAGGTATATACTCCGATACACGAGTATATACACCAGGAAGTCGCGGGCGGGCACATCCTACCCCCGACGAGACTATTCCCACGACCATCATGTTACTGTTAGGGTAGCTTCCAATCATCAAAGGGCCACCACTGTCGGTCTGAAAAAAAAGTGTTACACATACAGCTGTTTCTTGAATATTTGGCTGTTTATGAGAACGAATCAATGCAATATATTTCTGTGTTTCTATCTTTCATGGTCCTCACTGTTGTTGTAATCAAGGTTTTCGAAATAATCACGACGAGTAGGTAGTACACACATACTAATAATATATTTCGCTCATATTACTCATTTAGAAAAATAACATTTTCTGCAATGCAATTGAAAAAAATTCTCCTCAAGTACAAGACCAACAGATCACTGCACCCCTCATGGGGGATGAAAAGAATAACCAAGAGATATATCTAAGCAAATGCGAATGCAAAGTAGCGAAAAGCTAGAATTAAATGAATGCGAAGATCGAACAAATGTAAAACTGATGCATTAGGTGTGATAGTCAAGCTGTACGACTTTGCGCCCCTATAAATAAATCTCACTCACGTATGAAAGTGATTCAAGTGAAATCAATTTTCCGAGTTATTCTCTTACCATCGTCAAAGAATATTCAAAGAAATGTTTAAAAAATCCTCAAACAATCGATATCGAAACCCAAGAATGCAATATCTTAAATAATACATCGTCACCAGTGACCGACGCGGTGCGAAGTATATCGTCAACTACCGATTTTCAACGTGTGAAACGAATTGCGGTGTACTTACAACCATAACGCGAAACGATTCTCAAGCACCGACCGCAGAAGCAATTATATTATCTATTCAGTGGCCACGGGCGACTAAACGCGGGACGCATAGGTCCGTTGGAATTGCCCAACGAAGTAGAAGATATCTCTCAAATGGACCGCGAACGGAATCACAAATACGCAATAAAACGTATCGGGTCGGAAACACGTACATATTCAACGAACACGTCTTTTTTTCCATCCCCTTCGTTCAGGTGGTGTCGATAATTACGTTACGCCGAACCGCAATATTTTGTCAACATACTTCTCCACGCTTTTCCGGGGGGGGAGAGAGGTTGGCGAGTATCGCTTTTTTTTCTTCCCCCACTCCGTTTTCATTTTGTTTTTGCGGTCGAACAATTTGGTCCGCGACCGTTTCCCCCCGTCGTTGTTAATTCAACATGTGCGTCCGCCGCACGACCACGGATATTTATTGAAATTCATGTCGCGGTCGTTCGACGGGGCGTGAATTTCGCGTATGAACGATTGACACGCAACGCGGTCTAACTAGCGGCACGTGAATAAACGAGGGTCGATACCAAGGGGAGGTAACAAGTTGAGGTGTGGATAAATGATATGCAGCTACAGAATCCCAAAATTGAAAAGATCGTGCTTATGGGTGGTTTTTACTTCGCCTGAGAAAAATATTGGTAACGTTTGCAGCGTTAGAAGAAACTTCCCTTACTAAGAGACTTGTGTTTCGACGATACACAGGGAATTTTTTCAAATTTTGAATAGAGTAACATTACGTGTAGAAAATTTGAAGAGAAGGAGCTTAAGGGCTGTTTCTACTTCGCCTGACAAAGTATTGGTAACGTTTGCACCGTTAGAAGAATAAGAAGTAGTGGATAACAAAATTTGAAACTTTCCTTATTATGAGACTTTTGTTTTGACGATACGGAAGAATTTTTTTTTAGAAATTCACTTACCCAGCACGAATCTCGGCCACCTTCTTCGTGGCCTGCGCACATCTGATTTCCCTCCACGCGAGTAGATTTGCCCTCGCTGGCGTACCACTCGCGACAAACACGGTTCTCGATCACACGAACGTCCACTTTCTGCAAAACGTCTGCTCGTTTGTCTGAAAGATAGCAATGGATTATTTGTTGCTCTTGATTTGTTTTGTGCAGTGTCGGAGAGTTTTGAATGATCTGAATCAATTATCTAAATTATCCCTAATTATCTGAGTCAACGTTTGAACGTGTGTCGTGCAATGTAAATTATGCTCGAATGCGTTTGAAAGAGCATGTTCGTTCGAAGGTTCAAAAGCATATCGATTTTCTCCGCACTTTTGTTTACACGGTAAAGTGTTAGAAACATATTGCTAAAAGGATTTTGAATTTCAAAAATTCATTTGCCGAAGGTACAATCGATTCAATTTATCGATGCACAGGTTTGACATAAAAGGGCCCTCGTGTATAAGCCATATTCGTCACACAGGAGAGCAAAATATGCATCGATCCTTTATTTGCCTTTTTCCACAATGGGAAATCCTTTTTGAGGGTGTACCCCAATTAATGTCGAAAATTACAATAGAATGTTTCGGCACTTTTTCAATGTGGAAATCAATTAAATTCGAACTCCTTTGTTTGGTTGTACGCTTAATGACCGATTCACATATCTATTGAAAATTTTGGTGTTGTTGTAGCAGGCTGGAATACTTTCCTATTATAAAAAAAAAATTCATATTTAAATGGAACGGTTCCATCTACTTTCATTGAACAACAATGAACGAATAATAATAAAATACCAAAATGGAGTAAAGAAGAAAAGACCATTGCATAATAATGGTGCCATAGTTGCGCAAGAATTTTAACATGTGTAGAAATTACATGAAACTATAATATACAGGGTGTCCCAAAAGTCGGGGGGGGAGGTGGGGGGGGTCGCCGGAAATGGGGGGTAGCTGGGACGATTCTGAACAACAATTTTCTTTGCAAAAATGTCGGATGGGGCTTCGTTAAGGAGATATTAAGCGAAAACCCCGACCAATCAGAGCGCGCGTAGACCGTTCGAGCGGGCGCGGTAGCGAAGGCCACATGTTTGGCCGCAGCATCGTTGTTCGCGTATCATTGTTGTTCATCGTGACTCATCGTCACTGGCCGGTCCTCTGCCGCTGTAACCCCCCATTTCCGGCTCCTCCCCGACTTTTGGGACACCCTGTATATATGTAATATCCGCGCCTCCCATACCCAACAATAAAGAGTCAAATAAGAACACGAAACATAGGCTACGGGATTGGTCGCGTAGGTAAAGCGGTCGACTGTGGATCCGAGGATCGTGGCTTCGAATCCCCGTGCCTTATTTTTCGTTTAGACTCCTACATATAGGGGCTCGTCCGGGATGGGGGGTTACAGCGGCAGAGGACCGGCCAGTGACGATGAGTCACGATGAACAACAATGCCACGCGAAGGACGGTGGAGCGGGCAACAATGAGGCGTCGAGAGAGAAAGAGAGAGGGGAGTACACTCGCGAAAGAGGGCGCGGCGCGCACTGTTGTTGAGACGCGAAACCCGAGAAAACGGACATTCGACAACAAGCCCCAACCGACATTTTTGCAAAGGAAATTGTTGTTCAGAATCGTCTCAGCTACCCCCCATTTCCGGCTCCTCCCCGACTTTTGGGACACCCTGTATATAGAAATACATTATAGAAATTGGTCTCACACATCATTCAGGGAGGAAAACCCATCCCTTCCCTGAGACCCATTATAACCAAGGATTCCAATAACAATTATTGTTAAGTGATTATTAATTATCAATATAAAAACATTCCAAAGCTCCTCCGGTACATTAGAAGATTAATATTCGCTACATTAAAATTTTCAAAGCTCTTCTGGTACATGAAAAGTACATCAGTATATACAGAAAAGAAGTATTAGCAATTTTCTATATGCATCATCAATTCATTCGGCACGAAAGCATCATTCGGCCGTAGCTGAATTCGAACGCCCATTCTCCGTCTCCGTCACAGTTACAGAGGGGGCGAGTCCGGCGCAAGTAAGCAAGAACTTTTGTAGAATGCAATTCCAAGGGAGAATTCGGTTAGATGCTCCGGGAGCCATTGCAGCGGAACTTTCCAGTACATGTTGATAACTTCGGCGTGTCTTTACTTATTCACTTCAACGGCAACGATCGCGTCGTTAATAAAGCAAACTGTACCGAACTTGTTGAAAAGTTGCCTTTATCTTTCTTAATCCAACTTAGTTCGCCCCGACGAGCGTACCAGTTCGCTTGTTCGTTCGTGAGATTCGCGTTAAAACGTTTTTGCGTTGGGTGGTGGGGTAGGACGAAACGCGCGGAGAAAATCGACGACGTTCGATTTAATCCAGTCCCGCCCCCGATTAATTCAATGGCAACTGGCGGATAATCAACGTTAACGACTCCCTCGTTCCCGCGCGAATTAGTCGAAAATGATGGGACGACGGGAGGTGGCATTATTTACTTACGTTTGGACCTGTCTTCGCCTAGCCAGCCCCATCCGGCCGCTTTGGCGAGTTCCCCGCCGAAGGCGCTGTATCCTGGTTTCCCTGTGGCCACAGGTAAACAGGCGGGTTTCACGCTTTCCGACCAAGCGATTGGCCTCGCAAGTTCCAGGAGGGCAATATCGTCTAGGTATTTTCCGCATTTGTGGCCTGGGTGCAAAATAGCGTTCGCCACTCTCTCTTCCCTCGACGGTGGCACTTCCGGTCCTCTCAGATTGTACTCGCCGAGGCTCACCCGCAATTGACCGACGGGGATCACGGACGTTGCCCTGTGGCGGTCAGAGACAAGAACTTTTCAGTGAAATTCTACCTTGGGGGACGGGGAGACTGATTTGAATCGATGTTGAGAATCTTGGACGTATAGAATCTCACGGGGACAAGGTAGTTCTGATAACCGAGTAGTTCGGATAATAGAGGTCCACTAGCTAGTCCATAATTTCTTTACTGTGAAGTTGCACGCTCGATTATGATTTAGGTAGTAGAAACTATGGAGGCCTAGAGGTTGATAAGCTCAACTACGGAGAGCTAAAAGGTATTGAGCTTAACTATGGGTGGCTAGAGGGAGCTGGTGGGTACTGGATTCTGGCACGGGGTGCTAGAGACTACTCAGCTCAGGTACAGGGGTGCTAGAAAGTATTAACCTCGGTTACAGGGGTGTTAGAGAGTACTAAGCTCAGCTCCGAAGGTGCTAGAGGATACTAGTCTCAGTTAAGAAGAAGTAAACGGGTACTAGGCTCAACTATGGGGGCCTAGAGTGTACTGGATTCAGCTCCGGGGGTGCTAGAGAGTACTAAGCTCAGCTACAGAGGTGCTAGAGAGTAATAAACTCAGCTACAATGGTGCTAGAGGGTACTAGGCTCAGCTATGGGAATCTAGAACACACTACGCTCAGCTATTTAGAGCTAAAAGGTACTACGATCAGCTACGAGTTCGTATATCCAAGGATAAGCATGACGTTTGTCGAAATATAGTGCAGATGGACGGAGTACTACTGTATTACAGCAAAGTGAACTGTGCGGATACCGAGAATCGTGCGTTAGTGTCACCGGAAGCTGTTGCATAAGCGTCACGCTGCCATTCCCACCACTTAACATAGACCTCAATTCGGATACGACGTTGAAAACGTTCGATGCCAATGACCGCTAACGTACACCTGCAACAATTTTAACCTACCCAGCGGAATAGTTCAACAGAGGCTTCGTGTTTCGCCTCGCGAAGTTTACAACGAGATTAACGTGCAATTAATGGCGCTGGTCCCGTAAAAAGGCCACTCCTTCCACGCCGCGATCCACCATTTAACCAGCAGTGCATTTTAATTGGAAGGGTGCGACGATTAGGGGAAGGAGTGGCGATGATGCATCCAGATTAAGTCGTATAATCCACGAGGGAACAATGGAAGGGCCTCCGGCAACCCAGGAGGGGTACATTAATACCTAGAAGGGAGACCAAGCGAGAAGGGAAGCGAAACAGGGTCTCGAAACTTGGGGAAACCACCAGTCGTGCACGATCGCGCCACCACGCCACCTCGACCTTCTCATAAAAGAAACGAAGCAGCGAAGAAACTGGAACGAAACAATCCCCCGCGTAATACGAGAGAAACCGCGAGGGGGTTGCTGGCATAATTTTGTTAGTTATTCGGAGACGGCGTGGCGGACCGATTAATTAACCGAAGCCACTGTACTCGAGACCATTCAAACAGCCACCAGCGTTGCTACGCCCCCCACCGACGGTGGTGGAACAAAAATCCCGGTTAAATAATTGCCAACGTCCAAGGAAAGACACTGCTCCGCGAAAGAGCTGAGTTTTCCCCACTTTGGCGGGCGAAAGGCTGCCGGAGACGGAGGAAATGAAAGGAGCATCCGCTGGAAGAACGAGACGGCTGCCAGAGGGACGGGCACTGTATCCCTCCTGTATACCTATACACTTCGTTCTCGGTGCACTTAACTTTCACGATGATTACTTGCCGGCGACACGCGGCATCGTTGCTGGACTTTGACTCCTTGGTCGGCGGTAGCGTGAGAGCCAGGAACCGGGGGGTGGAAAAAGGAAGGGGGCTATTTGTCCTACTTGGCCTACATGTATCCGTAATGTGTATAAAGTGGATGATATACCTGGCCATTTTTCAACGTAACGTCGCCGACCGGAGCCTCGCGAAACGAGAGCTTAAAAAGTTACACCGCCGGGAACGTCGCTTCCCTTGATTAACTCGTTTCCCGTACCTCGCCGTTTCGAGGTCAGGTATTAGATCCATTGGCTGGGGGGGGGGGGGGGCAACCGTGTGCCGTTCGCTCGACTGGATTCCTTTCGGATTACGTCGTGATGCACGGGCATCCCTCGAATAACACGATACTGCGGGATGCTGCCTTTCATGTCGCTGAATTGCAGAACCGCCAGGTTTACTTGATACCGCTCGTTGCGGTAGGGGACACGCTTACAAGCTGGGTGCTCCGAAAGTAACGATACTGGTTGCTTTGTGACGAGCGGTCGAGTTAGTCTTAACAAGAGTCGAGGGGACTAGTTAAAATGTTCAGGTTATGACATGGAAACAATATAAATTATGCAATGCGTTATTAATCCTTTGAGACCCGGCGTCCACAAATGAGGACGCGAAATTTCAAAAGACTCATACACCACCGACGCTATCGATTAGGGCAAATGCTCTTATTCGTGCACACGAAGAATGACCAGTTTTCCTTGAAAACTACGCTATTTAGGAATTTTTTAAATTTTTTCTATACTAATTTTAGTTCAAGTTAACCCTGAAAGTTAAATTACATTAGTACGAGAAACAAAATAATTCAGGTATGAAAGGGTTAATGTATCATGATCTGAATGGTTAAATAAGTTCACTTGACAAAAGTCGGGAACGTTTATTCTGGTCTGAGTAGTCGATTTAGATTCTATAACAACGAGTATCGCTCATTGTTCAACTTTTTGTATACTGGGTTGTGACTAAATACCATGTAACACCTATCCATAAATATGTGGACTCGTTCAATGAATAATTGTGTACTCTGTAAATCATTATTATGCAATTTTTGATTGCTAAATTTCGTATTAGATGTGTGTTTAGTACCGTTTAATAATATTAAATCATTAACAGGATGTCGATGCGTTAATGAAAAGAAAATTGAATTAATTTTCATTATAGCTGGGGAGACATTCAATCAAGTGTTAATAAAATATATTCTCCAATGCAACACAAACTAAATACAGAAACCTAAGTGATATTCCAAAATAGATTCGTAATTTTTTTAATGTTTACATTGGACGCTTAAACGATCCATCGTCGTCAGTTTAATTGTCCGAAAATCGTTATAAAAATTGCGCAGAAAAACGAAAATCGTTGTTTTAAATGATGCCTCGAGCACGAACCGTTCTTCGGGTTTTTCCGTGGCGATAGCTCTTGAAATAATTCTCTTTCGCGCGTAGGGCTGCATTAACGAAATTTATATCGGCCGTTTCCGTGAACGATAAAGAAATCGCGAACAATGGCCGGCGTCGGATATATTTTCACGACCTCGCGCCTGGTGGCAACGTTTTGTCATGCGTTTTGCATGGCCGCTAGCAATTACCGAGTGGTCTGTAATCTACACGCAATCATGGTTTACAACGCCGAAGCTCCGTTGGATTCTCTCTCTGGCCACCCTGTCCAGTTTTCAACCCCCTCCGGCCCCTTGCACCCCTCTCGCTCGGTCTTTCTCTTTGTGGCCGGTGACCGAGAGAGATACGCGATGTCTGCACGTTTCATCGCACAGCGTTACTGTCTCGACGTTTAATTACACCTGCATGGACACCATTACACGCGAGCCACCCGATATACACGGGGAAAAGAAACTACAAATATTTTCGAAATCCTCTCTCGGCCTTGTTAAATATTTGAGGTGGCCTTGGTGCGCGTTCAACAACTAAAAATTTATTTAGAGACTATTCCAGAAATTGATCTATCATTAAGGATATCAGTGCTTATTTAAAATGAGTGAAATCTGTTGAATAATAGTGCTAGCGTAGTTTAACTTTATCGTCTCGGTGACATGAAAGAATAATCGAAGGAAACTGTCAAGAGAAATTATTTTAATCTTTAACTTTGTGCTTTACTAGTAGAACAAAGTTTCACCTTCTTATTTACCTTCTTCTTTGCGTTTCACTAAGGTAGAACAAGAGTAAACTTTGTTACTTCTATAGATATGTATTAATTGCAGTGAATTTATTTATTTAAATCGCTTCGGTATATTCTCGTTGTTTGAAGTATACTTTTACTGTTGTATCGCCCACTTGACACGTAAAAATATTTGTCGAAAAGTGTTTGCGATATTAACGCATCGAGTTTTGAAAGAATTCGAATATTTTAACTGCTACAAAAGTAACGACCATATTCTCTGAGATAAATTGAAATCTTCCTCCTACGTATAGTTAATATCGATATATTGTTTAATTTACGATTGATTGCTCGAATTTTCTTAGATAAAGATTATACGCACGAATACAAATAGAAAAAAACACTGAAACAAATTGTTCGCGTAGATTGGTTCGTCGAAAATGGACGTATGAATATTTTTTATTTCTAGCGGTGAACGCTACCCAACCGTTTAATACAAGATGGCCACTTGACTCTGTTTGTTCGCGATTGTTTATTAATGCAAGCACCAACCATGCAATTTTTAACTCGTCACAATTGCTCGTCGCGTTTTCATTCGAGGTTAGCTCGAGGTAAAATACGCTCGACGTTTCATTTAAAATGTAATCGTTGCTCCAATTAACATCGATATCGTCCCGCGAGCTCGCGTGACTGTACCGAACGAAAATGTGTCGTTTTATATCATTTTAACGAAGCGATTGGTCGTTTATCCGCTTACGCGATAATCACAAAGCGGGTACGAAGTCAGAGGAACGTTTGTCCTGCAACTAACGCAACTCGATTCGCTATATTTGTGCGTATAAATTCATCAAAACGCGGAAATGATTTCATTAAATTTTGTTGCTCCTCTACCACCTTCTATCAACGTTTCCTCCATTCGATTCAGCTTTTAATTAATTACGTATACTTCAACGACTGTGTTAATTGTAAATATTAACTCCAAAGCGGGTTCTATGAATGTTAAGTTGCGAGTAAGTGGAATTACTTAATTGTTTTCCCGAGTATTATTTCCATAATTATTGTACCTCTGTAATTTGTGTCTTGGAAGAGTTTATCTTTATTAGAAATATTTTCTTTTATGACGACTACGATCAATTCTCCTCGTGTACGTTACAAATACTTGTTATTTTTATTTTCCCTTAAAACCCTTCTTCGTTATTGTTTTGGAAATTCTGAATTAATTAGAATAGAATAAAAACCAGACATCCTCAAAAGTTTTCGTATTTACTTTTCTAATTTCGGAAACTGAATAATTCTTGAAAACCCACAAACGGAGACTATTGAAATATCTATTTTCCATATGAAACAAGTATGAAATCTTGTTATTACGATCCAGAATTGATACTTGTTCCAAGTTTGTTGCCTTCAAACTAAGCGATCAGCTCAGAAAGATGCGATACGCGAAACGTAATATTTTTTTTTTAACAACACGCATTCGAATGCAACAAATTTCACTGGAGTCTACGAAAGTCGCGTACCAGGATGCTGGCTCCGGGAATTTCGCGCAGCATTTTTATGCATTTCATAATTTTTTTCGGCCACCGGCGTTAAACATTTTATCCTTGAGTCGGGCGTGATGATTTTTTCAAAACGCCTCTACGTAACTCTGCTCCTCCGTGTCGAGCGACACGCGGATTTCTAGTTTTTAAACCGGCACAGATTCGCGCGAATGGATTAAGTGGATTACGACGCAGTCACTTTGCGAAGCCTTTTGAGGCAGCGGGATCTTAAAAAATTAAACCATTCTGTCTGTAGTTTAAATCTCATTCCACCGTGTTTCCACGTGCATCTGCCATAATTCCGCGTTTAACGTTCGAGAGGAGGAAGCGTATCTTACGAATATGATAAAACGTCCTGTAAACGGAAATTCCGTCAGAAATATAGCAAATAGGCTTTATATATATGAAAGTTTTATTACGACCATAAGAAGTACTCGGTTTCGTTAATAAATTTTGTTAATCCAATTGTTAGGTGTGGGAATTAAATCTGTGCCTTCATATTTACACATTTGTAACTCTAGTTCAAGTGGAAATATTTATACTATGTAGTAATTGAGTACGTGAATTGACTTTCATATTTTTTTGGGGGTTGTGTGACTTAGGGTAGATTAAAAGTTGTATAGTTTTTCTCTGTAAATGAACGATAAGTTTACTTTTCAAAGGCACAGAATTAATTTCTACACCTAATGAATGTTCCATAATTATAATACAATGAATATTTTTTTCCTTTATAAATAATTCAAGAAAAAGTATATGCAGAGCAACCTACCGAAATTAGTATCGATCAGCAAACTCCACCAACAAGGTAAATTATCTCTCCTATGATAATGTTTGGTACGTTTCTGAACGTTTCTCGCTACATTCGTACGATCAATTTTCCATCCGTCGCGAATTAAGCGCCTGGTGTCATTTTTCAATCATTCGGATGGTATCAGTATAATTGCAGCACGGGTTGTCAAACAACGCGTTCGCGGGAGCGTTGCGTTAACATTTTACGCGACTATACCGAGAACGACAGGAAATTTTGGCGCATGTGGCGCCGTGAATATCGGTCACGATAAGATCTATCCGCGCGCGGTTGTAGATTCGATTACTGGGAACAATGGGCAGCTTTCCATGAAGAAACAGTCGGTTTTCTGCTCATGGATATTTTCGAAGGCAGCCCGCATATTGATTGCACGAACACGCGTGCACCGGCATTGTTGTAAAGAATAGCGATATAAATTATCACGCGGTCGATATTAACGTTACGACGATAATGCTTTGAAATTTAGATGCGCGTTTTCCGATATTTTCGTCCTGGAATGCCGAGGAAACGAACTTTCGAATTTAACGCTCGGAGAATCGTTAATTTGAATTTATAAACGTTCGATATAATGGCGGGCAAGCAGTGTCGGGGCATTATTCAAATAAAAATTCATTTGAATACAAATAACGAATGAATAAGTAATCGTTATTCGTTTATTCATTATTCAAGTTGCTCGCTATACCAATTAATAAGGGAAAAGCTCTCGTGGGCCTTTAACTAGGACTTTCGGGAGTTGATTGTCTTCTAATGAGAGTGAAGTTTGAAGAGTGTCACGTGTGAATGAAAGAAAGCTCGTCATTATAAATAGAAATGTGTTTAAATGAAGTTACAAAATTAAATTACATAGGTTGATGTACAGAATATATATGTTACATATCAGGATTAATTTTCTCAGATACTGTCATCGAAATAGGAGCAATACTAAAAGAAAATTATAAACTTGTGTTCGTTTCGTAATCTGTCAACTTCCATTGCATTCTCAACTCAGTTGCCCATTCCCATATTTACTAAACATACAATTTCTAAAAGAAACAAAACATCGAGTATCACCATCAACGTCTGAACATCAATTCGTGATTACCAATTACCGAGTCAATTATATCTCATAACAATCATGTCGGTTACTTGTATTACTCAGTAAACATACCCATCACTCACTGCCACGATTATGATTAATTCAAAATTGTCGATCAACAACCAGATTAGGTTTTCCCCGATACCGTTCTGCATTCGCTAAGTATCCCGTTGATTTATGAACAGGGGTGTATGTAGCTCGTCCTCGTAACTTGTCGGAAACGTGTTTGCCCGTATTGTGCCTCGGACATCGCGTCGCGTACCGCGCGTTCCGTTCGGCACGATTCGCGCGAAAGTCGAAATAATGGAACGATACGTGTGCAAATGTTACGACGCGTCGCATACACGCGGGGATGTACTTACGAGCACAAGCAGTGCGCCGCAGTCAGAACGAATCTTGAATTAAGAATAGTACCGCCGCAGAAGTGTCCTCCCTTTCTGCTGATGCTCACCATCCATGGGAACTCGTGCGGTACAGCGTTTTGTCCTCCGACGAGTCTCGCCGTGCGCGTCCCAGTCGCTCCTAGGCCGCAGGAGACGTCAGCGACTGTTAAAAAAAAAACGCATTGTTCATTGTTAATATTTGACGAGATTCATTCAGTAAGTAATGCTTACGTAGAAACAAAAATTGGTGCTTGAACTTGTTCACTGGATGGGGTATTTAAATGGGAATAAATGCACCTTAGGAAAATGGTACACTATTTTTGAAGGGCACTTGTAATGACAGATATCATTTTTGTTGAGGATTCTTTTATATGAGATCTTAAGTCGGGTTTTGAGGTGCAGTTTTTAGTAACATGGTAGATAACAGTATTTTTATTTAATTTTTTTTTAAAGTAGTAAAGAGATTCTTATATTCAAGAGGAAGAACAAAAATAATGTTTCAATTAGATTTCAAGTTAGTGGATTTTTGAGTAACCTGGTAGACAACAGCATTTTTATTTTATTATTTTTTAAAAAAATTTTAGAGGTTCTTAGGCAAGAGAAAGAAAAAAAATAATGTATCAATTCGTGCAATAATTGTTTCCCTGCATGCGAGTGGTTATTATTACTTTTTCATATTGCAATAGTTTTAATGGTAAAATTCAATCAAGCTTCAAAATTTTGTAGAATTTTATCATTATACTCGAGGAGTAGAGTCAGGTTTACATTAAAGTGAATCAGTAATTTGAATTCTGAATCCCATTGAATATTCAAACAATATGGGAATGTGGCGATCGAATACTTTCGCAACCTCGACCGAAATAGCCCGTATACCGAACGAATGGATAAATAAAAGAGAAAATAAAATGGAGAAAATAGGTCCTGAAAGTTGTAACCACCGAAGGATCTCGTCCTTGTCTCGCTCTTTTTTCATTAAACGAGCTCGCACACGCCAGAGGTGAGGTCTTGCACTCGTGCCAGGAAAGTTCGTTTTACTTTTTATCGGAAATAATCACTTAGCAAACAGCGTGTTCATTAACGCCGAACGAAACTCCATTCCGTTCGTTCCCTTTCGCGAAACGTTGCTGCTTTTCCGCTACACGGGCTCCGAATCGAAAACGTGTAGGGCAACGTGCGCCTCGTGGAAACGTGTTCCGAGATGACAGGAACTTATTAACCCTTCGCACTCGGATGTCACCTCTGAGGGGATATCGTGAGGCTAGCAAGAAAATTAGATACGGGAGTGTAAAGTTTTCGAAATTCATGCTTCCTTAGAGTTTTCCGTTGGAGTTGCACGAAAAAGCAAATCGAAATATGGGGCACGTTTTTACTTTTAAGTAACTTGAGATTAATAACAGAATTTTTAGTAATTTTCTTGTGCAAGCATCATGCAGGTTTCTATCTTTGTATAGGTATATATTTATGGACAAAAGAGAGAAATGAGGTTTCAATATGAGCAATAATTGTATTTTTTGCTTGTGACTGATTATTCGAGTGGCTTCGAACATTTCGTGCAATTCTACCAATCCAGAGCTATTTCTTCTTGTGTTCAGTGTTCTTCACACACACACATACACGCGCGCGCGCGCGCGCGCACGCACACAAAGTTATAAATTGGCAATATCGTACTACCAATTATATCTCCTTCTTCCATTTTGCAATTTACAAAATGGTGACAAGGATAAAGGACAAAAATCATTGCAGTGTACAATAAATTCTAGAGAAATCGTTTAAATATCGGGTGCAAAGGGTAGGAGTTTCCTCGATCAGGTTGAAGCGCAGAAGTCCCGGAAAAGGTTTAAAAGGATCCAAGTCGTCTTCGAAAACCTTTCCAGAGTGTAGGTCGGGTTCGACGGGATGTCCAGCAGCCGCGGCCGGTTTAATTGAAACCCGAACCAGCGCGTACAGCGGAATGTTAACCGATTCAAGAGGATCCTGGTCGCTGACGGTAGCGGTACTGGCATCGCGCGAATTTAATGCCCCGAGCAGATAGGGATAGATACGGCGGATCTGTCACCGCAATCCCTGCGACACCCCCTCGGCCTCCCTTTGGCCCTCCGCCGAATCCCCTCTCGTTTCACGCCCCGCCTGATTAATTGGACCTCTACGTCTGCACCAGGGCAGGCTTTACGTGGAAGCAAACGATGTAACCCCCCCGTTGCGTTCGGATGTCTAGTGTTTTGGGAACGTTTCAACGAGGATAGAGGGGTAACAAAGGACACGTTTTTCTGGTTACATAATTCCGTGTGGGTAGTCGTTGAGCAAAATGCTGCTGGGACTGAGACCAAGATTGAGGGAAGAATTTGTGGACAGTAAATTTTATTGGTGTTTATTTTATAGGCTTTAGGTAGAGATACTGGTATGATCCTATTTTCGCAGCTTACTATTTAATTATCTAAGGTATAGCGTGATCAAATTTAAGATTTTAGGTAGAAATACTCGATTGATCTAATTTTTGCAACTCAATATTTAAGTGTCTAGGGTATAGCGTGGTCAAATTTAAGATTTTAGGTAGAAATACTCGATTGATCTAATTTTTGCAACCCAATATTTAATTGTCTAGGGTATAGCGTGGTCAAATTTAAGATTTTAGGTAGAAATACTCGATTGATCTAATTTTTGCAACCCAATATTTAAGTGTCTAGGGTATAGCGTGGTCAAATTTAAGATTTTTGGTAGAAATACTCGATTGATCTAATTTTTGCAACCCAATATTTAATTGTCTAGGGTATAGCGTGGTCAAATTAAAAATTTTAGGTAAATACACTCGTTTCATCTAATTTTGGTAACCCCATATTTAATCATATAATATACAATATAATATAGTAATATCTAACCCTTCGATTTTCATTTATCTTGTACCTGACACTGACAACAACAAGTCAGACTCATAGTGGAGCTTCCTGGTCTAGGTGTCTGACGTGTTATATTCTTTTAATGGTTTTGAAAAGACTTTTCTTTTCCTAAACGTCCCTAATAATATGATCAACGACTGCAAAAGTAAACGATGAGAACAGTATATCGATCAGTGTCCGTGCAAAGACTACGTAGATGTGGTTCTCTGTTGAATGCAGTTTTAGATAAGTCTCCGTCACAGTACGTCTTCAGTCGTTCATTATTTTGCGTCTCGATTTCTGAATTAATAGTTGCATTAGGGTGCCTGGTAGCTCTCGTGTCGACCCTGGCGCCGTCCCCCCCCCCCCACACACACAGCGGGGGTGCTCATCCCTCTGGGCTGAGTCTTCCCATTCTCTACTTCCGCCCTCTGGTTCCTCTTCTATTCTGCCCCGTTGAAGAGGCAGGAGGCTGGAAAGGAGAACCAAAGAGGGAGGGAGAGGGGAGAGGAGCAGAACAGGCATAGAATTCGAAGTCGCCTCTATTCGGAAACGCGTAATAGATATGTCAAAAGCAGACCGAACATGGTCATGATAATATGCTGATGCCTTCGTTGCGGCGTACCAGAGGACTACCCCCCTCCTTTCGTCGTGTTATCCAACCCCCCCGCGATTTCGCTTAGGCTTTCGCCAGGCCTCCCTTACTTTTTGCCTCCTTTTTAGTATTTTTCTTTTTTCATGGTCGACAGACCGAAGCTTCTTTTTCGAGTCTTTTGTAGGGACTCCGACTGCAGGTGGCAGCGGATGGAGTTATTTTAACGATCGGTCGAGCACGCGACGGAGGGTCGAGGGACTCGTGCGAAGAAAGGGTCCACGAGCAACCCTTTCGACTCTCCTTCGTTTGGTTAACCCTTCGCGGTTGCACGACTGTGTTTGGACAGCCATTCTATCTTCGTGGGGGGCAGAGGGATGAATGGACCAGGGGAACATACAGAAAACGTCGATTTTTGATAATCAAATTGTTGTAAAAGGATGGTTGGTTTCCCATAAAAAAAATTCCAACAGAAATCTTACCCTTAACTTTGAAAGTAACTACCTTTAAACTACACTCAGCAAGAGCGCATATAAACATTCGGTGTAGCCTCAAAAGTCACCCGGTCATCCAGCGTGTCCGCTTCTCGCGGAACACCCTGTAGAGTAGCGATACATTAAGTGTTTTATTCCGTCTGCTTTCTCCTTAATAAAAATACGAAACGTGCGCATCGCGGACCTTCATGACAGAGGCGACGATGAATTTTATACGGTCGCGGATTAAAGCTGCTCAGAAAATTACTAGTTAAAAAACCGATCAAAATTGGTCACACGAAAACCGTCGTTCAGTCGCGTAGGATATATATTTTTATTAGGCGCACGTACGAATATTCCAGGGGTTGTGTTGCGACTCGCGTGTCCGGTGGGGCGTAAAATTCAGTAGCACAAAACACGGATGTCCAGGCGTGTGAGATATGGGACTGTAAAGGATTAATCGGGGCTGTCTAGATCGATGGCAATTTATCTTGATAATTAATTTATCTTGCTGCCCGATACGAGATGACATTATAATTCGTTGGTTATGAAAATGATTTACGTAATCGTAATAGAAATATTTCACTAACGGCATATCCGAGCGCGCAGGGAATTTCAATCGCGCCGTCGAAATTTGATCGATTTCAATTGATATTCGTTAGACTTAATTTGTTGCTCATTTACTGTATTTCTAGTTACGCTGTACTGATAACTTTCGCACAGGCACGCGTTTCTGGTTCGATCTGAATTCATTTTCATATTAACGTATCGCAAGTTTCTCGTTTCTTTATCGTACACGTCTGTGGGCTTCAATTTATATATACTTTGAATATTTCAATTTGAAAAACTTATTGCTTCCACCTATAAATCATATCATTATTGAGTCTTGCTATTATTTTTGACGGAACCCACTAATTTTGGCGACAATATTAAGACGAATAAATTGTCAAAAGCTTATAGAAATTCTTTAACAAATTATCTTCAAAACAAGTGGAACAACTATGAATATTATTCATTAAATAATAAGCAATATATTCCTCTACATGCTCTGCGACCTATCCAAAAACATCTGTTATCAACAGCATTCGAGAAAAAGATTCGTAAAAGAAAACTTGATTCGAGGATTCCAAAGCAGAAGAGTCCTTAATCATCGCGATTCATTTCTTGGTTTATACCGTACCAGAATCTCTAGCGACTTCCTTGCTTCGCCTCGTGAGATTACATACTAATGGAAGTTGATTTCCGAGGCTGATAAGATAACGGCCGCGGAGGAACAAGTCAGAGTAATTTTCAGCTCGATATCGCTCTGGTAGAAAAGATACATCGCGCGGAGATCATCGATCATAGTCCCGGTAATTACCGTCTCGTTAAGGTTCAAGGATTGATTTCTAAAATGCAGTAACGATTCACGACTCGAAATCGATCGATTTAATTGATTGCAATAGTGCAAGTATACAGTCAGTCCCATAAGTATTCGTATCCTCTATGTCTGCCGAAGAAATTTGTCTCAATTAAATGATAGGCTTAATCCTTTGACGACAATTAAAAATATTTTACTCGAGACACTTTTATTTTTACAAATTATTCAAAAATATGCGTATAAATGTAATTATGGGAAGGAAATGGGAGGCAACCTATGGGAGGCATCTTTGTGACATAGGTAACATATATTCCAATTTGGTTTTTACTAGAGACCAGTAGGCACTTAAAAATTAATTTTAAATTTGTGGATTAGCAGTAGTAACCAGTTGCCTTGAAAGGGTTAATTTTTCCAAATAAATGTTTCAGAATGAATACGTACATGAATAAACTTCACACCTATCTATGAAACATCAAACCTATCATTTAATTTAGACAAACTTTAATAGACACAGTGGATGCGAATACTTATAGGATTGACTGTATGTTTACCAACATTTTCCTTCCCGTTTACACACTATTACTGTTTATTAATAGCCTCATCATAGAATTCCTCTGAAGACGAACGTTTGAAAAGACGTTGGCTCAGATAGGTCGGTTCTCTGTACTCTTTCCATTTTGATAGCATTATTACAGGATGTTACCAAAAATGTTTAAGAAATAATATACGAATAAAATCGCAGAAACAGGGCCCAAGACTAACGATACATGATCTACTCTGCCACAAAAAGGCATTCGCAATAATTCAAACCCAAATCTCTTCCCTTTTATTTCCCCTTCGTTTCCGTTTTATATCTAACCGAGTCTCAAGTCGTGCAACGCAAGGGGATTAACATTTAATCGTAACGTCGGTTCGACGCAAAATCGACGCATTTTCGTTACGTTAATTTATCGCCAATTACGCGTTCCCCATTAACGCGATTACCTGTCGGTGCGTGCGTGCCATTAATTTGTCCCTGGCCGTGCGCATCGAATGCATAAAGCTGACACGGCGTCGCGGAAATTTCGGAAATTACGGATCCTCTCTCCCCCGATGCGGTAATTAGATTTTAGGCGAGCGTGAGGCGCGACCTTCGTCGGGTTAAGAACCTTAACCATAGCCGAGGACGCCGAACGTTAGTCGACGGCTAAATTTCGAGTCATCGAGCCCGCCGAGGACGCGCGACGCCTAAGTTTCGGCCTTCGACCAGGTTATCCACCCACTTTTCTATTCCGACCGTGCCCACCTTCCGCCTACGTGACACTCTCGCTTATCTGACACTAGGTTACGACCGCCGGTGCAAAGTTTCCGCATAGTTTCATTGTTTCACTCCCGAACCCCGTCGCCCCTTCGCTCCTTTCGCGGAGGGATTCTGAACCGTTTAATAAAACGGCGGTGTTAGGTGTTGAAAACGTGCTTTCGAATTTGTAAAATTGAATTTAGAACGGTTATAAAATTTCTTTATCGCTCCGAGAATGTAATTGAGACGTTTGGGGTTGGAGAAGGTGAATTCGATAGGGCACATTTTAAACAGGGTTTCGGGGGGAAGAACTCGATTGGAGGACTCTATTTTAGGAAGTTTTGAATTGTTTTCTTTTGTGCCTCTATGGATTAGAAGTTATAATCGTATTTTTATGATAAAATGTGCAAATGGCTTAGGTCACCATGCGATGCTTGCATTACACTTCAATAAATCGGTGTTGATGTAATAGATATGATGTGTATTTGTTACTGTGCTTTAGTGTTTACAAGACGTAGAAGGGAATGAAATATTAAAAGCTTGAGTTGACCACCCGAGAGTCCCAATTTAAATATTATTGAACATCTCTGGGATTATTTAGACAGAGCTCGAAGAAAAAGAGAGCCAGAAAATAAAATATTCTTGAAATATAATGAAATATTAAATTATCCGACAAATTCATACTATTAGGTCATCCCATAAGTTCGTGCCGAAAACTGTGTCAATCTTCAATAAAAAAAATTGAATAGGGTAGCAGAAATTGTATAGTGACGGTATAATGACTACATATGTCAGAGAGGTGAGAAAATATTCTAAAATGAGAAAGATCACCTTTTTTTTTTGTAACACTTATGTGTAATATGTTTCACGTATGAATTTGAGTAGCAGAAGTATAAGTAGCATGAACTTTTAACAAACTTTTAACATTTTCATCTAATTCCAGGCTGTACATTGCGCAATAAAATTGGTAAAATAAATTATACAAGTTATATGAAAATTTATACACTTCCTTTAGCGATAAAAATGTAAAAGATGCGATGTACCGTAAGTGGTCTAGGAATTTTGCATATTACTTTAGGTGTAACGACGAGTTCGGTTTTACTACCCCTACCGTCACTCCATTCCTTTTCTTTTGGGTAAATATGGAATTCAAACCGGCTGCATAATCGTGAACTAGTGTGTTCGATAGGTTGAACCTTGTTCGGTGATATTTTATTAAACGTAACAATTTTCCAGGACGTTAGTCATCGTCGATAATGCGCGCAGCGTGGGAGGAGTAGCGTGAATTCGAGTTACGCGAAATGACAAGCTTAACGTTGGATTTTCGGAGGTCATTCATTACCGATGAATGCAGCGGCCCACTTGTACCCGGTGAAGCGTGATCGATTTTCGAAACGAATCGGATTCTAATATCCGCTTAGTATCGAATATCGGAACAGTCGCTAGGAGAGTATCGCGATATTAGCGCCATGCCGCAGTATTGTTTCTCAACGAACTCTGGGAAGAAGTGCTGTAAGTATATATGGTCGATGGTCTATTCCGGGCTTCTAAATTTTCATAACGTGGTAAAATGCGCCGCGCAAAGTATCTTAATTAGAGTGGATCGTTGAATTTTTATGAAAGTTGTGCAAACAGGGAGAGAGATGAAACTCAAATAGAGAGATTGCAACCACGATCAAGTGCTTTACGTTCGCGTCAACTTTGGTTTAAATTAAAACATTTATGGAAAAAGTTTTCGTTTGGATAAATTTCATGGAGATGAAACGATGTTCCGTCCCATGTCTGAATTATTATTAATCTCAGAATGCAGTCAAATCATCCAGCTGAAGAGTTAACAAAATTTAGAGAAAAGTTTAGCCCTCTATGGGCTCATGTAACTTTCAGGTCATATGCTAATATATTTTTTAGTCTGTTTTGCAAGATGACGAATACGTCTTAATTACATTGTGCAATGTCTCTGATAATAACAATATTGATGACGTTCGGCGGCACCATCAACTTGAAATACCAAAGTGTATGGCTTGCAAAATGCCTGCAAAATAAGGAAATTCGATCCATAGGGGGTTAATACACAGAAAATGCTCGTTGGGATCTTTGTATTAATATGCCTCTTTCTCTATATTAACCGAATAATAAAACAATAAATACACATCCCCCTTAATGACTAACAAACATTCCAACTCCGCCATTCGACTATTAAATGCCACGAATCCTTATAAAAATATCCCATTCCTCGAAATTCCCCCTTTCGAGTATCCCAGGAACGCTCTTAATGCCAAATTCCGAGGATATCGTTGGAAACCTTAACCCTGAAACGCACCCAGACCATTCGGACGGCTCCTCCCTTCGCCAATGGAGATTATTTACTCACGATTAATATGCTCGCTGGAAGCGTGTCTGGCGGCCAGGACGAATAGCACCAGGACTAAAACGCCGCGAAGTGGGACCATGTTGTTTAGGTCTCGGTGAGGCTCTGTCGGAGGACGATGAAAAAGTGTCGCAGCACCCACGCTATCGTCCCTTCTTTATACGTGGTTCCCTCACGGATTGCATCTTCCTCATCGTTCGCCATTCGTTCTTTGTCTTCCACCACCCTTGCCCGCGTTTCGGAGGCTCGAACTTCCCATACGACATTCATGACCATCGACACGATTGCTCGCGCCGGAAACACGACGATAATGCGAGTACAAAGCCACGACCACGGCCCCGATCCCGTCGACGTTCAAGGTGATTTCTTCGCGTTTAATACGCCGCACGACGTGCGCCTCCGCGGTGCTGCTCGGTCAAGGGCCGAGGGAGAGATACACATCGATTGTGACTCCTCTGGTTCGTGATTCTGGCGTTCGCCAAGGTTGCACGCGGTGTCGGGTTTATGATATATCGGTAGGGACTGTTATTGGACCGTGGTGCAGGATTGCCATCTATAACGCTGAGCAGAGATTCTATTAGTATCGTCGTCTGGTACAGGGTTGACCTAAGCAGGCGTCGCGACGTTTGGGGAATGAGGTGGTGGATTATAATTCCAGGGATGTGGAGAAAAATTGGGTTGTGGATAACATTTATTTGTTGATTCATTTGTTGATTGTTGAGGTTTGGAAGCTATGGTGGGAGTATATTCTTCTTGGACCATTTTAGCTTCTTCAGGGACCCGAAGGTGAAATATGAAGTGAACTGAAATATAAACTACTGGACTAAATTAGCGGCACAGTTTTTTTTAAATGCTCATAATTATTTTAGTTTAATACGGAGCCCAGAGTGTACACAGTTACGCAAACGGAATATCTCGCAAATCCTCGTCCACTCGAACTTCATCTCTAACGAGTTAATCGAAAGCGTGAAGTAAACTTAAAGTGCTTGATTATCGTCGAGAAGCACGCCTGAGCCTTGAGTTTTGTTGGCCGAGGAGTAATTCCGTAAGCTTCCGTAGCCAGCTTAAAATACAAAAATTTGATTAACGGTTGCTATTCATTAGAAAGAAGTAGCTTTAAAGGAAGATAAATTTGGAACTTGTGGCGTGATAAAGTTCCGCGCGTCACTCCTCGCGGAGTCGCAGTATCCGATTCCCTTAATACACGAAATTCCCTTGAGGAATAATAAATAAGACCATCCATTAAAACCGAGATACAAACCGAGGGAAATTATCATTTATCTTCTACCGAGGTCTTATGAATAGCTTTTTCTCTCGATTTCGTCTAAATTCCATTTTCGTAATTACGCAATCGATGGCAAATTAGTCTACTTCTTCAGGGATCAAATTAACGAAAGTTTTAACTTATAATTGTTATTAAAAATTAATAATATCAGGACACTGTTTCGATATTTAATCAAAGGTGAATTGTGTGCCGATATTAATATTGATATTGTATTTGAGTTATTCAATGTAGTTATTTGATATTCTTCTACATTTTGGTACCAATACAAATTTTAATTATATTTCCAACGTTTCTCATTTGATATTATATTTAATATCGTATTCCTCCACACATAGTTAATTAAAATTCTTCCAGTATTTTTCTTAATTTATGTGTTTAAACATGAATAACGTTGCTACGATATCTCGTTGAAAAATTTAATTATCAAGATTCATTTATAACTCGAGTGGTAACGTCTATATTATAGTACTCAAATAATTTAAATACTGAAGAAATGCCCCTGAAAGTATTCGAATTATTAAATTTAATTATCCATAAAATGAATCGCACGAATGGCGATTGGCATCCAACAAATTTCATTTCATTTATCGTGGAAAAATATTATATCACGTTGACTTATAAATCATGACTGTTGTAGGTTGTACTATGCATAATATATGTCGCTGTTCGCGTAACCATGGCAAGAAATGGTTCCCAATTTTCCCCGAGTCTAGCAACGAGATCGTATCTAGGTACTAATGTTGCATCGTTCTACACCGAAACACACGCGGCCAACAGCTTCCCTGTCCCCGATTATCCTGACCACCTGTCACAGTGATTATTCGTAGGCACATAATCCGATTGTCGTTTGTCGATGATAACAACGTCGCGGAGAACGTATGCATGCACGTTGAACACGATTACGCGGCCACGAAGGGCTTTAATTGTTGCTTCATTATGATCGACGTGAAAGCGAGATTTTTCCCATCGTTACTCGATAGCGTCCAATTTCCGAAATCTTGTTAAAACAGTGCATTCCTATCTGAATGTTCATCTAAAAGGGCGAAACGTAATTGGATGGCCTTATCTTAAAGTGGCCCTATTTCATGGAAACGCTATAGCGTAACGAGATTACGCAATAATAACCTCTAGGGTATATTAGAAAATATGGTACGTAGCTTACTTGCAGTTTCATAAATTGTGGAAGTAAATACATTCGAAAATATGGTAAAAAATAATTAGTTCGGTAATTTGGAACGGACATTATTGAGTTACTAAAAACATCTTTGAGATGGAATCATTAGTAAATTGGATGAATTTTTACTTACTCGATATAAAAGGTCAATCCTTCTGGACGTGATATAAATTGATCTAGATTAATAAAAAGGGGATGTATTTAAGAAAATGCTTATGCTGAAAAAAAAATTAATAAACTTGTTAAGTGATTTCATGTTTAGAATTCCTAGTTTCGAATGAATTCTTAATTTGTCGTGATACAAATTTAGAATCAGAGAAACAGAATCTAGAATCTAATTTCTGAGTTGAATCAATCATTCAAGCTTCCAAAGATAGCCCAATCGGTATCGACAAATGTTTGCAAATACACTTCAAAATATACAGTATTAAACGCCCTAGATTCTATTTCCACCTAGTTTCTGAATTGAATCAAAGATAGCTTAATCGATATCAACAAACGTTTGCAAATACACTTCAAAAATGTATACTATTAAACACCCTAGGTTCCATTTCCGCCTCGAGGATATTTACCAATTCAAACTTCATTTATTCCTTCCACCCCCAATGTGTTAAATTTCACACCCCCGTGAGCTTCCACCTTCACGAGGATTCCATGCTCCCCTATACTCACACGGCTTCAACATGTTCCCACTAAGTGGTCCCACTGTCGCTCCTAAATATTCCTTAGGGGCACACCCTTTCCTCCGTACCCCGATGTCAGAATCGAGTAGGCTCAACGTCCTACGAATCCTCGGTGATTCGGTGCGTGTGCGGTCACGCGTGCACGTGCATATGCCATCAGCACGCCACGGGGAATATGAAAGCGAGAGTCACTCGTCTGTTATTCCATCCACGTTCCGCTGAACTTGACCTACTCTTTGTCTCAGCTCGGGCGTCTCTAGCGCCAACGAAACGCCGCGTCCTTTCCATTCCTGGCGGGGCTCACCTTCGTCGCGAGCAGCCGTTCGAGTTACCTGCGCCCGACAGGTACGTCACGAAATATTCCTGTAACCGTTTAACCGGGTCAAGTTCGTTTCCAGACGCCGGAGATCAGACGACGCCGCGCTCCCCACGGACGCGGAACTGATAACGGGCCGCGTCTTCTTCACGGCCGATTTATCGTGTTGCTTCGCTTTACCACGAGCCCGTATTGCCTTTCTCCCACCCAATAATTCGTCAGGGTTGAACGTTTGGCTCCTAGTAACGTTATCAGCGTATCGAGAGGGAAAATTGATTCTTCGACTTCAAATGGAGCCATTTTTCTTTATATCAATGGCTTTATATCAATGGTGGTTGGAAGAAGTACTTTGTTCTGGGCTCAATATGTATGTGTCTAGGCTATGTATGTTCGCGATGAGTGGATGAACTTTTGTGAGAATTATTTAATTTGTAGAATTATTCGTTTGGATGTTGTAGGAATTCTTTTATCGATAGATAAATATATATCAAAATTCAAATGTGCCTTTACATTTATCTTAAAAATTGACACGAATTTTCTGGACAACCGAATATTTACTTTATTTATTCCCTTATCATTTATATATTTTATTTGCGTTCCGTATTATCTACTGAATATAACGGATAAAAATGGACTATATTTTTGAGCAAGGAAAAACTCGATACCAATATACTAATGATAACGGTTTGGTAATTTATTAGTCTAGTAATTTACTATAATAACAGTGTACAAATGTAGCAATGTTATTATAAATAACTGTTACCTAACTCATGCAGATTGAGCGTTCAAACTATATCGTAGTACCTTAACGACCTCTAAACGACTTAGGGTAAGTGGAGCTCTAACTACTCCGAATAATGTAGTTTGAATAATATAGTACTATAGCAGCACAGTTATCTAGTTACACAGCTCAATTCCCACTCAGTAGGATAATAAATTAGTAACCCAATGATCCGAGAGTATTCTCATTAAATATCTAAGTGCTATAATTTATTAAAGCAATTAAACCATCCAGACACCTCAACGATCAATTAATTGGTGGGACAATTCTGTGAGCAATCCGAGCAACATAATTTCGGAGATAACGGTTCGTAGCACTTTCAATTTTACACCTTGAATGGGAGCGTGTGTTGAGGCTGATGTTTGACATTCCCTAGAGATTAGCAGCGTTCAGTGTTAAGTGATAGAAGGATAAATATTTGTGCGATTATAATTTTAGCCTGACATTGGCCGCTCACTCGTGCACGTGGTGAGGTCGAAGGACCTGTCTCCGAAGTAGGAGTCACTGACATGGCGAGGCCGACTGTAGACGAAATTTCGTTCAGTGAACTTGAGATAAGCAGCCTTGATGTCCCATGTATACCTCTAATCGCTGCTCACCTCTCTCCACGTAATAGTTTATTCTTAACCGTGTTTACACTGTGGACTCTTGGATGATTTTATTTCTTTTTACGCATTTTAAGAATTGGACAATTTCATACCAGATGTCGTCGACTTTTTTTTATGGTCTATACAGTTTGCTATCAGCTTTGCTTGTTTATATTTGCTGATCACTAGACTGTCTGTGACTGAAACTTTGAATGTATTGTTTTTGCCTGTGGTTCTTTTCAATTAAAAAAATTATTCTGTTTAATATAGAACATTGCTGTGGTAAGCCTCTTTAAAAAATATTGTGACAACTTGTCCTCGTAATATTCGTTACCATTCATTCCGCTTTTGTCAAAATGAACAGAAGCTACTAAATTTTACTGGGATTCTTTTTATCGCGGTATTTTTACCCGAATCTTCGTCGTTTTAAAGACAACGTAGTACCGGTAAAAAAATACGAAACGCGAATACGTATTTCACAAAAGGAAGCCTCCATTAAATTTAAATAAAAATGGGAACGTAATTCTACCCGATGAAGTTCATAGAAAGTTGAAGTTTGAAAACCACCGCATCAGAGAATAATACGGCCGCTAAATGCGATGACGATTAAGCTAGATCGCGGGAAATCTCTCTCCGTTTCCGACAAATATCAGGCATTTTCATCGTGGGTGAACCCGATAGAAATTAAAATCGCTTTAAACTTTTCGCGGAACAATTTGCGCGATTTCCGGCGCAATTTGTTGGCGCAAACTTTCGAAACGAGCCGGGACCTCCGATTTCGCGGATTTTTCATCTTGTCACGGACCGTTTTCCGCGCGAACCGGAAATTTCGCTTTTCCTATGGATGGTTCGATTCTGTTACGGAAACACAGAATATCTTGGTCTGAACTACGCCCCGGGTCCGAAACCGCGCGAAAAACGTCGACGGGGGTCCGGCCTTGCGAGAATCGAATTGTAAAAGTCGAAAGCCAGGACGTCCCATAGAAAAGTATCAATGGCGTGCATAGAGTGTCGCGAATCGGGTTACGTCGCGGCGAAGTGGCGGGTAAAACTTGTCTGGCTCGCGTCAGGATGGTCCGCCAATCACAGGTCGATTCACGGCAAAGAAAATTGAATTTCATTGAGGCTGACTGCGGAATTACGTAGTAATGTCGCCCCTGGTGTATTTATCTATGATATTTTTCCAACTGGACACTAATTTCAACTTCCAGGCGAGTCGATTGGCGGAAGACCATGCTCCAGAAAGGGTTACTTTTGTAATTCCTTTAAAAAGAATAATTTTATTATAAAATGTAGGTGTACATGCTAATAGGCAGTAGGGGAACAATGTACAGTTATTTAATGAACATTAGTAGAGTATCGATGAAGGACCATGCTCCAGAAAGGTCACTTTTGTTATTCCTCAAAACAGAATAATTTTAATATATTAGGTTGTCCCAAAAGTTTCTTTCGCTTTATTAATAAGTAATACATGCACAATAGTTTATGTTTTATGTTACATTACTGAATTGTACACGATTCATTTTGCTCCATTACTGTTACAACATGAATATCTATCAAATCAGATTGTCTTTTATATAAACACGACCACATAAAATAATTGAGTGCAACTCGCGAAAGAAACTTTCGGGACAACCTAATAGAATAAACTTGTACGTGCACTAGAACAATGTATTATTATATAATCTCGATACCACGACACAGTTGTAATGAACATTAGTAGAATCGATTGACGAAGGACCGTGCTCTAGAAAGGGTTACGTCCGGTATCACTTAGAAAAAAATAATTTTAATGTAAAATACACCTGTACATGTACATCATTATTGAATCAGGATGGTAGAGTTATAAAGGAGATTATTAAAGTTGGAAATGTCACAGGGAATTTAATTCACTTAATTATAATAATGTGTTTCACCTGGCTTTCTATGGATAATGTCTCCTTTCCGAAGTAATCATAATAATCGATTGTATTATCCTGTTTGATTAATTTCAAATATGAATGCAAAAGTTCTGTTCTCAAGATCAATAAGGAATTTCTCACTCCCCTAAACTGTACAAACTAAATAAAATTTCTAAAAATTTAACGTGCGAGGTAAACCTGGGAAAGATAAAAAATTTTCCTTTCGAATCAATATAAAGAGGCAAGTACAGTGCAGAGCTCGAAGGTGTCGCGATCGTTAAGTTTAATATCGCCGAATTAATCGCGATTCGATACTGGAGGCACTCTGTAGTCGCGTTACACGCATATTCATTTGATTCCATCAACGGTACGTTAATGTAAAACGTATTATCGTCTAATTATAAGTTTCCATTAACTTCGAGGAAGTACGTGAGAGCTGTGCTAACGGTGTTCGCAAGCGGTGTACCGCGGCTCTGACGAAATAACAAGGCGCGGATCCATTGCGCCCATGATATCATTATCAATAGAATCCGTTTAATAGATAATTCGATCGTCGTCGCGTGGGGACGCGTGCGGGTGGACTGCGTCCTACTTTCAGCTGGTGCATGAATTACTTTGCTTTTTGGGTTCCATGTCCTTTTTTCTTACGAACTTTATTTTATCTAGATTTTATTTTGTCTAGATTAAATCGAGAAAAGTGATTTTTTTAGGAGAAACAAGCACGTGAAAGTTTTTTTTAACGCAAAGTGGGAGTACTTTGTGGTAGTATTTGTAGAAATTAAAAGTGTTTGGAATAAAAATTTGATATATTTTGTTAATCCAGTCTGTGTTGGTCTAAATGAATCTCGACCTGACTTGTGCTATATTGCTTAGGAAATTATTATTTATTTATCTGTTTCATGTGTTACCTGAGCAGCTTAAGAAAATGTTTTATAGTAACCTATAAGACATCAGAGAAGGGTTTGGAAATACATAGAGCCGAAAATATTTGAACAGGAATATTAAAATTTCTTACCCATCCAGCACCTTGATGAAATATTTCGAGTTCCTGTTTGTACATCTCTAAAATATCCCACCTACATTCTGCCAGAGTAGGTCGAACACGAAAAACGATTTTATTTAAATATCAGGTTACACTAACCTTAGAACATTTTATTCAAATACTAGGTATAACTATGATTATTAGTCCCGATCAAGCTATCAAGTTCCAACGCCTTTCACCTAATATTAATTTAGACACTGATATTAACTCGAACCATCATTTCCACGAACATGCAGACAAGTTGAACCATACGTGTCCGTCGAAAAATCGAGTTTCATGCGTTGTCGGTTACAATTTATTTATTGATTTCCACCGACTGCCACGGAAAAAGTGATGCAAGAATTTTTTAACAGCCACAGCGCAGAGAAAGAGATCGAAAGCTTTTTGATAGCTCGACCGATGGATTGGGGCTTTTGTTGGTCCGAAGCTACGACTGGCACGTATTTGCGATTACCCAGATATGCGTGGATATTTCGCCGTGACGCCAGTTCATCTTGCCAACAATGTGACGCGCGGTAAAAAGCGGCTTTTCGCAGGAGAGCACTTGTCAGGCTGTAAATTAAAATTGATGCCATCTTCCCCCATCGTTGTTGCTCTTTCTATTCGCTTCAGGCACGAGGCAAAGCGGTGCTTGGGTACGTGGATGGCAAAAACAGGAAGCGTTTTCTAATGGAACAAGATGTTTTTGTTATTCTTGTCGCAGGGTTTACGGTATTGTCGAAAGAGGGCATAAAATAATGGAAGTATGTAGGTGAAACTGAAACTTCTATATTTGATTTATTATTATGGAATATGGTAATTAAATATAACTAATTGGTAAGAGGGAAATAACATTGATAATGAAAATTAGGCTGTATTAAGTGAAGTCAGTTGGAGTTTTGGGGAACGATCATTATTTATGTTGTAGTCAAAGGTAGAGACAAAGTAAAATATGATGGATATAATGTAAAGAAAATAGTACGTGTAAAACAAATATAAAAATTGTAAGGTATGTGTATATTAGAATCATATGTACAAAGGATACAAAAAATTTTGGATTTTAAATTACCTTGAATATTTCAGAGCCTTCATATTATACATAAAAGTTCTTTATTCTCTGAGTATAATTTACAAAATTACCAATAGGAAAGTGTTACTAGTACCTTCAGAGTACAGGATAAAGTTGACACTATAAATAAAGTCTGAAAAGATACAAAGATCCAGTTCTGGAAGTCTAAATAATACACTGCTTCTTTTCGTTAATATTTAGTTAACGTGTTCCATGTTATTACCAACCTATAAGTAAATAGAAAAATCCACTTAATATCTAACTAAGTAATACTTCATAATTTTATACATACCTTTGGGAAGAAAAGTGTCCAAGAAAATAAGTAAAATAAAAGAAAATTATTTTTAGTGGTTGAAAGAGATGCCACATAGACAAGTACTCGAGGATCATCCCTTATTCGTCCATTCGCGTGACGAGAGACCACTTTTGTCCAGGATTTCTGCCTCTCTCCCTTTCCGTGCTCGAGGTAAACACTTTTTTCTTGTTTCGAGGTTGTGCGGTTGACCGAGAAAAAAATGTCCTCCAGGGTTGAAAACTCGCGCAACAGCTAATTTAATTTACTCTTCTGACGACTAGCGTGTTGTCCGACCGATTCGTTCGTCGGATTCCTCTATTGGAAATCTTTAAACGCGGCCCACTCGCACCCCCGTGCGATTAAGCGGTCGAAAGTTGCGAACTGGATCCATTTCCTGTTAAATAACAAAAGTTTCGGGACCGTTCGCCTTCTCGCCGCAACGGAACTGTACACGAATTTAAAAGAGTCGCGCAAAGTATTGCAAGACGCAGCTTATTTCCACGAGGAAATGAAACTTTTGCATGTTGAAGTGATATTTTTAGTGTTTATATTCAAACGACAGAGGAAGTAGGTAGAACTTCTCTTACGGATTGTTTAAGAATAATAGATTGTAGGTGCTGGTTGAAACTAGGTTTAATAGAACAGTTTGTTTATAATCTAACATGTAATTTTGCCTTTATCGTTCATAAATAAAGTTAAAGGAAACATTCACTGTTATACTGTCGCATCTCGTGTTTGTTATATTGTCATATCTAAAATAACAATGACGGTATGAGCATTTCCACTAGATTTCAAGTCTCAATTCCATAGTTTATAGAAATTAGAAAACAGTTAATAGTCATATTAACGATCCGGTTTGAAAATGTTGATGGTTGAGTTAACGCACAAATTAGACGTCATTTAGTATACACGTTGCGAAAAAAGATGGGTCGCGTGCGAGATGTTATCGTATCGACGTCGTTCTTGGTCAAAATGAGCCGCAGTCGCACGTGCATAATCGTTTCACGCGATACCGCGACTCGTGACTGAATCATTGCATACGAATGATAATGTGACATTGGCGTGGCGGTGCGATTACGACTTCAGCGTCGCAGAGATAAATTGCCAACCTGGTTTAACATCGACCTAGTCCTCCTGCCCTGGAAAGGCGTATTATCATTGTCAACACCGCGTTATCGACGCGAAAGCCAATGATGAAAGGGGACCGTGAAAATGTGTACTTGATCATCATCATGCGTAATGCGTTTCCCGCCGATTACATTGTCGAGTAATCTATTACGGTTTCTAGATGCTTGTACGAGCCTGTTACGACCATCTTCCTTTATAGATCGCCGTCTAATTAGAAATTGTCGATGAAAATTATTATCGTGACGTGGTAGCTTTGGGAAGTATCGTAGGATAAGTATTACTTAATAATTATTAAAATTGTACTAGTTCAAAAAGGATTTCCTATTTCATGTGTGTGAAGATCTTAATGAAATTCTCTGTTTTATTTATTCTAGCAATTTCAGAAAATATCTGTCATATATCAGAAAATATTTGAAAATCAATATAAGTAATTATAACACAAAGAGACGACTTATTTGTATACAAATGTTTCGACTGTTAATGTACAATCCCTGAGCTATAATTATCTATTGTTAATACGCAGTAAATTCCATAGTTCCGAAGCTATTTAATGACGCGACTCCCGTTTGCGCGTCTCGCGTTTGGCCCCGAGTGAAAAGGGTTAAATTCCATAAGTCGGGACATCCCCGTCGCGTAACGTGTTGCGTGGCGCAACGCTCGATCCGAAGAAACGGATATCGGACACTCTCGCTGGCACGAAACTCGAAAGGAATTCATCCACGCTTGCTGGTCTCTATCGAATCGTACTATTCCGTCAATTCGAACGGGAAGTCTCTTTGTGCGACGGTTCATTGTTCGCCCGTCGAAGCGTCGAAGTTGTCTCGGTCCCGTGCCATGCGATACGAGTTGCATAAAAGGTGTAACCGGAACTTTCCGATCCCGCGGATAACTTTAGCGAGAAATAAATAAATAAATCAAGTGGACGTCGATAAACGTTTCGAACGTCATCCGTCTCGTGGTTAGCCGCGATGATTTACGCCGCTTCTTTCAGCGAAGCTTCTTTCGAGCTTCGTGGCCGATGGAACCACCGTCGACCCTCTGTCGCTGCATGAAAATTGCGAACTTTGAGAAGATGATAAATTCGAAGGTTATTGATTTTTCTAGTTTAGGTGGGAGTACTATGCAGTTAAAAATTAGCACGATTGTGTACGTATGTAACACATATAGTCGCAAGACTTAAGGAGATACTCTGGGTCAGGAATCTCAAAATTAGGGGGTTCTTCGTTATTTTTATTTTCAATGAAGAACAAGGATCTTTCGGGACATCTACGTCTCATTTTATTGGTCGTTGTTTCTAGTTTTCAAAAATATACACAGCGTTAAAAAATTAATAACATGCTAAAATTAATTACAACGATTGTTAATAGGACTTCGTTATTTGATAGGTGTAGTTTACGAACACGATGTTACACGTTTGCCTAATCACTAACTTAAATATTCTATATTTCATCTGTCCTAAGGCTGTAGCGGTGTCTTTTGAAGCTACAGTATGGGCTTAGCAACCCCGAGGTACCCGAGCTAGAGGGGGGCCATTGGATCCCCACAGAGATGAGAAGCTATGAAATATAATGTTACAGTGGCCAGCCACAGTTAAGAAGGATGTAAACATAGTTTAAGTAAGAATTGTAATTATGAAGTCGTTCGGTGTAATAACCACGCGAAAGTGGTTTATCACATAAATAAACATCAATCAATCAATAATCAATTCTAAAAGATTGAAACCTACAAGGACTACTTAACAAAAAACATACAGTCGCCTATCTCCTCATCCAGTTGTTTCCGTTGTTTTCCAAATTCGACTAGGAATATATTATTCACTCCCATAAAAGGTAACAGGGGTTCGATCTAAAGGGTTCAGAGACGTTGTCAGTCGACCGCTCATAAATTCGCGAGCGTCGAGTCGGTCGAACGGAAAAGCTTCGCCCCTTATCTTCCGACGTATACGAAAGCTTATCTAACGGAATTATAGGCAGGGGTTGAAGCTGATCGAGAGATCCCTCGGACGATCGGATTGGATCTCGTCGTTCGCGATTGATTCCACTCGGGGCACGGGGGAACGTTATCGATGCAAGTTCAGCGAGGGAACTCGAGCGGAACGTCGAAACGACGCCTTTCGCAAACGTTGCTGCGCGTCGAACTTCGACAACAGGGAACACTTTCTTTACCCTACGTTCGCCACGATGAAACTGTTTACGAAACGCAAATTTTCAAATCTCTTCCGCATCCGTTGGCCAGATTGCACGCTATTGGTCATCTAATGTGGGACGGTCTAGTCAAAAGTGAACAAGGAAATGGTAATCAGAGTGGTAAAGAGGAGGGTCTGATTAAATTATCATGATCGTTTATTTAACGTTTGGAGAGAAATGAAATTGAAGGTACACTCATATTGGAGCCTTTTTTTATTTCAGCAAGCAAAGGTTGGGCAATCTTTTTTCTCTGCGATATGATCCCATACCGACATAAGTTTCTCGCTCGGTTGCTTGTCACTTTCGACGCAATTCGACGTTTTAATAATTCCCATAGGTGAAGAGCTTCGCGTTCGGTTCGAATATTGGGTCAAATTGTTTTTCCAATTGATAGAAATACTACGAAAATATATTCATTTTCTGTACAGTCAGGAACAAAAGATATTTTTGCATACTCCCAGCACCAATGAGGGGCTGAAACCGATTTCACATCAAGCCATTGCTCGTTCGGTTTCGTCGATTAGATTCATTATCGCGAGGAGCATCGTTCAATTCCAAACGACTCAGCGATGCAATCGAATTCAAATATTACCAAAAATGAAAAAGCACACTGAATCAACTACACCCAGCTTTATAGCATTTGGAAGCTGTCATGTCCTCGCTAAATTGCGACCACTTGACGAACCTTTAAAACAGCGACGGTCGAACACGCGTCACGGGCGTGTAGAATGTAATAAACGCATCGATTTAGTTGTCGTCATAGCGGGCATATAACATTTATTGCGAACGAATAAAGCACCGGCACGTCCACGACATAGTTCACCGACTGCGAGGCAACCTTGTCGAGATTTTTCGAAATTAAACGAACACGGCAATGGCCAGATGCAGCAAGACCAGAGCCAGCCAGGCGCTCCTTCTCTCACAGCTCTCTGCTTTATTTTCTCTGTTCTTGCTTTTACCTTTCGCCCCCTCATCCCCACCCTCATCCCTCTGCGTTCTCTTTTTTTCGTCGACTCATTCGCTCCTTCGTTTCTGTTTCTCCATTACTAACTCTCCCTCTCGTTCATCTCTTTTAGTGCACGAGCGGGACCGCGCGAGCGCGCACCTTCCATTACGACCGTTTCCACCAATTTTGTCCAGCCACTCGTATATTTACGAGTAATAGTGGCTCCAAACCTTGCTAGTCAATATACACGGTGACCTGGAGTTAACACACTGCGCCTGACTCCAATCCTGAGGCTCTTTCGCGATAGAATCGAATTGTTACGCGTACAGTTGCGCGTCTCTGAATCAGTGGTCCACCAACCTTTTGTGTCACCGTGGCACGGAAAATGAAATGGTATTTTTTTGTGGAGCATGTTTCGCGACAGAGGGGCAGTGAAAATGTTGGTAGTAGAAGTCAGCTACCGAGTGAAACTATAGATTATAGTTGAAAATTACACCGAGTGGATAGTTGGGAAAATTGTGGAAGATTGTAAATGTCAAGGTTTGGAGACACTGAGGATATCTATATTCAAAGATTCGATGATTTACAGTAGAATCTATATTGTTATAGAAGATGGCGCAGAAACTGTTGACTCATACTACTGCAAGTATAGAGTACTTTTATTCGTCTTCATCCTCGAATACCGAATGAACAGCTATCTTCAGCAAATCTTTAATGAAATTGGTGTAAAGAGTATGTAGTTTGCTAGTGGATCTGACTAATATGGGTACGATCTCCTTAATTGTATAGAATTCTAATGTAGTAGATTATACCCGTTACTAGTCGGACTCGCCAACTTCGCGCCTATATCGTATGTAGGAGACTAATATCCTCTCATTTATTTATTAAAAAGAAAAGACGTAAACACGCAACCAACGAGAGGTTGGCCTGCAATCATTTTAGGGGTTATTAGTATCGCGTCATTTGTTATTTAGAACGCCGCGTATTTGTCGCTATGCGCCAGGAGATTAGCGCTTTTAATTAATGTCGCGTGCATGAGCGTGTTTCAGTAAGGCCGATGCGTGGCAAATTGACCGTAAAACGCAAAATCAGGTCCCCAGAATTATAAAAAATTTGCTATTAAACAAATTTCGACGGAAAATACGCGCGAATAAAATTCATATTTTTTAATCTCGTCTTTTCATGGTACTACAAAAAAAAAAAAATGAGATTTTTGTGTGCTAATAAACTGGGATTAAAAGTGACTTACTCTGCTCCAGCTCAAGCTGCAAAAATTATCTTAATTTCTAGACGGATTTACTCAAAATATTTCAAACTATTATCCTTGACTATCGCTTGACCTTCTCTAGACAATTAACCTTTTGCACTCCTACGTCGAGTGTGACTCGACATTTTTTCATGTCCAAATCGGTAGGGAAGGCCTGAAACACATGATAAACATGATCGTTTAGATGGAAAGCCTCATTTCATTTTCGTACATCACGAAGGAAAACACAAGGATTGTGCAGTTCGCTCGAATAGAAAAATTCCTGGAGGAAGAACGGGAATCAACTTTTTTTGTGAAACGTGTGAAAGAGAACCAGGATTGCATCCGGGAAATTGTTCCAAGAGATCTCATACGCTTGAAAATTACAAAATGCAACGATAGTGTGAATAAAACTGTTTGTTTCTTTATTTATTTAAATTGCCTTATTTTTTAGATAAGGTAAATTTCGAAGTAAAACACACAAAAGCGTTGAGAGCTGCTGGTAATGAAATTGAAATATAATTCGGAGCGCAAAGGGTTGAAAATCGAATGCTCGCGAATATCAGGAAAATCTGTTCAGCGATTTTCGAAACATCTCCGAGACGCGCAGACGCACATTGTCCCAGGTAGAAATCATTTCCCTTGTATCGTCCGAGTAAATTGGCAAAGTTTCCACGTTTTAACGCTCGCAACTTACCGTACCGACGTCGCCAGGTATAATTTGATATCCCTCGCGACACGGTTCAACCTCCTCGTTCTTCGTCTGCCTCCGCCAGGACGGAGGCTATTTTCACGGGACGATCTCAGTAAGCGAAGTCCTTCGCGGATTTCACGAGACGAGCCGGTAGAATGGACGAATTAACATTTAAAGCGCGATTTTACTCTGCCTCGTACCATCCCCCAGCCACCCCGTCCACGTTGCGCGCGCGTGCTTTCCCTTCGCGGCGACGTTCCTGCCCCAGTTGCGAAGACGCGAAACCTGGGCGACGGTTGGCTAACCAGCGGTAATGCATGGACCGGAAACTGCCCTCGATGGTTGCCGCTGCGCGAAGAATAGAGATCTCTCTGATTAGAGAGGCTGATCGCTAACGTTTCCTCGAGAGAACGTTCGTAATCGTAACCGGGAGGAAACGAGCTGTTCGCTCGACATGAACGTTTAGCAAAACGTTGGAGGAATTCGAGAGATTTTTGTAGTCGTGTCAATAGCTCGAAAGGGTTGTTGGAAAATCGTGCGGGGAAGTTCGGTAGTCGAATTTTTGTGAGGGATATGTGGCGATTGAAACGAAGTGGAATAGTTGGAATAGAAACTCTAATGAATTTTTTAAATTGAGTAGATAGGAAAATTCATATAGCAACAATTTAATAGTTAAATTGGAACTAGATGTTTAAATAGGCCGTGTGGCGCTAGGAATTGAGGTCTAGAAATTAGAAATAATACAGTTTTAATTTCATTAAGTGGTTGTTTTTCATCGAATTATGAAATTTCTCAAATATGTAAGGTGTTTCAAGATGACACCAAAAAATTAGCATTGGTGAAAGAGGATATCAAAAAGATCATTGTTTGTAAATAAACTCTGCATCGAGAATTTCTAGGTGCGGCACTATGCGACGTTTAGCTTAAGCGTTGATGCACCCGTTGGCGTAAGAGTGTTTCTATCCGTGTCATGTTTGTTTACCTACAATATTTACATTTAGTGATGCACGAGGATACGAAGTGGCTGTACTGTTAATGTACCTGAGGTAAGCAACGATAACTTTTTTGAACTTCTGAAACTATCAATGCCACTGCTGTATATTTCGAAAATAGAACTTTTTCGCTATGTTCTATAAAAATAACAATTCCTTGCACTATAATTTAATGGAGCCAACTGTTAAAGTTCTAATAACTTTGAAATGAATAAATATACCGATTCCGAGCTCGGATTCACGAAAATTTATGTTTTCGACGCTCCGCGTTTCTCTTCTTTCTGTAAATGAAACTCTGACGATTTATATCGATGTCTGATTGGTAGATAGGCACGTACAGCCGAGATTCGGTGTATTTTCTTAACAGATTAAAATCTCTTCCCGGGGAAAATTATATTCGGGGATTCTTGGCGGTGAGTCAGCACGTTTCCTCGTCGGGTTTAGCTTTAATCTCGCCGGATACGGAGCAAGCCGATCCTCCTAATACATAATGGATCCCTAAGGCCTAAGGGCGAAGGTTCGTCCAATCGGATTAATGGCGTCGGCAGCACTTTTCTCGGGCTAAATAATGCTACTGGTATTCGATGCATGCTGGCCCTATTCTCCCTTACGCCGTTTCTCTTCCAAGTGCAAGAAGACAATCTCAGACAGGGACATCTACAAGCAACGTTGTTTAAAAAAAAAAATGTAGAAAAATGTTGACATGTCAATCGTGTAAGAGCAAGGAATATTTTTCGTATTCTTACTCATTTCACTTTTTTTTTATATCGAATTATTGTGCTCCGCTCTAGAGTTCGACAAAGTTCGAGGTACATCTAAATAAGTATATTTTATTATTTTATATGCATATTCGCGTATACATTCACGTTCATAATTATTCTTTCCACAATATATTTTTAAAGTTTATTATACCATTCTTCCTTTACTCATTTTTCAACTTTCGAATATTACGAACGTTGTACATCTGGTTTCATTTATTGTAACCCAACTAAATATAACTATATTCATAAAATTATTCCTCCTCAAGGTTCACTCAAGTTGTCCCTACAGTGATTTTCATTTTCAAAACTCAACCTTTCTATTTGCCATCGAGTAATTATTGTATTTTTGGTTGCGAAATATTTACCAAGGAAGACCCAACGGACAAGGTCGCTGTAAAGAAATATTGAAAAAAATCAATATAATTGAAGCATCGAGCGTAATCGACCAAAATCATTTCTGCCGATAAGGGTGGCGACTTTGAAATGGCACCCGCGCGGGAAGTACTCTAGGAACGTCCCTGAGCACCTGCAATATCTCGGATCGCGCGCGATCCGCTATCTCCCGACGACAGCTCTGAGAAATACACGTATTCGCTGGATCCTCTATTTGTACATTGAGTTATCGCGCGTTTCTCGACTCGCTATCATATTTCCTCCAACCCCCCCCCCCCCAGACCTTCTCTTCCGTTTCTTCTACTTCTTCCACCCGGCCCGTTCTTAGATAAAATCTCGCAATTTATTTCCTATTTTCCCGGCATAACTCTCGAAGTCGTCAACAGGGAAGTTTGTTTCCACGGGGCTGTTATCCGAGCAACGGACGTCTCATTGTGAGTCGTTGAATCGCGAGCGATTCGTGTTCGAGGGCACAGAAGAGACTCGAGTCAACCCTTGCGCGAGCGAAATGGTCCTCCTCTTTGTCCTTTATCTTGGCACGCTTCCGGTTACTCGTTTTCAGCTCCTCCAGCCTATTATCACTGCCAAGAAAAGGAGAAGACGGACGAGAGAGGACTCTGGGGACGTCTCGTCGGATCTGGAAACAAGTGTAGCAATGGAAATCTGTACCATACGCGTATTATACAGGGTGGCTCACATAACTCTTAACAGCTCAATATCTCGAAAACTATATCATCGGTTTGAAAGGTCTTGGTCTTAAATTGCATGGATCTAAAGGGCCTTTCTAACTATATAAACGTGACATAATCTGACAAAAAAGTGTTTAAGACATTTATACTGATATTTTCTGCCACCCTTAAATAAGTTCCATTAACTTTACCTCAGGAGTCTCGAGACGATGAAGCATAGTTATACCACTCGATTACGAATCCAAACAATTTTACCAACACTACGTAATATACAACGAATGAAACACCCTGTCCCGCGAGTAGTATTCGAACCTGCGAAACAGACCTCGGGTATTCAAATCGACTCCCATTCACGTGCACCCACCCACCTACCCACACAGAGCTTATAGCCATTACTAACAAGTAACTACCCATTCTCGCGGCAATATTACTAACATTTGTCTTGAGCCACCCCCTCCGGTTCGCACTTTCGCGGAAAATCAAGTTCATCCTACGGGCAGACAATTAACAAGGGGGCGGAGATCTTCAATGTGCCCTATTTCACCAGGAGCGAAGCGAAGGGGTTAGCAGGGGGCGGGGGAGGCGTACAACGCCTACGCGGAGCCAGTAAATTACTCTTAACTTCTCCGAGGGTAAAAATTACGGAGTTGTAAGGCCAGTAACCGAGGAGGGCTTAAAATGGCTCCCCTTCCGGTGCGTCTCCTTCCACCCTTACCCGCGAGGAACCATAATTCTCGCGCTATCTACGCGGAGACTGCCTCTCTCCTTGCTTGGTTCCGCAGACTCGTGGGAATCGCTCGTCATTTATTTATTTTCTCACGTCCGGGGTGAGGCCAGTGGAATTCCGCAAAGGACAGACTCGCGGACGTGCGCGAGCCCTGGATTGGCTATCCGGGTACGATTTTCGCGAACTCAATTATTTCGCGACTCACCCTGGCCGTGACACGCAGAGAACAGGGTTTGTCTGCGAAACGGGGGCAAGCTGCATCTCCTGGAACAGGGTAAATATTGAGATTGGGATGGAGACGAATCTTATAGGAGACTATTTTTGTTGTTGTAAGTTGAGGTTGTAATGAGAAATGATGAAGTAAATTGAAAACGCGGGTCTAATGCTCTTAACTTGAAAGCATCCCTTTTTACTTTAATAGACGATAAAGAAAAATACAACAACAATCGGATTTATTATTCAAAATGAGGTTGAAATTGATGCGTGAAAAATTCGTTGAAAAACGTAGCTGTGTCTGTTCAGGTACTATTATTGTTTAGAATAATATACATCTGTATTGACGGTGAATGTAAACATTATTCTTTACGAGAATATATACAGTCAGTCGTTTTATCGAGATCGGTTCGTACAGTTTCATTATAAATATGTACATAATTAAACTTTACACTTGTTTGTATTTATATGATGAAATATTTATTTGAAAATATTGAACATACCATTTAATTTAGACAGATTTCTTTAATAAACATGGCAGGTATAAATATTGATGCTACTGACTGTATATTTTGATGTTTGGTTCAGGTTTTCTTTAGTATGTACAAAAATGTAACTGATTATTTGTTTCAAGGTAACAAATTCCCACTAATCTTGCGTCGATGTGCTCCTAATATCACAACCTTCATTTTACAACCCCTTCTCAAGAATATTTTATGAAAAAAAAGTACATGAGAACGTCATTCGATGCATTTCATGCAACGAGGACTCCCTTTGGAGCCACGTGACCTTTTCTCTCGAATCACTTCTCAATGTAACGTACAATAAAGGATTTATTCGGGGAAGCAGTTTCAAGTGGTTTACCTTGTATAAACTGTTTGGTAAGAAGAAAGGGAGTGTTTGTAAGACGTTGAGCCATTAAAATCTGTGCTTTACAGTGGACAGTTGTCATCAAGCACTAAGTATTCCGCTCACAAATTAACACTTAAGGTCAAAATATCAACTGATTAGTTTTTGCTAAAAGAAATAGTGATTTATTTCAAGGAGTTTTTGCAGAATCGTTTCAGATTGAATTTAGAATCCATAAATTTCACTTGATTTAATCGAGGGTAATTCGACATCGATAACGAGGAAATTCAGTTCAGGGACTGCTATCAGTTCTCCGGCTTCTCGAAGTTTCGCGAACACGCGAAGGTGAATGCCTGTTTCTCCACTGTTTCGCGGAACAACGGCTTCGTCCCAGTGTTCCTTCTTTTCGGCTCGCTTTTTTCCGAAGGGAAACCTTGTCGCGTTTAAGCAAAGAAATGCACGGTTGCGTAACAGCGAGTATTTCACAACCACTTCACGTGACTCTATTAGCATGTTCGCAGTAGCGTACCGGGTCTCGTTACTTTTATTACCCCCGTCGTTGACTGGTTTTATTCTTCATTTTCGCGAGTCTCCTTGGTCGCCGAGAACAATCTTCCACGAACGACGCAGTTCCCTTTATTGATATGAATGTTTAAACGTGCACCTGCCCCGAGTATAAACAATACATTTGAGTTTAGGGGTGAGATGCGAAAATCCACTTATGTTTCCCATTTGGCGCTAATTTGTATGCATATTCATATCGGAAACTGTGGCTTGGGCCCTCGAGACGCGTTCAACCTTTTATCGAGAACAAATTAATTCGATATAGGATTTTGATAGCGTGATGTAAAAGGTACGATCGAGGCACCTGGTTGTTTAAATTGTACCTGTCAGTTTTGAATATTTTACATCCTTTAAAAGTTGTAAATTTCTGAACGGTAACAATGAAGAACGTGGGTGAGCGCAGGTATGTTATTAATACATAGTAGCAAACTTAATTAGAAGCTCTATCAAGACTTCAAAAATAATTGAAAATGAACGCTAAAAAATTTAAAGTACTTAGTTTTCTAGAAGCAGGAATACATAATGCTTTCACACGATTATTCATAACCACGTTAGTAAAATAAATTGAGTATGCTGACGATTGAGTTAGCGTTAAAATTAGTGTTACTTTACCTCTTTCCCGAGAAGTTCGTGACTTGTATCAGCAACATGGTTCCTCCCTTGCTTATTAAGTCGTAGGTATTCGACGAAACGTCGGAAGAGAAACGTTGAAGTAAAAAGTAATGAAAAGCACTACGTTCTTAAATGGTAGGTTCGAAGCATCGACAAAAACGATTTCAGGGAAAATAACTGTGAGACCGAGTGCTCTGCGGAAGGTAATCGCGTGATTTCTTTGTGAAAGTAATTTGTCTACTTCTCGCTCCTCTTTTGCCTGTCCAAAGTGAAGAAGGGTCTGCATGATTGATTTTCCATTATTTTAAAGACCTAATTTCTGTTAACCATCCATGGATTTTGTCACTTTGCATAAATAGAAGCTTCAGCTGTATCTTACTAATCGAATTCATTGCATTTATCGTGGTTGGGATTAAGAATGCAATTTTCTTTAGTCGATATAAAATTTGTTCAGTTTTGTTTTAAAAATTGTTAAGGAATCTTATTCCTAAACACATTTTGTAATTAAAAGAGCAAAACAATCAAATTAATTTAATTTATCTCAGAATGATAGATACGAATAGAAGTACTCACCTTTTAGCCTAATTAAAAGAAAACAAAATGTAAAATCGAACAAAAGCAGATTTAATTAATCCCCGAAATTTTATTTAATAATACACCAGAAGGAAACAAGAGGTATCGACCTCATAATTTATCCTACTTAAACACACATTTCTTCCGGACCTTTTAGAATGATTGATTAACAAAAGAACACACGAGTATTGTAAATATCATTTATTGGACTTTTAGGCGTCATGGGGTACAACGATTACATCACGTTGCTTATTTGTAACACCTAAGCAATTCGACAAAGGAGAAACGAAACGATAAAAAGAGACGTCTGATCCATCGCGTAGACTAAATGATACATCAAAGGATTTACCAGGTAAATTTCGTCTCGCGTGTCTATGAGCAATACCGACCATAGGTGCAAATTAGGCGAACGTTCGAACGATGCTATGCATTGCAGCCGGTACGCGTTAGAAAAATTAGGAACCACCGCGATCCACGGATACTTCACGCAACGATATTATTCATCCTGAAGGAACTGGAACGATCGAAACGAGACGCTACGATTATACGATTATACAATCGGTAAATCCACGGAGGACAACGATGTCACACGCTTTCACGCAAATGTTCTTCTCCTTATCTCCCGCTTCGTCATTTCTCCCTAAATACAAATACAGCCACCGTCAACTTTTATTTATTATTATTATTTTTTTTTTCTTTTTAAATTCATTTAGGACGTTCGTCTTGGGAGGGAGTTGAGGGGGGTTTTTGGGGAAAGTGTACAGAGAGCGCAGGTCATTGTTAACGATCCTCATTTGAAACGTTGAAAACTGAAACCTCTTCCTCGCCCTTGCTTGTCCCGCGAAAGAGTGAAAATTAACGATGATGATCGATATACGACATCCGGGGGGGGGAAGGCGAACGAGAACTTATGGCTAAATAAAACTTTATAAAAATATATCAACGAATAATAAATATATCTCTAACAGCGTCACTGTATAATTCGTTATACATAGCCGTCGGTGTACGATAGCCTATGCATTTACAATCACTATATACACGCTATTTAGTACTACTTACCTAAAATAATATACAACAATGTACTTCTTTTAATCTTCCTATTTCTTTCGGGAATACCTCTTATTTGTTTGTTGTATCGTTTCGTTCAACTTCGACTTTCCTCGCGCTTCGGTGTCCCATGCCGCGTTCGCGTCGCTCGTCTTTCGTTTTCGCCTCGCACGTCCTGGAAAACTATTGTTCCCCGTCGTCGTGAAACAATTACACGCGTCGAACGAAGCGACGTTCGCTCGTTTCTGGCGCACGTCGTTCCGCGAAAACAGGAATGAAAAATTGGTCTCCTGTTCGACTCACACCGGCACCACGGGTTTCCCTTCCTAGTCGCACGTCGTCGTTACCTTACAAATAAACTATACAAATATTTACACGTGCCCCGCGTCCCGCGATTCCTCTCGCTGGGAGAGCCAATCGGAGGCTTGACAATCAGTTTGCTGGGGACAACGTCGAAGAATGGCCATTTCCGGCGGTTAGTGAAAAAGAAAAATTTTTATTTAGCGTGTTACACATATCAAGAAATCAAGAAACTTGAGTAGTTTCACTTAGTTAGTAAACGGTTAATCACTTTTTTTTTGGGGGGGGGGCGGGGGGTTGTATTAGACAGGTGGAGGATTGGAATTTGATACCAAGGACATTTAATCATGCTTGAAGGTTGCGTGGTTAAGGGATGATTGCAAATTTAAATTTTTATCATTTTTAAGTAAAACGATTTTTACCATATTTGAGGTGAGATAGAGATACAAATTGGGTAGATTTTATTTTAATGATTGGTCTTCTTGTGATCGAGTTTGAGGACTTGTTTGGAAACTAAAATTATTTCAAGACACTAGAAGATTTCAGAGTTTGATTGGAAAATTCAAGGAGTTATAATAATTCGATATAAATGTCAAGGATGTGCAGGTGCTATATAATAATTTTTCTTTTTTAAGAAGTACCAAGAATGGCAATTTTTAGACACTGTCCTTTACCATCGCGCAACGATACGTCTTCCTCGGCCAATGGCGCCGTGTTTCTCTGATTTAATCCTTATGCCAATGCTCTAGAAGTCGTAGCAACTTTTCTTCAAATATTTCGGTGGTTCATAGCTACACATTGAATGTCCAGGATAACCCAGTACCTATAAGGTTGTTACTTCTATATAAGATTGTTCTAGTTACCTAGTCAGACAGTTCGACGCGGAGATAGAAAAAATTGCAAAGGAAGTTTTATATAATTGAACAATTTTTATTACCCTGTTGCTATTATAAACTGATTCCTTGCAACAGATTGATTTATAGAAACAAATTAAATAGTGTCATTAAAAAGAGGTGTAATTTTTGCAACGATACATTTGAGAAGAACGTCGTTAAGGATAAATAAGTATTTTATTTATTCCCAAAGTAGGTTAAGGAAGTTCCCTGTTGATTAAATAATAATAGGGAAATATCCTGGTTGTTGACGTAACGTAAAACTTCTGATTATCGACATAAGGGTTAATACTAGAGAAAGATCATCGATAAACGCGCCTCGGTTCGTCTGCTTCCCGTTTCAAGGAATAAAGGCTGTCAACAATGAAACTAAAACGTGATATCGATGAAATAAACATACACGGTCGCTACCTCGATTCGATCGTCTATACCAGGGGCCGGCAAATCTTTTGGATATTGGCCGAATAGTACAAATTTTGAGCTTCGCGACCCAAGAGCCAATATCGAGGAAATTATCTACATAATTACATACGAGATTGAAGAAGGAAATTTATACAGTTTCTTTTTTGTATTATCAATATGTAAGTACGGGATACAGTTGCATTTACACAGTTTTTTGAGATTTTTCGATTTTTTTTTTATAACACGCCAGCGAAGAGCACAAGTTCCCTCGATAAATACATAAAATCCACATACCTAACGGGGCCAGATGCGACCTCGAATTATCGTTTGCCGGCCCCCGATCTACACTTATCGCCGTTTATCAGCTAGAAAACCCCTAAGACAAGAGTATCCGAAATATCTCGCGACGAGATCCACGATTGAGGAACGTCGAGGCCGGATCATCGTCGTAGTCGGAAGCTTCGATCGTCTCGACAACGACAGGGTCGACGAAAGGCTTCTCGCGCAACATCAGAACTACCAATTGGGTCCCAAAACTCACCCATCCATTTCAAACTTCATTTTCGAATCATTCATTCACCAACATCCCTTTTACCCTCGCATTTTTCGACCCTCATCGAAATAGGTAATTAATTATATCCGTAAATCGATTCGCTCCTCTCCACCCCTAATTTCAAAGCTACTATACCATGTATAATAATATTTGTTACTCTCGGTAGTTCTAGTGTCCATAAAAAAAAAAAAAGAAAAGAAAAATGCGGAACACCTTTCGCGCCTTTCATCGAACTCCACGCTGAATTCGACGTCCTAGAGTTAATATTCGTTTCTGTCGTACAGTTAATTCTCTCCCTTTGGCTTCTTCGTTTCTTTTTTTTTTTTTTTATATATTATTTACAATCGTCATAGTTTCGGAAATACTGACGGACCTCTTCCCCTGTGGTCGCGCGAAGAGGATGGCCGCGTTCGATTCTATCGTTCGTTCCGAGAAAGAGCGTTTTCGCGCAATCTGATGGCTGGCCCTCAGCGTCGGTGCTCCTGCAGGATGGCCAGAGCCAGACAAAGCGACAGGCAAGTGAGGCTCGTTGACCGGAAGTGAGCGTGACTGTACTCGGAGGCCCGTGTCACGTTCAACAGAACGGAAGCGTCCGTGATCCCTTCCGACGAGCGCACCAGCAGCAACCATTCGCCAGCGTGCGACCATTGGATCGTGTCGAAGCTCAGGACCGCCCTGTAACAGGACTCCGTTCCTCCGTCCTGCAACGGTAAACAGGAAAACGTGCGTCATTGACGAACCAGATAATTAACGGCAAAGTGCGAATGTTTATATTGGCGAAGTATGCGGGGAACTGATCCAACAACGCTCTGGTAGTTCGAGCAAAAATTATTATTTGCAATAATTTACTTTGAGAAACTCTTGGTTCGCGTTTTCCTCGGCAGACGAATGTAATGGACTCTCGATTGTAACGAAGCTTTATCTAATTTAGAATTGTAGGTTTCGAAATTAAAAATTTAACGTTACTCGATAGATAAAAGGATAAGAATTTTCTATAACCAAGGATCGAGAAACAAAATTATTGCGGAGCTTTAAATAATTTCACGTTTGCTTTGGCAAGTCACGCAAACAAACATGTATCGGTTGGAAATATGTAGGTACAGCATGTTTTATTTTCGACCTTTGTCCCCGTGGTATTTTTATATTTCTTTTTCGATCTGTGGTATATTTCACCATACCACGTTGTGTCTTTGATTCATGAATATTATATTTTATGGTTCCTCTTTTTAGACACTTCGAAATGATCTCATACGAAGATAGATAGATATATAAAATAACGTAACACAAGTACCGTATAATAAAGCACACCACGATTAACAAGCCAACTCAGGTTTATTAGAATTTCTGACACCAACTTTCATTTTCATTAAAGTTACCAAAGTATTTTTAAGTACACGTGTCGTATATAACTAATATTACAACAATTTTGAGCCTCAATGTTCGAGGTATTACAAGAATTATCATCGAATGCGATCTGAAAACCAGTCAGATATAGAAATCTGAGTTTCATATAGGCAGCATTGATCTTGGCTCTTTAAACTGATTCAAACAAAGCCCTTATTAAACTTGGAATTTAATGCTTTAAGCGACAGCTAAATTCCTGCTCCGAAGCTGTTCGACTCCCTCCCTCCCCCACCCAGGAATGTTTTTATCGCGTAATGCTCATTAACTCTCTACTCGATAACGTCGATTCGACTGCCTTCCTTATCTACCAGCGATTCCGTTTAGGTTCTTACGTTCAAACTTTCGCGTGAAACTGAAAACTTCCTGCGTCGTCCTACGCTTCAATTGTCCGTATCACCTCTGATTTCCATCGGGTTTTTTTTTCTCCTTCTAGCTGGCCTTTTATTATTCACTTTTTCTCCTGGATCTCGCTTCTCTGCGGGATCGTCGACATTTTTATACTTCAACTTTCGCAGACATTCGCGATAAAGTCGAGTGTATTAAATCAGGCTGGTGCAGAACTACCGTTTTCGTATCCGATGGAAGCATAAATGTACTTTTCGAATCAACTGTGTCGATTATAGTAAGAATAATAGAAAACTACTGCTAGATGGTACAGAAAATTGAGTATCTAATTTAGCAGTGGAAATTATTTAAATTCATAAACTTATACGTCTGATAAAAGTGAAACGAAATCGGGATAGCGTTCCCTCGATCGCGTTGAGGATAATTCTAAAACAAAGAGTCTGAACAACCGAATAATGGCTCGTCTGACTCTACGAAATTGAGAATGTTTGTTAGTGCGAGGTAACGGAATAACATTATCTCAACAGTGATGGATGAAATATTTCCGTAAATTGCCAGGCATCGTTCTCGAGTCACCTCGCGTAAAGACGCTGGCAAAAGTCAAATAAAGGTAAGAAAGGCAATTTCCACATTTTACCCGCGTTAAGAGCGAACCGGGGTCTCGAAATTCTGCGTTCGGTTATTTGAATTTCTCAGCAATTGCCGTTGAATTCTTCCGAATAAAGTCTCCGTCTCCTTTACTCGTCAAATAAACCATTGAATCTCGCAGTCTTAAGAGCCATTCGGAATTCTAACCCGATCCTAAAGACCTTCATAATGCACGCCCGCGGGAGAATTACGTTTGCGTAATTGAATCGAGCCGGGGGGGCGGTACGGTGTTGCCCCATCCCAGGTGATATTTCGTCTCACAATTTGGAGCAGACGTCGTTGAAAGTCTCGCGAATTTTTCGCATGCAAGGAGTCGCAGTTTCTTGCTCCATTTAACTTCACGTTCCACCCTCGCTGTTTCTCAGTTTTTCCGTCGCACCTCCAGCTTCCCTTGGTTCCCTGTCTTTTCCATTCACGAGTTTTCCCCATTCCCGTCCGTGTTGCGCCTTGCTCCTTTTTCCCCCCCATCTTTTTTTTTTGTTGTCGTTTCGCGCTCGTCGTTTTCGATTATTTTTTGTTGACGCTTAGCAATTCGGCCTGGCGCTCTTCCCTTGTTTTCCGTTGGCTTCGATTTTCGCGGAATGTGTCGAGCTCTTTGTTCGCGTTACGATAACATTTACTAGTTGTCATACGTATACATCATTTGGACTCCATGCTTGTCATGATTTCTTTGACTCTACGAAATTGAGATTGTTAACACGTTGACTGCCAGATAAATATTCTTGAAAATTTCTGCTAGGATTTAATATTACCTTACGACTATTGGAGATTACTTAATCAAACATCCATCGTGGTATTCGTTTTTGTAACTTCATAAAAATTCATGAATCTCATTTAAATTCATTCTCAGCGATGCTCCACTTTCAGAGGGTAAACTTTACTTCGGGGAACTAAAAATGATTGACTCTTTTTTTTATCATTTAGTAGTTTTTGATGCCTAGAATTCATAAATCTAAGTTTTAATACTAGGAATCCAACTCTATTGGCCAATTAGGTAAGGAATGTTATTGTTCCGATTACTTATTGTAAAGAGATATCGTAGATGACGTTGTGCACATGAATAATACATTTTTATATACCAACAAAATGGTAAAATATGTTACGAAAATAATTTCTGAGTAGGTTTGGAGCTTAATTTCCTGGTGCATGTTGGGTGGGCTTCGCCCAACAAAAAAAATTAGATTTTTTTAGTTCTTTAGTAAAACGTACTGTCACCCATACATGGGTGACGTGGCGATTAACGTGTTAATTGATATGAAGTAACGCGATAACATTTTCTCAACACCAATGGGTAAAATATATCCGTGAATTATCAGGCATCGTTCTCGAGTCACCTCGCATAAAGACGCCAGCGAATCAAGTATCAGGATTCATGAGTACTTGCATTAAATCAATTCAGGACCTCCTGTCGATACGCGACGCTAAAAAATGCCTGCATCCATTGGCACATATTTCATAACGAGGATCCGTGACTAATCTTCATCCGTGAAAACAATATTCCCGTCGATTCGGAGAGAGCTGACCCCTCGAGCGTATCCGAGGGCAAGATCGCGCACCTTCCGAGCGTAAAATCGGAATAATGCAGCACGAGTGGTATCCGCGCGAGCGCGAAAGTGCCGGGCGCGGCTTAAATAATTAAGGCCGCTGAAACAGTTCCGATGAAATCCGTAATTTCTCCGTCGTGGATAAAATCGACGAAATCAACACGAGGGTGGCGAGAAAGGGGGACAATCGCCATCCGTTGAACGAATTAAGAACGTTCCCGCGCGGAACAAAGGAGATTAAAAGTTAATAAAAACAAACGCGTAGCACAGGTGCATTAGCAAATCCCTCTAAAGCTACGTTGGATTCTTTCCTTTCGCCTCCCCACACCACCGCTGCCGCTTCCTTCTCCTTCTCCGGGGTTCCCCGCGTTTCCCCGTTATTCCTGGACTCGGAAAAAGGAACAGGAAAAACAGACGAACCGGTTAATCCGTCTTTTGTGCGGTCATCTAGTCCACGGAGCCTGTCTCTTGGAAAAAAAAGGGGATAACGACTACGCGACGGAAATGAAATAAGCGCCAGGCTCACGTATGAATCCGGTATCGCGTTTTATTTCTCTCTCTCTCTCTCTCTCTCTCTCTCTCTCTCTCTCTCTCTCTCT
>NC_071976.1:25519439-25642440 GCF_026283585.1 Hylaeus volcanicus
CTCTCTCTCTCTCTCTCTCTCTCTCTCTCTCTCTCTCTCTCTCTCTCATATTTTCGCGCGTATGCAACAAGCATTTCTGGGATCTCAGCAGCACCACCACCGCCGTCGTGTTCCCTTTTATTTCCTTTTTTCGAGCCTGCTCCGTCGACAAGAAATCACGCTTCGGTCGTTTGCGCCGAGACCTGCTGCCGGCTGGCCGTTGGCGCCACGATAAAAGTATAATTCCCGCATCGGGGAGCGAAATTGTTGTTGTCCCGCGAGCACGGATTCGTCAACGACGAAGTTGCCGTTGCCGTAGCGCTGGGGGGCCCGATGGTCTTTCGAAGTTAAATTGCAACTCCGGAGGCTTCTCCGTTGGCCTTGTTTCAGCGATGTCTCGTTTCTAAGACGGTTGTCGTTACGACGACTCCGGGCGTTTGTCGGAGATGAAGAAACGTCTCGAAGGCGCGCTCTCGCTCTTCTTCAAATCCCTTAAACCGGGTGGTTCTTAATCTTTTTAAGCTCACGGGTCGGTTTAAGGAAGGATTCTTCGTCTTTTTGCGCTCGCGGAACTATTTAAAGGGAAAAGTATCACGTGCCACGTTCCCTAATCTTGAATAATTATTATTATGAACAATTCGATAATATATTGCTTGTACAGTGTGAGTCTGATCTTAGATGGGCGTTAGGCAAGTAGGATAAGAAGCATATTTAGACGGGTAATTATTAAATCGAGCAGGTAGTATCGAAGCAATTACTACATGGAGCACATCCAACTGGGTAAGTAGAATAGGGACGTATATAATCAGACACAATTAATACAAAGCATACTCGAACTATAAAGAAATGTGGACTACATTAGACAATATAATTACTAAATAGAGCACATAGAATGTAGATAACTACTGCATGAAGTACGTTACGTGGACAAGTAGAATAAGCAACTTATGTAGTCAGACATGTTAAATATAAATCATATTTGAACTGACAAATAAAATACGAAGCTCATTTGATCAGATAATTATTAAATACAGCACATAGGATTCAGATAACTACTATGTGGAGCTCATCCAATTGGACAAATGGTATAAGGAACGTATATGATCAGATATTTTATATGCAAAGCATACTTGTAATAAACAAAATAATATATACGGTATATCAAGCCAGAAAAGTAGAATGTAGACCACATATAACCAGACTTGTGGCCCACAACTGGTAAAGTAAATAGTATGAGCATATATATGGTCAGACAAAGAGAATACAGAACATACTTAACTAGACAAGCATTATATGGACAATATGCAACCACACAAGTATAAGAAGGAGTACATTCAACCACCTAAGACGAACAAAAAACTCCTCTGACTATCCCGTTAATTCTCATTCGCCCCCTATTATCCGAACAAAATTCCTCCGAGCTCTGACAATCAAACACGAACAACGTCTCCGTCAATTCGTCAACGAGAACGCAATAAACATGCTCCGAGACCATAAATCGAGCGTTCACGTTTTTCCATCTGTAGTACCGACGTGCTTCGAGCAACCTTCCTTCGAACAGGCTCCCTTCGCAGGAACGTCGTAAAACGTCGTAATGTTCTTTCCGCGGTGCACGTCGTGGACAAACATTCTTCGGTGTGGAAACGCCTCGAGTGTGTCGTAGTGTCGTGCTTGCTTTTCGTCGTGTCCTCGAACGCTCTCATTGTCGAGGTGTGCAAATACACAGAGACGACGTCGTCGTCCCGCAAGTACTTTTGTTCTCCGAAGGGGGTTGCGTCGGTCCGACGGAAATTTCATCGAAAAGTTCGCCGTTCGCGAAATTTCCGTTGGCGTTCGCCCGACGGGAGGACTGATAGTAGTCGGTGGGTGATTTATCCAGCTCGTTCGCTATATATTCCTTGTTATCCGGGGCTGCAGTAGCGGGTAATTAATTCGTGGAATTGCTGCTCCTCGGCGAGGGTTCAGGCGGGGAACCGGCCGGGGACGCAAACCCGTGTGCACGTGTTGCGGTGAGGGTAGTTATTTTGACCCAGATTCTGTTTTGAATACCACAGTGCCGATACTGGCTACCGACTATCCCGACTGAACATCTGCGCAAAAATTAATAACTCCTTCACGGGCTTTAACGGCGCGATCAAACTTACTCGGGGAATTTTAATTTTAACGCAGACGAGAAGAGGCGAAGGTGGAAACTGAAGCTTCCTTTAGGATTTCTTGTGCGCAAATGACGAAATTTACGTCGCGATATCGATATTTTATATCGGATTCGTGCAATTGAGGTACGTTTATGGGAAGCAGGAATTTATTGTCTCTTAAATCTTCTTATTTTTGGTAGATTGTGAAATTTTATGGGAATCTAAGCCTTGTGTTTTAGAAACTTTTACTGCTTGACTTTTGAAATTACTAAGCATATTACTCCTCACATGGTCTATTTCGTTGTTGCTCTATGGATGTAATATTAATGACTTTAGTCTAAGTTAACCCTAACAATTAAATTACATTAGTACCAGAAAAAAAGATAATTCAGGTCCGAAAGGGTTTATATAAAATCTCCTGAAGTAACAAGATCACTGGGAGAGTTTTACCAGAAAGAAACAGAAAACGGTACCTCGATAGCGACCGCTTGAACCCCGTCCCTGGCTGGCGCGCCCGGCACGTAAACGTTCTCCTCGGATATCCATAAAACCTTGGTGTATCTGGGCTCGGCGCAGAATTCGACTACGATGCTCAAAGGCTCGCCTTCCTTGGCCGTCACTGTCTGACTAGGCGGGTGAACCATGGGTCGACCTGGAACAAAAATTCGCAAATAACCCGCTTAACTCTCGCCGAACCAGTACGCGCAGCCCACTTTGTTGGTCACGGATCCACGGTTCGGCTCCACCACCGTAACTCGTCCCCCATCCCCCTCGACGCCTTCGTGCTTGCAGAGAGCTTTACGTCTTGTTAACTGCGAAAATATCTCAGCGTGCATCTAAATGACGTAACCCCTCTGTATTTCCTGTTAAATTACACGCCAGCGACGACGTGTGTCCTCGCCACAATGACAGATCTTCCCATTTGTACCGTGAACGAAAATTAATTGAGGAACGGAATCTAAACGGGACATGTGAGGAGGGGGATGTTGATTGTCTTCCTGCACAGTTAAGCAAAGGGAGGGGGTAGTCGGAGGATGGTTATGAAATAAACACGAGGAGGAACATTTGTCAAATTTACTCGATTATTAATTATTTGGAAGCTGCGTGCGAGAGTTTATTTTGAAATATTTGAAGTAGGGTATTTCGATATCGAAAGAAGAATTGCGCAGTATTATATTCTTGAAATCGTTAGAATGGAAAGAACTATTGATGGAACTCTCTTAAAGGGACCTGGTAGTAAGTACCTGAATACTTGACAACATCCAAATATATTTTCGTATAGCTCGAACACCGAACGAAATATTTATTATTCACATTCTCTTTAGCAATAAAAAATTGCACACTGCGTAAAGCTCATGCAAATATCAAAAGTTCAAAATATCAAAAACTCTGCCCACTGCCATTACTCGAATTCCTCTCCTATCCGTAGTTTAAATAATCAGCAACGTTAAGAGAAATTACGATCGACCCCGTTTCGTCGGGGATACTGATTCCCATACGTCGAACGAGACAAATGTATACGGAGCAAATATATTCATGTCCCCACGTTTCGTGCAACGCTATTTATTCCTTTGTCATCCTTCTTTCGTTGTTTATTTTCTTTTTTTTTCTTTTTTTTATAAATATTTATGGCCAATTTTTCATGTTTACGCGCGCAATAGCGTGCGGTAACGTCGACGTAGTTTTCGAGCGTCGATTCGCGGCAAACACGACATGCTTTTGATTTACTCGTTTCACATGGAGGAGGAGGGAGGGTGTTTCACAGGGGTTTCGCGATCCCAGGGCAAACAGAGGCGACACACGCTGATCGAAACTAGACTCGCCGGCGTGACAATGCGGCTGCCAAGCCTACAGGGATGGCCGCCGCCATCGACCTGCATCCCCGTGCAATTTGCAGCCGCCGGGATCCTCGATTTCAAAGCCTCAAGGCGATCGTGATTTCCGAGGACGGCTTCAACCCCGGTTCTCGTCAAAATATCTTCTTGCCACTGCGGGCGACAGCTGCGCCGCAGTAGCGTTGTAACGCGTTCAGGAGAGGAAATGCATTCGGAAATCACGAATCGATGGGGATCGCGTTAAAGGATAACGATTCCCACGGTTTATTCGAGTTTCAACGTTGTCCGCGGGCTGTCCAACTGCGATCGTGTCGTCTCTGATGTGCCAACACGAATTTCAACGTTTCATTTGTTTCGGGGCTCTTCGCCCCTCGACGGCGAAATTATACTGTTTGAGATTTAATTATTGCAGGAGAAATTCTGGATGTGGTCTGTTGGGGGTGACTTTAGAGGTACGGATTACGGTATTTGTTACTGGATTGAGGATTAAGGAAGCACAGACGAAACTCCGTTTTTAGAGAAGGTGAAGATTTAAGAATGGGATAAATTGAAGTAGAGAGAAGTGAAGATTGACGGGTAAAGTAATTTGAAGTTAGAAGTGACTTTGGTAATGGTATGCATTCCTATAAGGAGGATGTTAGAAATTCAGTTGTGTATCTTGGATCACTCACTGACTAATTACATTTACTTGATACTTTCTATGTGTCTTCGAGTCCTTTTGAAGGATTAATAATATTAAAGATAAGTGATCAAAGATACAAAATATCAATATATGTATATCGATACACATGATAGTTTTTTTATGTATTTTATAGATAATGATTTTTTTAATTTAAATATTCTTCCTCATTCAAGATCTAAAAACCTTTGAAAAAGTCCAAAGACTATCCCTAATGTCTGAGCAAAGAATTAATTTTTGCGCAATATAATCCTCGAGGGAATTACAATTTTTATAATAGGAAGAGTAATGGTTCGTTCAAACGGCGAAAGTTAATGAAGTGTTACGTTTTCTTCTTAGCAACCGATAATAAAATTTGTTTCCACTGTCCAATTGAATAGCGACAGAATCTTAAATTACTCGAGCAGCTAAATTGCTCGTGATCGATCTTCCGGGACCGGACAATACGGAAGATAATAATTAAATTCATTATCACGCTTGTATAAAAGAATATAATTCATCTGGCGTTTTAATGTGTCCATTAAGTTCTCCGATAAAAATTTATTCGTGCATTTAGGAAGTACTTATTGTCATGCTTCATTTATGCCACGCTTCGTGTATAATTTAAACAGCTTGCATGTAATCCTCATAATTCATATAACAATGAGAGTTCAACGTTGGGGAGATCAGAAACGTTGAAATTATTCATCAGCTCAGAAATAATAACATTTTTAATGTTCATATTAATTATGAGTAGATTCTATTAGGTTGATATATTCTAGGTTCAATTTGATGTACATTTATGTTATTGCATGACATAGTCTTGCAGATCACATTCACTTTGATCCCATCGTCATCATACAGAGACAAGAACGAATACTCGATCAGTTCCAAACGAAATTTGATCAGTTCCAAACGATTCGAATAATTTCAACTCCAACCTTTCTACCATAGATACTTTCAACTTCAATAGCACACCTACCAAGATATTCAACTTCAACATTCCCATTATAAAATATTACAACTTCAACATTCGTACCACAGATACTTTCAACTTCAATAGCCCCAACACAAAGATCTTCAACTTCAACATTCCTATTATAAAATATTATAACTTTGCATTCCTACCACAGGTACTTTCAACTTCAATATTCATTAAATCTGGCCCAGGTACGAGCAAATCGCCATCCATGCGCTGCCTTTGAAGCCTCTTTTTTTCAGTCGTACACGTTACTGTTTGACAAAGAGCCAGTAATTAAGCTCGCCACACAATATCGTATCGCAGTCTCCATTCGCAGTCTTTCAGGATATTTCGTCGCCGGTCGTATAGACGAAAAAATGAACATTCCTTTGACCGAGGCCTCCGAGCGTTTCGACGTATCCCGCACGAGCGTCCTGCGCCTTATCGGGGCAATTGTCGAACGACTTGTCAACTGTGACGAGCTACTCGATGTCGTATCAGCAGCTTTGTTCCTGCACTTTAGCTAATTGAAGCGTGGATGCCGGCCGGTTAGCCGCGACGATTTCCTCGTCTCTCTTTCGTTCGTCTCGTTATTCCCTCCCCGTCGACCGCCGACAGCGCCCAACCGCTTCCTTTTAGCCAGTTCTCATCTGCATGGATTTCCTGCTTCGTAAAGCAAGCTTTCTGACCCTGGTTGGCCCATCTGCAACGGTGAATAGAAGCGGAACAGTACACTCGGCCGTGGCTGCTCATGAATATTCCTACGACTGAAATTACTGGAATACCTTGGCTGTGCGCGCCTCTTGTTTCTGCGGTGAGGGTGAAAGCGCGGACTATCTGTCTCATTTCTGCGTTTCCCTTCCATCAAACCTGTCCCACCTGCGCGCCGTTTCGCTGGCTACGCTTTGCTGGCTCGACCGATACCGGAAAAAAACTCCGATTGCGTACCTCGCTCCGCGCCACACGGTACGATATTTTTCTCGTTTTTCCCTTTTCTTTTCTTTTTCGCCGTCTATAGTAAAACTCGACGTTCGAAGATTTTATACCGGGATTGGTCGATGGAGCACTTCGCGAATATTCAGAGAATCGGAGTATAAGTTTAGAGCAGCTGAGAAACTTTGTTCAATTATGCGTGGAAGGATGATTGGAATTAGAGAGAGGAAACGTGAAGTGTTTTGGTTGAGAGTCTTTTTTATTTGGGGCATAAATGTGGTCGGTATTGTCTTGCCACAGTTGGGCAGAGGATTTGGAGATTATAAATATTTAGAATTACATAACAGAAATAAAAATGAAACCTTCTTTTTTATGTAAAACCAAGCAAGGATACAGAGTACATGTCAATTTTCTCGGTAAATAATTCAACATTTATTTTCACTAATATATTCGATTAGAATATTTGATATTTTTATTCCATTAATATATTTAATTTAATATTATATAATAATATTTTTGAGTATTTCGAAGTATGATAATAACCCAAATATATTTTTTACGTATCGTTTTAACCTCTCCAGGGACGAATTCGCCAAAGGTGAAGTAGAATTTTAAATGATATCGATTCCAAACATTTATAAACCTCGTGGCGATGTTGCTCTGATATTAAATGTGGAAATTTAATTATGAATATTTATTCTCTTTCCCAGAGGTTGGCTGCAATTTTATTAACAGTAAAGTTTCGGGATCCAAAATTTCAGAAATTATTGTGTATTTTCAGCGCACAGTTCGATCCTATTGTGGAGACAGTCGTTTAGAGTAATCAGGAGTGAGCTGTTCAGAGTTGTTTATAGAGAATCAACGTCGTTGGAGAATAACGTAGCCTCGGTTGTTAATGACAGTTCATGATGAATGTGTCATTTAATCGAAGAGTCTTGTTTGCTCGTCCTGCGTACTTTCAGGATAATTGTTAGAAAAGAGGGTAATTTAATTTTTATTCGCTGGTGGTTCTTATCAAAGTACAATAACAGACTAGATTTATTCCAGCTGAAATATTCCGGTTACTGGCCAGTATCTGTTGCCATCTTTCGGAGAACAAATGGATATCGCGTCGAATGGAAACTTCGTCTTTCGAATCCATGAATAACTCATGCACTCCCCTAACGGGAGCCCAGGTGCGAGTTCTGTGTAAGGTCTGATGTCAATAACATTCGGAAATTTAAATAAATTTTGTATTCCAGGTTCGAATATCTTCCGCGTTGAACTAATTACTCTGTCCACCGACGAAAATATTACGGAGCTTTTTCGAGTCTGTAGACTTTGTCGTATGCATAGTAATGGTCTTTATCAAGTTGAAGTCTTTTTTCAACTTTACTGAATTTTAATTATAGAATATATTCGGATCAATTTTGTTTCCTTTCGGTTTCAGGGATGATTAATTTCCAGTTTATTGAATTTTAAGTACCTGACCATCGTAGCCATTGTTATATTGAAAAGTAGGAAGACCAAAAATGCAAGCGTCAGAATATACAGGGTGAGGCAATAACTATTAACACCTCAGAGATCTTCGAAACTTTAAGTTTCACAGAAATATTCCCCCCCACCATCGCACCAGACATCATCCAATTCGAGGTTCGCCAGTTCGAAAAATCCTTAAAAAGGCTAGGCTGTCCCCAGAGACGTTCAGGCGTGGGTGGCTAGCGCGAGTGCTCCCATTCAACGAGTTTTGGGCGTTAGAAGAGGAAAGCTAAAAAAAAAAAAGAAATTGGAACGCGGCCCCTGACGCGTATTCGCGAGAATCGCAATTTTCCCGAAGCGCGCGAGCGCGCCGCTAATTACCAGCCTGTTAACGACCATCGGGGAAAAGAGGTCGCGCGGAGGGACACGGGTATCGGGAAAAGCGACGAAGGAACGTCGCCCCGCGATTCGCCCGGAAAGAAAAACGGATACGCTCGGTCGAATTCTGCGTCCGGGACGACTTGCAGGGAACGGGGCTGCGTTCCTGAAAAGCACCTCTTAGCAAGTTAAATGAGCCGTGGGCAATGGCTGCGACGGCAACAGTGATTCATTTCTGGTGCCGTCGCGGAAAAAGTTTCGACAAGAACTACCGTCACGGCAACGAATTCTCTCCCTCTATCCGCGATGACGACCTGAGACGATTCAACACGCGTTCCGAACGTTGTTTCGTCGAAACTTCGATCCGAAGGAAACTTCCCCCAGCAGTCGACCCTAGGAAGCACTGGAGGAAGCTGTGCTTCCTGTTAGCCGATTAAGGGCGATCGTTCTTGGTTATCATCATTGCGAACGTGATTTTCCGCGTTGACAGCGTGAGCGACGGTTTGGAGATTGTATGTCCATTAATTTGTGATCGCACTTCTTGTCTTCACCACTAGAGTTAGGGTGTTAGGACTCTGAGATGTTTTATGTGTAGTGTCGTAGGTTTAAAAGTACAAAAGTCCAAAAGTTCCCTATTATTCCCTGCCTCAATGAATCGGTATTAGAGAAGTCCTTGAATCTTGAATCATTTTTTGAAATATTTCCAATGCATAATAAAGAAAAAGAAAAAGGAATACAAGAGATAACTATCATTATCCATCCATCAAACTCGCTTAAAATCAAATCGGATCTTGAGGCGAGAATGTAGAACACAAATATGAAGTTTTTTTTAGAATACATTCTTCATTCCGGCAGAAAATAGTACCACAGAAATTAAACCAAGCGAAAGTGTCTGAATAGATTAAGATATTTTACAAAATTATATTTTCGCGTGCAATTAACGAATAAACATTTTCCACATAAAAATACCCATGCGGGGGCGATGTAGCAGCGTTTAGCGCCGAAAGAACGAACGTTTTTTTAACAATCTGCATGCGCCGCGAGGTTTCCGAATTTAATTTAATAGCCTGTTTTTTGCATTCGATCGGAGGATCGACCGTTTAATTACAGAGATATTGCGCGCTGATTCCAACGAATCGCAACGAAATCCCCGTCCTCGTTTCATATCGTTAACAGTAATTTTGCAAATTGCATCGCATTTTTAGCGTCGCATTTTCGGCGCGGCGTTAAATATTCGCTGATTAATCGCCGGGTGTTCGCTTGCGTAATAACGCAAATTTTAAATTAGCCTCCGAAAGCATTACCCCTAATTAAACAGTTTTTACATGGCGGCCGCTTCCATTCATTAGCAGCCGCATTGCGTGGGAGAATAAAAGGAAACACGGCTCGTATCGACCACAATATTTAGACTAATCGATCATATGACCCAATGCCTCCAACGGGGTGCATTTGCAGTAGGAAAAGAATTTTCTAGAGAAGATCGCTAATTAAATTCCTGATGATAATGATACTAACGACACGAACATTGGATGCAGGTAAAAAAATAAAATTCTTATTAAAATTACGTCAGTAAACATTCAGGCATCTATTGCTAATTATTTCTAGTGTTATTGTACGCTATCTTTAGTAGTCACTTTATTACTATAGGTTTGGAAACCATAGATCAGTTGATAGGTAATAATGATAAGAATGCAGAATACGTCCAAAAAAAATTCTTTTTTAAAATTATCACAGAGGCCATTGAGGCATCTTGCAATAATCAAGATAAACAGTTCAGTGAGCTTCGCACAGTCCATACCCATTCCTACCCTTAACCTGGTCAATTATTTAATGGCCGTTCCCTCCACACCTCGATTATTGCACGAGGCTCTCCTACAATAATCGAGGTAGTATTCTGCACGTCCAATGAACACCTACAGGCGTGCACCGCACACACCAAATCGGTCGGACGCCCACAGGCGCCAATTGCGTTCGATAAATAATTACGTTGAGACCTCATAAGCGTCACCAGCAGTTACGAGTTAACATGTGAAAATTGCATCGCGTGTTTTGCTGGGCGCAACCTTAATTTCGCGTGCACCCGCGAAATAGTGGCGGGGAAGAGGGGGGGGGGGGTGTCTCTGGAAGAAACACGATCGGTGTTCGAAACGACGCCGTCACGTTCCACTTTCGAAAGCGCTATTGGATTCAAAAGCAATCTGTGCGTGAAATTGCCAGCGAGAGGGTAACCAACGCGGATTGATGCACGGACGAACGGACAGACGATGAAACGAATTACTTCTACGCTGGACCGAGCACGCGTAACAGCTTGTTAATTAATCGATTAATTTCCAATCTCGGGATCAGAGGACCAAGTGTCTCGTCAGCCATCGGTGACTTTGTGTCGCGAGGCGCGACGTCTTTGATCAGTTACCACCGTCAAAGGACAGAACTCGAGAACGATTAATATGTAGTCTTTTCAAATATTTCGCTTGACTAAAAATTAGTAGCGATAATAGCTTAGTAAAGTAAAATTATTATTCTTTCAGGAAGGCATCTATAACAATAGAATACTGGAGATATTGACTCCAAGATTCACAGATCAAGACGAGGTTCTGTTTCAATCAGTTGAATCAAATTTGATGTTTCTCCCTTATACCATTATAAGTATTCGAATGCGGTATAATGTGACACCGTTTAATTTTTAGATACACAGTTACTATAGACCCAGAATAGGCTGCCAGAAAATAAAATAAAATGCTTCAAATCAATCGTAAAAGAATGAACTCACCGTAAACTCCACAATTTCAAGAACACTATCCTTGAATGTTACGAATAACGAGGAAATTGACAAAATGCAAGGATGGAAACTTAACCTATTTTACTTGAATCAGGTTAAACCTGAAGCGAATCATCTTACGAAATGAGAGTAACCGGTTTGCAGAGAATTAAGAAACAACGTCAAGAAATTGCGTTCAGATTGTATGACCGTAAATTATTCAACAGTATACAGACAATTTCCAAAGATAATAATTTGTAACCATCGATGAGAAGAAGAAAACAGTAATTGCATTACATTTATTTGTTATTGAAAATAACCAAATACGTAGAATTTTATGTACTTTCACATTTTATGGTATTTTCAACGGGAATCAAAGTGGTTTACGTCAAAATATTCGTCGTGGTGTTGCCGTCGTCTGTCAGAAACCAAAATGTCCACACGCGATCTAAAAAACAAAATTCATTCGGACATCGTCATTACATTATAAATTGCAGTTATGTGAGTTAATAACATCGAATATGCTTGACAGTACCTTACACATTTCACGGTATCCCGCGCTGTTGCGGCAATGTTTCTTTAGTAACTTTTTGCAAACTGGACGTTCCTTTAAAATGTCGAACCAAAAGAAACAATAGTGGATAAAATTATACATAAATGACTTTACACGCGAAACAGTTTTAATATGTGAAAGAAATTAAAGTAAATGTTTATCTTACCGCTGTTACTGATGTCATGAAAAATCCTGACATCAAAATAAGAGAAACAAAAACGAGAAGAAGGCTAATTGTTTGACTCATGATTCCTCGTATCGACTCCTCAGCGTGTTTGTTATAAACATGCAGCTGCATTTGTCGTTCAGATGTTTATATACAAAAACTAATCGATGTTATGGCACGAACAGGTAGTTACGCGATCATTTAGGTGCGTAATATGTATGCTCCGTGACAAATTTCAGCGATACGTGCAGGTTTTCGTGACAGTCGTGATACATATTCTTACAAGGTAAAAAGACTACCGTCTTTTTTGGTCATTTTGTTAGTTAAGATCATTCGTGATTCTTGTGACGTGCTTCGATAGTTGACATTTTTATAGAAATGCTTAGGGTGATGGTATATTTGAAATATCCGTAAATATAAAAATGTTTAGGTAATGCATAGAATTTTATTTATTTTCACATTTAATTACATTGTTTTTAATAACTAAAATGATTAATTCCAAAGTCGTCATCGTTTGTCAGAAAATCGAGTTCATTTCCTTGATGAGCATTTTCTCTAAAAAATAGATTTGAATAAGCATAAAAATTATATTAACACACCATGCGATTATATCATCAGAGTTAAAAAGTACCTTGCACATGTTACGGAAATTCGGGTCACTACATCGGCTTTTAGGAGAAAATCTACATTGCTTTAGTTCCTTTAAAAATTCAAGTTACAAACAGTAAGTGAGTTAACGTGTTGGGTAGAAAAACATTTTAATTGTTTATAAAAGAAAGAAAATAAACGTGTACACTTACTCCTGTCACGGGTTTCATGAATAATCCCAACATTGAAATGAGAGGTAGAAATATTAGAAGAAACTTGACGTCTTTCTTCATGATTCTCGTATTGAATTTTCAGCACATACATGTACATGTAGATTGTGAACATCTATCTGTGTTTGCTCTTCTTTTTTTTATATACAAGTGCCATTCGAAGTTATGACACATATAACCCGATTACACGGTAAATATAATATAAAAATTAATGTACAAATTTTGTTTGTGCACCAATTAATAATGGTGTCCTTAATCACTTGCCCCAAATTTATTTGATGCGCTTCAATAGCACATGTCTATTAAATAATTGTTCTTTATTTTTCCTTAGTACACACGTGCATGTTACGCGATAGTGTTTATTTTCCCAACAATTCCAAAAAATGGCCACTTTCGAACCGGTGTCCTTTCCTCGAAACGCGGCTACACGTTTCCCAGAACGTCGGAATACACCGTTTATTGCTCTCTTTGGTAGGAAACATTCGACACGGTCGGAAGTATCAAGTTTCTCCGCGAACGTCTACCGAAAGTATTTTCTGGGACGCGCGATTCTTTTTATTTTCATGTTTATTTAATGCTCCGCGTTACGTTTGCCTCGCGCAGCCGGAATTCCTCTCTATCACGGGGAGTTGTTCCTTTTAGTAAGGGTTCCGTGTACAGTGCTATAGAATTTTGTTGTTTTGCGTCAGCTAATGGAGATTTAATTTGTCATCGTGATTGTTTTAATAATTATCCAGTGAATTTTGAATTGAGGAACAAATGTGATGTAGCGGAAGGGTTGAGAGGTGAAAATTGAAAAGATAAGCGTTAACAACCGTGTCTTACAAAGGAGGTCTGAGTTTTCTATCCTGTTTACAATCGAATTCTCCCTCTTCCATTTCGATCACCTGCTCAACTCTGCTGACGCGGCGTGTTTGTCTCTCTCAATCTCTAATTACCCGTATCTTCCTTTTCTCTCTTCCCTCGTCTCACCTTAGTCTACTTTTCTTCCCATTCTCCCAAGAATGAGTCAGCAGCTCGATCGCCTTTTTCTTCGTTAAGCACGAAGAGTTAACTCAATTCGAAAAGTACTTTTATTCGTCAGCTATCCAATGGAACCAAGAGTTGCAACTAAGTCGTCTCATGCCGAATCGATCCCGTTTGAAATATTGAAATAGCACATCGCTAAAAATTGTTGGAATCAAAGTTTGTTCTAAAGACCAACTCCAAATCGTGTTAATTATTTATATCATGTTTAGTTCATGTTAATTTAGTCTAATCAAATTAGTAATCGAAGTAGAACTTTTAATAACGTGTACAAAATATGGACATATTTCTAACAACTTCTTCTACAAGATAAGATTATTTCCCGAATGTGTACTTAATGAGTGACTTTATAATGAGCTGTTGGAGGCCACGGTGCGCCTTGAATCAAATAACTGACTTACGTTACGTTGGTTGTTACGGGCGGCTGATCGTATAGTTCTCACGCTGTATTATTCGAATGAAACCCACAACCAAAGTTAATAAACGTTCCTGACTATGTACTCTAGACCCATTCCTCAGCACTGAAATAACATCTTCTGTTCTGGACGTTTCTCTACTTATGCATCTTATCATAACGGGAGAAATGTTCTGTTAATGACGTAGCTTTCTCCAACCGACGACCATCTTTTCACAGTTTCTTCTAATGTCGATCATAAAATGCCCTCCGTAAAAATAATATTATTTTGTAGAAGAAGCTTCAAGAAATACATTTAAAAATTTTAGATTTTTTACTAGGTGACTCGATGTTTTCAAAGTAAAGAATTTTAAAAATTTGTATAATACAAAGACTATTATTAATTAAACTGAAATTTTACTTGGAAAAATCGAACCTTGGTAAAATAAAAAATGGTGAAAATTGAACGTCCCATATTTTTTAAACGAACTTGAAATCAGAAAAGCGAGTACTCGAACTTCTCACTCCCTTTCGAGTTTAACACGGGTTACATCGTACTTCAACTTTACTAAAATTCCTGACCTCGAGCGCAAAAAAGTGATCGACTTGGCGTTGAATGACCTAATTGCAAAATTTTCTCTATTATGAAAGTATGGAGGGTTCGCGAAGTTCTCGAGTTTAATTATTTTACTCGTTTGGTACCATTATTCAGACGGAAAATGGTTCGCCACGGCACTTATTATAGTTATGGTAAGCTAAGGTCTAGTGCAACCTACATTATTGCCCATATGTGATAATTCAACTTTAATTTCAATATTATCGTTCTTCATAAATGTTCCTACTATAGGACAATTGTTCTCATAAGATTTAGGGATTCTAGCTTAAAATGTGCATTATGGATTAAAACGGCGAATGAAAACCGTGTTGAAGTATGAAAGAAATATAAAATATATTATTCTATTTATTGTTTCATCTGCTTTATCAAGAATAAATTTGTTTTTGGGAGGTTTTACATATAATGACTTGAAAATCGTGTTAAGTTTCCAGTATTAATTTACTTTAACATCCTTACGTTTCTCAAAAAGTGTCGAACAGGCAATAAATCCATCTCATTCTTTCGTTTTGTCATTGTTATGGAGCTAGAAATATAACATTCTTATTACAAGCGTATAATAACTTTATCTCCTTCAATACTTCTTCATACGATCAATAATTCTTCGGGACTAATTTCGTACACGGGAGGAAGTGCAATTGCGCCAGAAGAACTTATTGACGGTTGATTTGTGAGTCGAGTATGAATAAAAGAAACCGCGAACGACGTTTCATATCGCATCGGAATCCACGGGTAAAGCCACGAGGTTGAAGCAAGTTCGAGATCGCTCCGCTGGGAGGTACGATATATCTCTGAAAGTTCTGACATTATCCGCGCGAGGATTCACTTGGTTACATGTACTTCAACGCGATAAGAATCAACGCCCATTCAAAGCGCGCGATAACGTTCGCAGGAGGACGCTATTGTTTCAAGGCGCGAGTCTAGACCGTAGTTATCTCCGCATTGTTCTCGATATTCATTAAAATACCGGGAACAACCTTCGGACCCCGAAATTCTGTCGGACGAGCGGAACGTTCCAGCGACGAGCCTGCGTGGGGGTGGTTCCATGCCACGACCAACCTTTTTTCCCCCCTTTAATTTACAAAGGGCGATTTAATTACACGCCTTTCCGCGGAATAAGCGCACGCGTCGAATGGTAATATTACAATTTCTCAACCAAACGCGTTTTGACACCGGAGAACGAAATTGTACGGAAAGTGGAGCGAGCGAATCGAATGGCGGCATGGTTCGCGGAAATTTCGTAATGAAATTTTTGTTGGAAAACGCAATATTCTGTTACGCGCGTCAACAGAATTCGTGGTGATGTTTGTGTTGGAGGTTGAAACAATTTGTTAAAATCATTTAGGGATTAGTGGTACGTTTAAAAGAGCAGTATGTTTAATTATAGTGGGAAGTTGTGTACATTAGTTATAACATTCACTGTCCTTTCTACATTGTTTTCAAATATTATATTTATGGTATTGCTTCGTACTTTGTTACATTTTCTTCTGTGTTGCATAAACTTTCTGTCGAATTTCTTTTCTAATTTTTATCCTGTACATTCCTCATTATTATGTTGTATTGCAAGCGTTGTTGATATATTCTCTCGAGGGATGAATTGACTTGTTTAAAATCAATACAAATTCAACTTGATGTCGAGTTATGGTATCTATAAATTGGCTTTTCCCTGTGGGTCGGGGAACAGAACACGCCCACAGTAATCCCTGCTTGTCGTAAGAGGCGACTAAAAGGGACAGGCGAGACCGCGGGCTGTGGCATCCGCGATCAGGTGGGGAGGTATTCACTCCCCACCGGAGATGGCACTCCTCCCTTCGTTGGGGGGGAGAGGCGCGGGGGGGCACCGGTAGCGTTCGTAAGAGATCCCGGTGCCCCTCCCCAATGCGCCGTGGCCGGCCACCGTGAGGTTTTAGTGGGTATTCCCCTTGATATCAAATCAAGGGGCGAGTCCCACACTACCCCCTCCTTATGAGGGGGCGTGCGTAAACGCATTTCCTCACGTAAAAAAAAAAATAAAAAAAATAAATTGGCTGACTATTTCTATACCATATCACTGAGAAACTCAATTTCCCATATTTATCCACGATATTAGTGGTTTCCATATTGCACTATCTAAATAAGTCAAGAACTAAATGTACACATATATGCTAATATCCCTGAAGAAGTTATCTATCTTTAAATCTAGCAGAGGGTCCACGACTTCCGCTAAGTAACCAGAAATGTCAAAAGCGATACACCAGTTGAGAGATATGTTTGATAAATGTACAAACGTCCTCCAAAATCACGAAGGTTCCCAAAAATAACATACTCTCCCGACCCAAGAATGAAAAATACAAGCAGCGACGTTATCATCGAGTATCTGTCTCTGTCGGTCAAATTTCATGATGCATCGCTTGAAAGTCCGGTTCGGTGTCGGAACGAACGGCCAATAATGCCTTGGGCATCCTCTCAGGTAAACTCAGGGGCACAGAAACGAGCAGGAAGACAAATTGGGGGCTAGGTGGCCCCTCGAGCTTTCAATTTGTCCTAAGTTAACACCGACACCGGGCGGTCGCCAGTATCGTCTGGCCAGCATCCTGTGTTTTCGTTCTTCTTTCGCTGTCAAACTGAAACGATATGCACGTGACCAGAACCACCATCCGGAACTTCTCTGCGGAGAGTAACTCCCCTTGGAGAAAAGGGTTAATTTGCAATTTCGCTGTGGGAACAAGTTCGCCCCGCGTTCGCCGGCTCTTTATTTAGAACACCAGCCCAAGGAGAGCAACGTCGTCGAATCCACGGGATTCTCTGTGTTGCAAGCGAAAAGTGGACCAGGCTCGACGGTTGGTATAGTAGGAAAAGTGATGCAGGATTATGGGATTGGAAATTGAGAAATCTATTTGAACGACTGAGTGAGATATACAAGAAGGATTTTAGCCTATAAATCTTTATAGGCGGTGGCCTACTTTAGGGATGAAGATTTAGGGGCGAAAGGTAATCAGAGAACGTGGTTATGCCTGAATTAAAGTGAGGGCTCTTCCTGCCTCGATAAGTAATAATAAACAATTGTAAGCTATGTTTTTGGATTGTTTTGTGATCGTAATAACAATATTGTTTTTTTATTTAAATCGTTCTCGATGGAGTTGATTTTATCTTTGGAATTTATCCCCAACGTGGTTGCTAACCTAAATTCCAACGAATAAGACTTTCGAAGCTTGATAGTATCGGTCTCCTTAAATTCTTGGGTATTTTTCAAAGTATATAATTTACTTCCATTCTTACTCATTGTGAATGAATAAATCGAATTGAGTTTAGATTTTTGATTCTTTTATACACATAAGTAATTAAAATACTAGTGTATAATTATTTGTTCATGTTAGGGAATTCCTTTCTAAAGATGATTCAATAACGTATGGACTAACATGTTAAATAATAAATAACCAGCTTAAGACTGACAATCAGTTCTCCATTACATTGGCAAGTATACCCATTAATATAAGCTGATTACTTGCTCCAGTACCAGCTTCGGTAGGAATTACGTCATTCAATTTGTCTCGTTAGACAGAGCTTATTCTACTTAAAAACAAGTCGACTCTAATTGTCCAACTAATTACAACCCTCGATCTACTATGTCCATGGTATTCTATAATGTCTCTCTGATGTATGACAGACAACATTCTACTTGTCTGATTAGAACATGTGTAATCTGTATGTTCGGTTAGAGACGTCCTAATACTACTTATTCGACTGGAAACTACGCACGTTCCACATATCCAGCTAATGGGCGATCCTAATTATATGGTCAAATCACTATCGATCCATCTGAAATACCAACGAAAATCATGAAGAAACGGGATCGAATCGCCTGTAATAAAATGCTTGAAAAGAAATCCTGAAATAATTGCACACTAAACAACCATTGGATCTATATTTGTTATTTACGTAGACATTTCCAATGATATTAAATTTGCTTGAACAACCGACACAGGTCGTGTCTTTTAATTAAATTTTCGTGTCGCAGCGCAGGAGTTCGTTCACCGTATCAGTTATATCTCTTGAATCAAGTTAAAGCATTGTTTCCCTTTTGTTCGATTCGCTCTGACAATTGCAATTTCTCTTTGCCAACGTCGTCTCAGTTGCGTCGTCGTTTCAACCATGTTTTCACTTCACTCGACGCGCAAGGATCGTACTTCGCATGATTGAACACCAGTTAAATTTCCAACAGCATCTAACAAAGCTGGGTGTGACTCGCATGTAGATTTTACAATTTACTAATTCTTCAAACTGTAAATTAAAATGTCCATTTTTTAAACATACTTCTTCGTTAGTTCGGGAGGCTTTTTTTAATTTGAAATAACGTAGTAGTAGGTGATTCTACTTGTTCATGTCACTTATTATTTCGCAGAAGTTCTGCTATTCGAATTAATGTGTGAAACGTACCTTTTAGTGTTATGAAAAAAAATCTTATCACGCTCCCTTTTTACAACTCTCTACGACCTTCCTGACGAAATCAATAAAACGTCCCTATGAAATTAAAAAAAAAAAAAACACTTATTGAGTGGCCTACTAAATGCTGATTAATATCGAAACATTGCTCCATATTATCAAGGAACATGAACCATTTCGACGTTTATAGACCCAATAGCGGAAGAAGGAAAACAAATCTTAATTTCCCGTCTTTAATTTTCGAGAGTTCGCCTCGCAGCCTCCAGTTTCCGTCGACAAGTGCGTGGAAAGTATTTTTCGGCATAAAATGTTTTTCCCCTTCGTTGGGCCGCTATCAATTCCACTTCCGTCGGCTTCTTGAGAGTTGTTACCTCGTACATTTACAAAAGGCAGCGCAGTTTCTCTCTTCCGTGCCGTTGGCTTCCTTCCTTCACCTGTTTCCCATTTTTTTCTTCTTCTCTCTCCCTCGTTCATCGTAGCGGCGATTAATCGAAACCTCGCCAGTCAGTCAAGTTCCAAGCTGCGAGGGGTATTTCACGGCTAACAAAGAAAAATACTCGTGGCTCTCGTTTTGCGCCGCGAGTCGTCGATTCGTATCGAAGGAGCCACCTTTTTCTTGAGCAAGAGAAATTGCAGTTTTCACAAACGATTGCTGTTTCCTTTACCTCCACCGCGACGAATCTTAACTTCGACTCGTGTAGGAATTAACTAGTATATCCTCGTTCGTAGTTTTTCACGTTGAGCAAATAATAGTACTTATTATTCTACTAATCTTATAATCGATATATAACAAGTTAATAATCGAATATTTCTACTATTTGTTCGTTTTCTTTCTTTTTTCGTACAGAAATTGTTGGCCACGGTCGTTTTAATAATTTCGTTTGCAACTAAGAAGATCGCAAGGATGCTTATCTGCGTCCTGGATTTATCGCGCAACCCGCCGTTCCACGGCCAGAGCTACCAATGGTCCTAAATGTAATCTCCATGCACGGTTGGCATCGCGATATGAATGAGATTCTAATTTTAGCGTACACTTAACATATACCTCCCGCGACTTGCATTAGAATGGTATCCCAGAAACCTTTTCCATTGCTCTGTTTCCGATCAGAGTGGTTGTATTTTATCGAACTAGGGAACGTGGATATTTACAACTAGCATTCTGGTGCTTCATTTGTATTTAATAGAAAAGAAGGAAACCTTGAACATTGATGGTGTTTTAAATGCATCTTGAAATGATAATACAGATTTATAAATAAAATCATAGATCTTTCGTGTTTAATTATTTAATTTTATTAGGTCTTCGCCTTTTGATTCATAGAACATTCAACATCAAACATTTTTCCTTGTAATTCTGTCATTTCTTCCATTCCATTCTTTTGTATAATTTAATTTTAATGTATCTTGTTCGAGATATTCAATATTCTCCATCGAGCCTTTTCTTATTTCTTGATACATGTTTACCGAATTGCCAGAATTTATTTCTTCATAACTTTCGCTCTTCCTAATTCTCTTGAATAATACATAAAGTAATATTCATAAAATCTCACTTCGTCTCTGTTAATTCTACATAAGAATAGACTTGAAAATATTATTGAAGAACGTTTCACAATATAATAGTTGAACCGGTCGATGAATGGGGATATTTCTTAACAATTCGCGATAAATACTGGCTGAAACTATATATATATATATATTAGTCGATGATTAAAAGAGAAACGGATGAAAGCGTCGAATCCTTTGTGCGTCGCTCGATTAATTCGGAAATCGCGTTGGTGTCTGCATAGCTATCAGAGCGTCTCTTTGCTCATGTAGCTTACAATGCGAAGAAAGATGAAAGGGTAGGCGTCGCAGAGAAGACACGGAATGCCCGCAGTGCCTCTGGAAGAAGCCTTAACCGCATTTCCTGTCCCATTTTCGGTAGTGCCCCACATCGTCGAAAGCTACAAAAGCCGATTCCACGGAAATAAACCGCCAGAAGGCTGACTAAGCCGCCAGAAAGAAAAGGAAGGGAGACAGAGTTGGGAAAAAGCGGGAGAACTTTTTAACTTTACCGCTGCCGCGAAAATCTGACCTCTTTTCACTGCGCCACCCCCTCCCCTCTTTTTCTCATGCTCGCAGAAAATCTACCAGAAATCAATCGACCAGCAGACTACTTCATGATCTCTCCGACATCTTAACATCAAAGGTGGCGAGAGGATTACAGGAGCATAATAAATGTCGTAGAGTAAGTGATAAAAATTGTTGAACGTATGGCAATGTGAATGTGAAACGATAACGAGTTATTTGAGTGAACTAGAACTTTAAAGTATTTATTAACACTGAAATAATTGAAGAAATAAAATTACTTACTAGTGCTTATTATATTGGTAGCACGAATGAATGAGAATAACGGTAATTTAATTCAGAAAATTTTTGGTAGATTTAAACTTTTTGATTCTGTTTATGTACGTCTACGACTATTTTGGTGGAATCGAATCGAACGATTCCACGCTGAGTTACATGGTACGATAAGGGTAATATTTAATAATTATATATGTAAAAAAAACAATTGTTTAAGAGTGTCTAGCAATGATAGTAACTACCTATTAGAAAGTAGAAATTGTGCTAGTAGAAACTTTGCATACACCCAGAAGACACTTGATGACTATTTCTCACGAAGTTTCACCGAAATCGGTTGAAACCTCTCATAATTATGAACATTTAAAAAAGTGTTCCGCTAATTTTGTCCAGTAGTTTATTTCCGTGATAAAATACCTGTAAATATAATTCTTCGTAAATGCTTCGTTATCGCAGAAGACTCAAATAAACATCGAGTCACTTAATTCAAGATGTTTTCCATTTTTATTAATCAATTTAGAACACTTATTTTGTATCACGCTGTGGCAACGAGTATTCGAGTCGGGGGACATTAATTTATTGTGCTTCCAAGTGGTGGCTTTCAAGAGTGCATAACAAGATGCAAAACGCTCCCTAGACTGTGCACTCTTGAGTATTACATAGATTCAGGCATTAGTTCGCTGGAATCTAATTAAAACGACTGGGGTCACGGCTGTGGCAAAACTGAACTAACGGAATTTACTTTGAAAACCGTGTTCCATCTTTCGGACTGGCACCCTTAACCACTTGTTGGGATCTGAATTAAAGTGTAACTGGTTTAATCCGAATCACGTTTTATTTCGTTAAAGCTGCTCCAGTTCTGTTTACAGAAATTGGACGCAAGCGAAAGAAAATAGATTCAAGGGGAAACCAATTTTTGTTTACTAAAATGTAAGTAATGTGTACTCGAACGAAAAATATATTCTTGAAACCTGAATAGACCTTTGATTGGCGAATAGTAGCAACTTGTCATTGATTAAATTTTAATCATTCTTTTGATTTGAAGCTCATCAGATGAAGATATGTTTATTTTTTATTATATTCTAATATTACCAATAAAATTAAATATATTCGTAATTTGTATTTCAACAAGAATTTATGTAAAAGGTGTCTTCCATACAAATACTGAGTCGAAGTCGATAATTACTCAAACGCAACACACAAAATTCTTTTCATATCTAATGTCCAAGTTCATCAGATTTCCTCAAAATTTGTTCAGCCCATCACAAAGCGCCATTCTCGTTTCTTAAATGATACGCAAAGCGTCTCACAAACTTGTCCCGATACAAAACATTTCGGACAACAAACTTCCAATATAATTTGTTATATAACAATGATTTGCAGAGTGTGGACCCAGCGTGATCGATGGCCAGGGTTGCTCCCTTGTAAATCGTGCTATATCTAAGCACAGATCCTGAAGGGTCCCCGGCGGTTGTTCAACGATTCAACAATGCTTATTCGTACGGTTCCCCTAACCTATTCCCTCGATAATATATCGAATCGAGAAACTGGCCAACTGCGTCATACATCTCGCGCTTCCCTCGACCCCGAGCGCGGCGCATATGTATTTCTCATTGCTCGTGGAAGCTGACCGAGCACATTGATGATATAAAAGTCCGATTGAACGATAGCAGGCAACGAACCGAGCAGCGTGCTGACTTATTTGATCTGAATTGCCCGATAAATCACGGGCGACGCTCGTTAATTCGTCGGTAATCACGCCGCCTGAAATTCCAAGGGACAGCCTTTTTATTTTTCAAACGAGATCTCGTACCCCTTCGGGAAATTCTCGCGTTCTCCTTGCTTCTGAATACTTGGCGGCGATCTTGCATCGGCTCAGTTCACCTCTGTCATTGTATGCGAGAAAGCATGTCGATTATAAATTTATTAGTTGCGTAGGTTACCAAAGGTGGGTAGATGCTGGGCCACTTGAAGGTTTTTTTTTTGGAGACGTTTGGAAACACGAAGAGCTAGAACTTCATTCATATTTTGAAGGATTGATCTTGGATTTAAGAAACAAGGTGTATGTTGAATGGATTGCGTAATTAACGGAGGGTCATTATTTGTTAGGCTTTCCCAAAATTCAACACAAATATTACAATTTGTCAGTATACTCCTCGCTACAAAACCTCAGGATATTAATACATATAGAATATTATTACATTTAACACGTTGACTGCCAAACGAATATTCTTGGAAATTTCTGCTAAGATTAAATATTATTTAGACTATTGGAGTCTACGAAATCAAACATTTATCGTGGTATTTTATTTTTGTAACTACATCGAAATTCGTGAATTTCATTTAAATTCGTCTCTTTTGATGTCTAATCTTTCAGAATTAATCTTTTTAGTTCTTGAATGAGAAACACTGTCACCCATATATGGGTGACATGCCGATCAACGTGTTAATCCGAAACGGTGTTCCACCGCTTTCAATTTTTCTAAAAATTTGAAAATTCGTTTTTGAAGAAGAAAACTTAGAAGCAAATGAATCCACGGCAGTTCCGCCAGTGAGAACGTTGCTCGGAATATCTCGCTGATTCTCCATCTAAAATTTGATTCTCCCCATATTACGGCGGCGGTTATTATTTTCATTTTAAATCAAGACTTGCTGAATAGGGCGTCTTCAATCGGATTTCACGGTGCGCGATATAAGAGCGCTTTAAAATTGCATTAAACTTGAGGCCGTTAGAATCACGTAATGCTGAAAGGATAATTGAAATTGGATACGAAGACGAGGGTTTAGTTAATAAACCCAATTACGGGATGATTCGAAAGAGGTGGAAAGGAGATTTCGCGTTGGATACGTAGCCAATTGGAGTTTTCTGCTTCCTGCTGTTCGCTGGTTCAGCTTGCGTGGAAGAAAGGATAAAATTGCTGCTCAGAGTTGCCCCTCGAACTCCGTTTCGTACGATAAAACTCGTTCTGTCTCTTCAAACAATCGCTGATGTAGAACGTTATAAATAAAACATTAGGAATCGAATGTACGAAATCAGAAAATCTAACTTCAAATAAAAATCGTAGATAAGTGACTATTATTATGTGATCATCATTGGTAGAATGTAAAAATTAGTTGAAAAATAAAATTTTTAGAAAAAAAAAATAAGAATGATTTTTCATGAAACAAGAAACATATTTCCTCAATTCCGTTCCTCAAAAGATCGGGTATCCTAATTATTATGATACCGAACGGCTCGAATCATCGTTGATTCGTTATGCTCAAATATCGTCGTCGTAATTGCATTCGTTAATTAGTCGTGTAAATTAAACATAGGTAAATGACCTGGAATAAATGAAACGGGACTATTTACGGGCAATTAAATTCATAATTAAATTTTTCGACCGAGAGCATGTTAATTGGTATCGGCGCGTGCCGCGATTTCACTCGCGTGCATAAACAACAAGTTGGCACGAATAATACAGGGTGTTTCGTTATTAGTCTACATAACTTTCGGGGCGAATTCAGCAACGCGAATTAATGAAGCAAGTTCGTATAAACAACAAGTCCTATGTTGCGCAAGTCACCTCATTTCTGAATTTCTAGATAGTTATGAGTTTAATTTTCACAGAGAAATCATGCATTCCCAAGAATATTATTAAGGAGGTGGCCATTGATATTTGTGGGTTTCTTTTCAACACTTCAGAATTGTTGAACTATAATATAATGAAAAATATAATACATATAAAGATATAATATAATAACAAAGATTTTTGTTAACATTTAAAACGAACTATCACAACAAGTATAATTATTTATCTATGTTTGATACTTCCTATTCTATAAGAAAACCTCTTTCATAACATTCTTGTAACACTTCTCAAATCGTAAAACTACTTTATTATGGTTAATCAAACCTTCATAAAATGTATAAAATAGAAAATTACCATTTAATAACTATCTTCACCAAGAATTATTAAGAGAATCAGTAGATTCTTATAATTTACAATGAAAGATGCATTAACACAAAAATAGTTTTTATTTTTATAATAAAGTATGACAAAGCTACTCCATATTTATCTGAATTTATCCATCAGTCCAACGTCCGAAATTTATGTGAAATGTTTGATTAATAACGAAACGCTGGTGATTTCGTTTTAATCCGCCGATCAGACTTTCGGTTATCTTCGTGGCGACCGGAATCGGTTTGATATCGGCTAAGATTTCGCTGGACAGGGATGAACGAAGGGTGAGAAACAAGTCCCCCGGGGCGATATGTCGTTCTTCCGGCTATCGCGTCCAAGTTCCACCAGGAAGTTTTCGGGGGAAACGAAGAGGATACAGGTAGGGCAACGTAAGACGAATTATTGGAACGCTACAAATATTTCTTCCGGGATTCGACTGGCTCTGGGGATCGGAACGTTTATCGCTGTGGAACGTTAATTCGATATTGGACAAACACAGGGAAAGAATACGTGCTTTCGATATTTGGGTGAGAGGCGAGCAGTCTTTGTTGCTTTTGGAATTAATGTGGAACGAACGAATGTAGATGTTCTCCAAAATTGGCGCAATCATATGAAATTTCACTAAAATCATTGAATAAACAAATTCTATTTAAATATTTAGTTTTAAATGAACACTTTAGTTCAGAAGTATGGGAATGTATATTTCTAATTCGATCATTTTCATTCAGAATATCAAATAGATACATTTTATATTACGGCGATTCCTCAAACATTTGGCATTTGTTTATTTCTATAATCATCGTTTATGTGGCTCCATTGATAATCAATAATAAATAAATTGATACTGGGTTATTTACGTCATTGTAGTAATTGAATGGTGTTATTCGATTCCATTATTCCTATTCAAGTATTATTACTCATATATCACCACTGGAATATCATTATGTGAGTATTCCTCTTCGAATACCACTACTTGACTATCCGCCTTATGATTATCATTACCCAAAGAAAACACCTACCAAACAGATCTCTGTTTCTCCTACAGTTCCACCAACATTTCTTCTTTCCTCGAAACCCACCAAGCTCGAGTCAAGAATTTTCTGATTAATTATTCCCCTAACTTTTGATTAATCAATCAGACGATGGCCCTGAGATACACCCGGGGTATTCAGCAACGGAGTGCATCCAATTCGACATTTCGCAGGGGTGCGGGTTCGTCGAGAATCTCTCTGACAGCTCGTATTCTCGCGGCGGGTTAGCTGTAGAGCTTTTGGGGCGTAAGAAACGGCGATTCGTCGACGAAAGTTTCCGGTTGATCTGCTGGCTCGGATGCTAATTAAGCAGCTGCCGGTGAGCGAATTAAAACGAGCGCGCTTAGCGAGCCAGCGGCACTCGTTATCGGCTGATAATTAATAAGACGCCCACCTCGTAAATTCGCGCCTCTTCCTCGTTGTTTTCCGAACCCCGGGCGAATTAACGTGAAACCGTGTGTCATAAATTAGGCGCATCGGTTGACACGGTGCCGGGTCTCTCCTCGTGTCTTGGTGGAATCGTCGGCGTAACGGGGCGCAATCGAATGATGAACTTTTCGCATGACGTACTCGATGACGTTCGGGAAATTGAATAGAGACAAGTGGCTGCGCCGATAGATTAATGTTCTCGTTTCGACGAGATCTATCGGGTATCTGAGCTTCCTATCGTATTACGTTTATTAATTAATACGTCGCTAATGCCTTCATTAATTAATTTTTCAAACAGTGGGTCCGAGGAATTTATCATTCCTTTGGTTGTAACGTGTTGCGAGGCGGGCGTTTATTGGACCATACAGGGCATCTTCATTGTGGATCTCATATTTGGATTATTTGAACACCGTTACTTGGATATTATCGTTCGATTGTCATTATTTGAGTGCTACCATGCGAATAGCGCTGTTACCATTCGAATATAAATTTTCCAATACACCGTTCGTGGGTTCGGCGGGTTCTGTTCATTACCTGAATAATAAAATTTGAATATTCCCCTTAAAATAATGCCATTTGAATATCATTATTCGAATACCACTATTCGAACATTATTATATCTAGTATTCTTAAAAGCTGATTTTTTGATACCAAAACCAGAATAAAAACAATTAATTAGACTCCTATTACATCATAAAAATTCATTCATAATAATACCTATACCTACAAACATATCGTATTATTCGTTTCGTACAAATGCCCATCAAATATCATTCACGTTCGAGATTATTCCAATTACCTCCGAGCTACTCGAATATTAATTTACTGGAACAGTTCGAACCTCGACTCGAGCTGCCATAGGTACGCTAAGTAATTCGAACAGCGATTTTCCCGTATCTGAGCTCCTTAACGACGATCCTCAGCGATCTACAGTGTTCATGCGGCGCGCAGTTAAACACACGGGGCTCGATCAAAGGCGTCATCTGTAATTGGTCCATTTTCCGTGCTGACGACCATAGTCGCCACTCGCCCCGGGGTGGTACGAGGTTGTTCCTTCTGTTTCTCGATATCGATCGGCTCGCCAACGCTCGAACATTGCTTACGATGCCCTAGGACCCTTTGGCGTACTTGACATTACGAGTTCAACAGTCCGTGATCTGGGTTACTCTCTTGGATAATGCACGTAGCGTCGAACGATTCATCGAGACTCCCTTCCCCACCTGTAACGTTTAGTTAAACAGAGGTATAAACGCCGATATTCGAACTGGATATTGCCCGAGGGTAAATAGCAGGGAGGCCGGGGCGTTTCGCCCCCGCGGTAATGAGAAACTTCCGAGCTTGAAGAACAACGGAGTAATTGGAGTACAAGAGCGCTGTAATTGCTCGAGGAAAAGAACCGAGGGCTGCCTTTCGATTATTTGTTTTGGTTATTCAGTTATTTCGCAGTAGATAATCGGATTAATTTGTAACTCCGAGCCGAGCCCTCCCTCAGTCAGTCTATTTACAACCGTTCGGAAAAGAGTTTCGTGTATTTTTCAACCACTCGAGACTTTATTGGGGCGGGTTCTGTTATCGACGAGCTTTTGTTCCCTTTAAAAGGATATTAATCGCTGGCAATCGCGAAAGGTTACATTTCTGCTGGATTAATCGTCGAGGGGCATACGTTTTCGACGATCCCGCGATACTGAAATTATGATTTCGAAGCGAAGTCGGCTGGTTTCATAAAGTATCGTTTGGCAAGTATATGAAACTGGTTCTGGACTCGAATCTTGTTTGGAAAACAAACGAATCGAGCAATAAAAATGTAAACAAATCCACTGTTCCTATATTTCTGGTTTAATACCAATAATTGAATTTTACAATCTGGATATTGATACACGATTATTAACATTCGAATGGTAATATTTGATTGAATATATTCTAATGGGAATATTCGAATTGTAATATTCAAATACACCTATTCCAACGCCATTCATATATCAAATGCACTATTCGAATATTTCTGTTTCAATAGCAATAATTGAATATTATAATTGTACGATTACTAACATTCGAATGGTAATATTAGATTGAGTACATTCGAATGGAAATATTCGAATAACGATATTTGAATAGTAATGTTTTAATATTCGAGTACAGCTTTTCCAGCACCATTCACATATCATTATTTAATCATTACTAATCGAATACCATTATCTAAATAAATCCACCCATTTTATTTTCAATTAAAACCGTGAATCCACATAGCCCCACAGAATTTACTGCATCATCTACAGAATCAACAAAACAGTTCAAGCTATGAATTTACGAAGAACTGTTTTACAAAGCTTCTTACCTTAAAATTTCCATTTCAATTTAATTTTTATTTCAAATACCCTTCATAAAGCTCGAAGAATAATAAACATAATTATTCTCGAAAAACTCCCTCGTTTCTGATAAACTGCTCTCACATTGAATTCCACCATCCCTTAACTTCTAACAAGGAATTTTTCACAGAGATAATTCTCCTTGATATAAAAAAAAAAACCACGCTCAGGGCTCGCGGTTGCGGCAAAATTTTCTCCCTGAAGTTGACGAATGTTTACGAAAAAGGTACAACCCCTTTCTGAATCGTGTATAAAGCGGAACCGTTACACGTATGTGCGCCCACTCCGCTGGTGAATACTTGGAGCGCTACAACCGATTAAATATGGAAACAGCGCAGGTGTTGCGCGGCAGTACAATGGGTCAAAAATAAAGAACGTTCAGCTCCGCTATTCCGTCCCGGTAGGTCAGAGTTCAGGAGCGAAATCGTAACGCATCCGGGACGGGTATGACATAATTCCGCAGTTGTGCATGGCATCGAATATATTTCCGAGGGTTCGGTGTGTTCAGCATCGAAATAATGCCCAGAACGAGCAAAACATCCCGGGGATTACCTAAATAACCAGCGGTACTGCTTAATAATCTGCGCGCTGATTGCTTAACGCGCGCATTCAAGTAGTCCCTGCACGCTATTCGGATGCCTGTTCCGCTAATCTCTGACTTCCGGGGGTTGGACGATCCCGTGACGGGGGATGATCGTGTACAGGGTGTCAAACGCACGGCGCGTCGTTCCCCTCTAAACACTTATGTCACGAGTTCCGCGACCTGCATTTGACCATTTGCGAAATTACACGAGCCGACGTGACGGCGGGGGCGAAACGTGGTTCCGTCGAGCGCGGAATCGATACCCCGTCGTAAATTTGATCACATCTGTTCCCCGTCTTTGGAGAGTCTGGATGGCTCAACATCCAACTTGAAATGGATCCCACCACCTTTGTCGTCTCGTTCACAATACCTTTAACTACGGTTCTCCGCCCCCGTTCCTCCGTAACTTGCCAATCGCATCTATACCAAGCTTTCGCGCCACTCTGCTAATTCTCGTTTGCGCGGATCTAGCTCTACTCTCGCGTTTTAGAATTTTCAGTTAAGGAAGCGATGATGGGATTGGTTTTTAGTTGTATTCGATGCGCTGTCTTTATGTCGTTTATTCTTTGCTTTTCTCTTTCCTTTTATTCTTCTGTAATGTACATTTTTATGGCTTTGTACTTTACTTGTATATCAAAAATGTAGGAGTTTAAACGAAAACAAAATATACATGTCGAATTGAGTAATCTTCTCCTTTTCGAAGTCGGTTAATAAGGCACGGGGATACGAACCCACGATCCTCGGATCCACAGTCGACTGATTTACCTACACGACAAATCTCTGTTTCATCACCTAATAGATTTCATTTTCTACGAACAGTATGCCAGTTAAACAAAGAATTCGTACGAAATGATGGAAATAATATTATGAATTGTAGAATTACAAAACTATAGTACTACATGAAAGTTAATGTGATATATCCTAATAGTTTGTTAAAGGAAACAATGTACAACCCCTGTACACGCGTACTCTACTGATTCTAAAATAACAAACATAATTAAAATCTTTTTAATTTAAATTTTAAATGAGAAATTGGTCGAGGAGAATTTTGCATCCGCGGTTGCTCTCCTTAATTTGTTTTGTAATAAATTCCAACTTTCCAACTTTAATTAATACCTGAGCCACCAGAGGGCTACGTTTCCTTGCACGAAGAGTTCAATCACCCTAAAACTTTTTCTATTCCAAAGTGACGACACAAAATATCATACACAGCTAATAACATGATGGAGAATAATAGAATAATAGAATTAATACTAGAAATAATAAATACAATTATATCGACAATAATCAAATAATAATAATTCTACTTGTTTCTATGCTACCAATGCATCTGTATCGTGTTTCGCGATTAAAATAATTGTACAGAAAAGTTAAACAAATAACGGGATAAAAAAATAGGTAAACATCAACAAAGTAGACAATTTTAAACGCGCCGTCTCCCCAAACCCAAGTTAAAACCTCGTTATGGACGCGACACGAGACCGCCGGCTTTTGAAAACGCAAACTACCCCGTGGAACGGTTTTCCAGCGCACAATGGCGTCGACCGTTGGATGATGACATATAAATACAATGGGGGAACAATGGGCGTTTAATATTTATCCGCGGGTAGAAAGTCCGACGACGGGCAATAAATATACCAATTATTGTTCCTATAAATGTCAACGGCAGCGCAACAGATTATCGTCCCTCGTCGGCACGGCGCATTATCCGGCACTTGTCTCGTTATTTCCTCGACTACATTGCGACATTAATGTAGCGCGCGTCGTGCAGCTGGCGTTGATTAGAAAGGTTGCCTGCGCCTCTGCATCGCGCTGGTCTACGAGTTGCCTCGGCGCAGTTATTGGCCCCCAGGCAGTCGTTAGATACCCCACTGATTTCAAGAGGCCACGGCGGTGGCCGCTGGTCTATTACTCGCCGGTCATCGAGATTACTAGGAGGTCGGAGCAGGAATGAAAAATAGGTAGCCATAAATTACGGCCGCAATCCGATACACAGGGATGCCGCGCGACCGCGTCGTCTCGATGATGCGTCCGCGTTGAAATGGCCGTTCGACGCGTTGAATTTCGCGGAACACGGTGATTTACGAGTTCTGGTTATTCGAAAAATGTTTAACCTTGCTTTCGACTCCCCTTCGTGTGGCACGTTTGGTAAATGGCGAACGAAATTATCAGGATCTGGCTTTTTTGTCTGGTATTGCATCGCCATCTCGTTATCATATTATCGTGTTACAGTGTTGTTATAAATTTCAATCATGTTGCTACAAAGAAGTGGCCAGCTAGTGGTTCAGATTTTAATTAGAGTTGGGAAAGTTGAAATTTATTATGGAACAAGTAAAAAAACGTAATCCAGGTAGGAAGTTTTCCTCGGCCAATCTTTCGTTTAAAGTTAAAATTAAGAAGATTTTAATTATATTTACTGTTTTGAGGTAAATAAGATACAAGGATAGAGTTGGGAATTATTTGGCCTATTTGTATAGAATGTTTCGAACTTGATCAGTCAACTGCAGGATACTTTGTTGACAGCGAAGAGTGTATCAATCATTTAGTTTCGTAATCCATCATCATGATATACATGATATTTATTTCATGAAAGTTTGGTCATTATAGATTCCATATTTCGTTCTTATTTTTTCACAAGGAACCATCCCGTGCCCGCTAGTATATGTTATTTCGGCCGCGCCCTGTATACATGTATTTTGAATGTTTGAGAGAATGATTTTATATTTTGTGGAGCAAATCTAACTCCTTCGCTGATGCTCCTTTGGAGTGTTAATCAGTTGGTCCTTGATAGAGTGCAGCAGGATGACAAATGACTTTAACTTGAGCCGTTCCAGAAGTGTCAGGTCCATGAATATCTAAGTGGCCAACTGTTTCAATGCGTGAAGTAATCTCTGCACGAGAAACTATCTCGGTTTGAGAATCAGATGTCTCTAGATGAGATGTTACCTTCCACATATTTGGTAATGAAATCGTCTAAAAGGAAATAAGCACTTTTGACAAAACAATGTTATATTACCCCCTATCTAACGCACTATTAAAGCTGTATTAATTATTGTAATATTTCCATCATTTTTTATTTTTGGTACCAACTAACAAACAGCTGTATTAAACACTTTTCTTAATCATCTTTATTAATCACAAGTGAAATATATGTGCATCTTATGTACATATATCTTTCTGTTTCATTTTTTTCTAGACCATCAGTAAAGCATTACTATAATTAAAAAATAATAAAATAGTACAGTGTGTACAGTAGTGATCGTAGAAACTGTATCCTCTTAAAAACATAAATATTTCTAAGGATAGTTGATGTAACAATTATTATCATCGCACTTTGTGTGGGCTACGTACCAAAATAATACATCGAAGTAAATAATATCATTATTAAATTCCAAGCAGTGCATGAAAGTTCAGTTTTCGATCACATAGATTTGTTTATCCGTGTTAGCCTTTAACCTTTCAACGATTGAAGTTCGGGTTACGTCGCTCCTAGGTCCGAGCAAGTTTTTAGCCAGAATTCTTGAAACTTCCCGCTCGCCCATACCGCGGCTGGTTTACGCAAAGTAACGTAGGCGACTTCGTCTCTTGGCGAAAGTTTACGAAGCTTTGCACCGCCGGCGTAACCCTTCTGCTAGTGACACTTTGATAGGGACCTTATTCGTCGATTACGCTCGATGATGTCGTTCCACCTATTCCCTCGCTCGAGCGTTTCGTAACGTTGCTCCCAGCATCTTATTTCGTCGAACAATTTCCATCGTGGAACGTCACCTGCCGCGTAACGAACCTGTTGGCCTCTGGGGAGGACACGTTTCCGACTTACTTAATTAGAATTTCGAATTCTACAACGGGCTCCTCTTATTATGACCGCACGAATTGTCGCTGCTGTCATTCACATTCGAGGAACATATTATAACGGAGGAAATTGGATATTCCCTGTTAAATAATTAAAGAGGGCATCAAGAATTATAACGAGTGGAAAATAAACGCACGATTTAAAACGTTAATAAGGTTACAGGCTAAATTGCTCTTGATTTATATTTTATATACATGCAAGCTCCAGTTGATCGATATTCACGTGGATATTAACCTCATGCAAAGGTAAAGTTAGCAGGATGTTAAAAGGAATTTTTCAATTAATATTGAATCAAGAAATAAAAATCGAATAACGGACGCGTCAACCTTCAGTAAACATTAAAAAATGAGTGACAATAATTACACGAAATGTAACTCTGAGAGCACATATTTATCATATTTAAAAAGATCATCGGAAACCCAGTATCAATGGCTTTTATTCTATACAGTAAGGATAGTTTAAAAAATATATTCAGCCTTATATAAGACATGTGAGAACTCGCAAATCCTATCCACTCAACCGTTCTTAATAAAAGTATGAATTCCGTTAAAGAAGAAGAACGATCTGAAAGTGTTCCAGGCACCTTCGCTCGCAGAGTTCCCTTCGTAAAATTTTAACAATCTTCTCGACATCCTTCAACTGCCACAGTCCAATATCTCCAATTCAACATCCATCCTCGGAATACATACTGTGTAACTTAAAGTAGGTCAGGCTGAACGTACTTCGGAAAACCATTCTCATTCGCACTCAAATCTCGGGTATAAAGTCGAGGTATTACTGAATTCACATAAATATTTACTACTACACCAACAACATTGGGTTCGAACGCATCCTCGACATGGTCGATCCTAGAAATTCTACGTACCAGAAAGAATTATCATAATCTGAGGGATTCAAAGAATTCGCTATTCCGTACAGGTGGGATGCTGTTCCGAATTAATGAGTCAGCATCTCTGTCACTGCTTGACGAGTGTCGACAAACTGAGTGACATTTTCCACTTTTCATCTTAAATGGGAAATTTCACGAATTTTTCTAGTAAATTCCTACCTGGTCTCTTTTTTTAAACGAGTAACTCGGTAATTTAATATTATATTTGAATGGATCGACAGTCTATAAACATTTCTACTCGAGTTTCAGTCCTCTTCAGTATTTTTACAAGATGGTGATCCTTTAGAGTTTTCTATTTTTTAGTAAGGAAACTATTAAACATAGAAACGTAGATCATCAAACCCTCGCGATGCAACTGATTAGGTGTCCAACAGGAAAGGAAGCATCTTGATAGGAGAAAACGTTGCAGCAGACAAAACACGAAATAATTACGGAAGTTGAGAGTGGTGAAACTTCGTTAGCAAAGAAACACGGTACAGGAAAGTAATTAATTAAAAAGCAGAAGTATGGTATTAAAAAGTACTTAAACCAGGCAGATTCGAGTGTTTCCACTAGCAGACAAACTTTAATTTTCGCAAAAAATGAAACCTTAGACATTGTGCTTTTTCCATGGTTTGCACAGAGTAGAGAAAAAAGGTGTAGCTCTATTCTTTCCCATTTTATGTGAAAAGGCTGTCGAATTCAACGGAAAGTAGAACAAAAATCGAAATTTCAAGAGAAGAAATGTCTTTTAAATTGAAATTTATGTTAAATTTAAAATACATCGCAGCATACAATAATTAGAATTATATCGAAAAGGACTCTTTTCCTTATACATTCTCAAGTTAATATAAAATGTGTTTTTTTAGAATATAATTCTGACGTGAACAATAACCAGATGGTCTAATCATTTTAAATACATCGTCGGTTTTAAATACATACTCAAAGAAAGACCCTTCCATCAAGAAATCTCAAAATGATCAAACAAATATTAAAGCGAAAATGTAACGATTTTATTAGATACGCTTAAAAAATAGTTAAAAATCTTCCTGTTCGACGGCGTACGATAAACCAGAGCGGTAAAAACCGTATAGATTCGACCCATTGTTAACGATGACTGGGGGCCAGCCAGGTGCGTTCATCGAAACGTTATTGTATGCGGCGAGACTCGCATTGAAATATCCACCCCCTCGCGAAACGACGCCATATACTCTGACGCTGCGTCTTCTCGATTTATTACGTCTCGTTTTTCTTCTCATTTAACTCACGGCGAGGGGGACAGGCGGGGAGGAAGTGGAGACTTTCATCCGTTGATATCGGTTCGCTAATAATGCCAACGGAGCAGCCTCATCGGACTGCATTGTACGCGTCGGATTGTGATCGTCAGACGCGGTCTACCGCGAGTCGCCCCTGCAATGCTTTTCTCCGTTCAAACGGATCATCCGCGTACGGAAAATTTGATCAACGATCCGATATTCTCTTTCGCCTCTCAATCCACCCATTCGGGTCTCGTCCGGCACTTTTATTAAGGGTCCACGTATATCTAGATCGAGCGAAAGTGAGCTGGAGTTTGTAGATTTTCAGTGGAGATATTTCATTTAGTGCAAAATCGTTGGAAATGGTGGAAACTTGACACTTTTATTTATTATATTTGTAGGTTTCATCGGAATATTAGTGAAAGTAAAAATAATCCAATAAGTTTGCATAGAGCGATTATTTTAGGGGAGTTGTAGTTGACTTATTTTTGTAGTTGACTTATTTTTGGTTGGAATTAGAGAATAAAATTTTTGTCTAAAACAGAGGAATCAATTTAGCCTTCGTTATAAGTGGCGAGGAATAATTTTCATTCCTCGTATAATGAGCGTATAATTGGATACAGATGTGTGAGATTATATTTATAATTTATACAAATAAAATTATGGTATAATTCTATGAAGAATGTCTGGGAAATATAGCAACGGAAACCATAAACCAATAAAAACGTAATTTTGTTAATTACTTCGTATAATTTAGAGAATTATCAGAAAGTTTAGCGCCTCCACAATTTCCTGATCACGATTCAGCGTATTTTCATGTATTCTGGTTGGTCCTTGTTCGTCCACTATTTATATATCTTTGACGAAGCCAGCTGGATTGCTGACGTGACATCTTTTTCACATGAACGAGGCGTGCGTCTCGGAGCTCGGACTATTGATGGCTCTGAAATAACTACGGGAAGTGTGGCGCGGAAATGAAAAGCGTCTGGTTTGACAAAAATGAATCGTTGTGAGCGAAAGAAGAACGATATGTTAGCTGCTGTAAATAAGTGTCTCATTTGATAGATAGTCGTTCCCTGCGGAAACTAAAGTACGGTCTTTTGGTACTGCTCGGCGCGAACATTATTCAACGACTTCGCGAAGAGATTCGTTATATGGAGCTTCCAATAAATCTTAATGCTTCGTGTTAATTCCAATCGTTGCCGCGAAGATTACACGAAAAGACGTGACCCACATTTCGGCTACTTCTACTCTAAAAGAAGCCACCTACGTTACACCTACTTGATTTAATGTTTAGTTCGATCATTTTTGTATTACTGTTGGCGTTACAAAATCGAGTTGTTTACCGTTACTAGTCGTTCTTTATTTTATTTACTTCGTGTTTTTCTGAAAAATGTTGTCGCGTACACACTTCTGGAGATTTTTAGATTTTCAGAAAAAATTATATATCAAAGCTCGATGTTTACATTCTCTGAACTTTTTTTTTTCTCTTCGTTCCATAAATATTAAGAATTCCGTTACCGTATATTTTCATCGTCGCAATCAATCATATTCAAAATGACATTTTAAGAATCTTTCTACCCTCCCAACGTGTCGATTTACAGTCGATTGACACGGACTGAACGTGACCTAGCCAAGAGAGGGCTTCCCCAGCGAGAAATAGGATTTACTCGTGATTGGTTACATCATAAGGTGTACCTCCGCGGCCGGGAGGCGAAGGGGCACGAGGGGAAACAACCGCGCAAAGCTCACCGAGATTACTGTCGAACATGTCGACTGGTTTGGACGTGGAGAAATTGTCCCTGGAAGACTGTGACGTTTCATTTTCTGAGCTGGCATCGCGCTGCTCCCAGCCACTGGTTATATTCCGCGGTTTGGGGACACATTTCTTCGAACTTAATTCTTTTATCTGAGAAACTAACACAGTTCGGCAGAAAATGTATAAATTATTCAATGCTGGTCCTTTTACATTAGACTGTCACCAGTATAACAGAGTAAGATACGCAGCTTTACAAAATGTAGTTCGTCCCTGATTACAATTATTCTTCATAATAATTACTATCTTCGGTAGTTTATTTCTGAATATGATACGATTATTTCTATATGTATCTATCTCCAAATTATATCTTTACAATAGACGTTTTGACCTGAATCTTCAAGACAAGACAAGATCCTCAACGCGAGCGAAACATAAATGAATATCATTTTTAAATGATTTACAGATATCAAAATCTATAATTGTCTTACTGTAATATAGAAAGAATTGATTGTTTTTGACAAATACGACGGCAAAAGGTAATCACTCTCAGGAATGAATAAATTAGAGTACATAAAATATTTCCAAAGGAAGTATCACTATTGTTGGCACCCTTTAAATAAAATACTACTTTTAAATAATAGAGGAGAGTTTGAGAGGGTCCGTTCGTCGCATACTTTTCTTTTCCACGTGTGTTTGCTGCAAATTGATCTCGCGACAAGCTCGTTCGCTTCGGTGGATACGTGCCTGGTGGGAGGTACACGCCGTGCCACTGGTTTCCGTTTCCTGACACGAGCCTAGTTCCGTTCTACCATGCTCGACCGCGCATACGAGCAAACAATGTGTTGTTTGGCGCCGCGAATAATATCGACAGCCCCATATAAACGCAGTGCTAATAAAACGAGAAAATCAACGGGCGAAAAAGTTCGACTGTAGCTCGTGTCGGTTTGGATGGTCACGAAACGACCGTAACTATCGCGAAACGGACATTTTTCAAACAATTTGCCTAGTTTAGGTCGAAATTTAACGAGGAATTTTCGAAATTTCGAATTACGTTTCTCACCGAATCCTTCCGACCTATAAATACTGTTCTTGTTACTTCAGTCATCGCTGGGGGAGAAATAGCGAGTTGGTTCGATTAGTTCTAATTTATTAAAGTTAGCGGGGATTACTATCGATAGCGATAGGTTCTCGTTTGACGCAGCTGTGTGCAAAATTGGAAATCAATTAGAGGTCAAAAGTCAGAGTCTCTGCCTTGTACCATTTTACCTGGAAAATTCAGTCAAGCATCTTTTGATTTTTTTATAGTTTGGCTAGAAATTTCTGAATAATAAACATTTGAGTTCGCTATATAAATAATAAGTAGGATAAATAATTTTCCTTGGGTTTTCAGTGGTATTTTTAAAAATCGATTGCAGGATCTCAGGTGTAAATCGTGTTCTTCTCGAAAATGTCCAATATCAATGTATTTTTAGACGCCTGTTGAAGGCGAGAATCACGTTCTAGAAACACATAGGTTTTCACTCAGAAGCCATAGCTGTAAGAAACTCACGCCTGAACGTCCCAGGAACCTTATACGTAATCTGGTTTTCGAAAACTGCTTTCGTGGAACTGATTGCCGGCTGATCTAGGACGCAGATCTAGGAAATAGTTTACTATAGGAACAAGCTTCGTTTTATCGAAAAATAACGGAATATTTTCAGACGTGCAAGATACTAACAGATAAAGTGCTTCTTCCAATCATGGTCGAAGTTGAAATGATTATATTCATTAGAGCAGGGATGATAAAGTTCCAGTTATTTCTACAAGTTGAAATATCGAAAATGAAGTCATTTCCGGAATCCAAACCAAATGAAAGGCGTATTTCTCAATTATTTCGAATCAATTATAAAATATTATTTCATAACCCAGCTTGAAGTTTTTTTTTTTCTGTTATTTCTGTGCCCCTGCAAAGTAAACTGAAATTCGTGGACCAAAGGCGCGCGCACGAGCACGAGTTGACAATCTTCGGTTATTACCATGTTACCATCTCGAACAAAGTAACAACTTTCCCATCATTTCCTCCGTTTCCTCTATTCCCGCCCCTCCCCGGTGAGGAATCAGAAGTTGCGCGCTCGTAAATTCATCGTTCCGCGATCGAGTTACTCGAAAGTCGAGGACGCGTCCGAAACCCGTCGATCCGTGCCAATCACCGGCTACCCTAACCTAGCATCCTTCCTTCCTTCCTTCCTTCCTTCTCGTCTAGCTTCCTCCGTGGCAACCGCCTAGCTCCTCGGTCGACCCCCGAATATACGACGCCATATTTTAGCACTGGCGGGAGTCGTTTTGCATTTCGTATGCATGCCCCGTGTTATAGCGAGTCTGGGAAGCAAGCGGGGTAGCCAGTTGACGGAAGATGGCCAAAGGCGAGATGGGGAACGCGTAGAACGGTGATTCTTAACCGGAAATGGGCGCAACTTTTACCCGAATAAAGATCTCGAATAACGAATGGAAGGTAAAGTGCTTTTGATGCGCAATGGTTTTTTTTTTTTTTTTTTTTTTTATAAAAGTTGGGTGATTTATCAATACACAATCTAAATTATTTTGAGTCGATCGTCGATAAATATTCGTACCCTCTGTGTTTATTAAAGGAATTTGTCTAAATTAAGTGATAGGTTTGATATTTCAAATAAATTTTTCATTACAGATATACGTATACAAGTGTAAAGTTGATCTATCTACATATTTATGATGAAACATTTATTTGAAAACATTAAACATATCGTTTAATTTAGCCGAACTTCTTTAATGGACATAGAGGGTACAGATATTTATGAGACTAATTGCAGTTATGAAATCGAAGAGGTTTGGAAACGTACGCTGCATACGTGAAATTTAAGTTGTCTTCTGATTGCAAGAGGGATGAAGCGAAAAGTGGGGATGTCTATGTTAGTGAAGCTATTTATTCGTGAGGTTCGATTATTTATGAAAACGAAGACCTAAACATTATGCCATTCGTGAAAGTAGAAGCATCGAGCTAAAGTTATTCATCAAAGTGAACATGTTAGAGTTCTCAATGATCAGCTTGGTCGACAGGTCAGTTATCATATTAGCTTGACCCAGGTCAGAGGTCGACGACCACTGTTCCAACTTAATACCAGAAAAGTGCTCTCCCAGCGTCGCTACCATTTTTTCCCCTCTTTAAACCATGCCATGAACCCTAAAAATTAAAAATCCTCCTGCACGTCGTGCCTCGCGAGCTAAAAAAAAAAAAGTTGAGGAACCAATGACGTCGAGGGAATGCTTCCCAGGAAACGAGAGATCAGCGAACGAGGCTTTCACGCATAGAGACCCGCCATTTTCACGCTGCATTCAAATTGTATTTCCCCTCCGAAATAAGTTTCTTCCCAATATTCGACGTCTCCTCTCGCACCGCTTCCCGCACCCCCTCTCTCTCTCTCTTTTTCTCTCTATGCTTCTGGATCCTCTCTAAATTCGTGGAAGCGTGGGTCCGGTCGGGATTCGTTCCTGGCGGGGTGCAACGTCGTTACTAGGAAATTGATTGCAACATTAGGATGCGCGTTGCGGAATCACGCGGCGCTCGAGCAATTCCATTTTTCAGACTGTTCCTCGGATTTCCTGTTTTTCGAGGTCACGACAGGAGGGGGGGGGGGAGGCTACGCCCTCACTGTCTGTCCCTAGACGCGAAGAAAAGACGCCAGTCATCGCGATTATTGTTCATCGGCCGTGAACGTTCGGTAGGGGTTGGAAAACCGTCGTCGTAAAAAGCGACGCGACGAAACGTCGATGTGACAAAGGAACGGACGCGCAAAAAAACGCTTCCTCCGAATCCGAGAAACGATCGTTTCGTTTCTTGTCGTTGCGTTGGCGTCCGTGTGTGTGCGTGATTTTTTTCTCCGTCAGTTCACCCTCGCGATCCGCGAGGAACTCCTTCGGATCAGGATAATCGCGAAACGGCGACAAGAAGCTAATGACGACGACGATTCGCGGCGGGGGGTTGAATAATAGATGGCTGTAAAACAGTGGCACATAACCACTTTCCAGGTGAAGTATAATAATTATTTGTTGCGATAATTATTAGCTGCTTTGGTGTGTTTGGTTCTGCACAGGCTCTTTAGCTCGCGGGCCGAATGAAATTTAATAATTATTCACTGTGTATAACGAAACAGTTAAATACTAATTATTATTCTCTTCGAAGAGATTCGTTCTGTGATACATTTTTCGTAAATCTATTCACTCGATAAATCGCGCGTGTTATAATTTGTATCTTCCTGTCGACTTTTCCGAGTATTTTTTAGAATTTTCACTTCACTTCCACAGTTATCAAAGCCTCAGGGGCTGTAGCTATGCTTGTAGCTACAGCCGAGCCTCGATGGACTACTGGAATCCCTAATGGAGATGCCGAAGGATGATAAAAAGAGATACAGTCAGTCTCATAAATATTCGTACCCCCTATGCTTATTAAAGAAAGTCTAAATTAAATGATAGATGTGATGTTTCCAAATAAATTTTTCATTACAAAAATATGCACGTGTAATGTTTATTCACGTACATATTTATAATGAAACATTTATTTGCGAGCATCTAACCTGTTCATTTAATTAAGATGAATTCATGTAATAAACACAGAGGGTACGAATATTTATGGGCCTGACCGTGTGTCAGCAAATGTAAAATAATGTAAAGCAAGAATTAAACGAATGCAAAGATCGAACAAATGCAAGACTGGTTACCAATTAGATATGCCTGATGAAAGGGACTTTGCGCACCACTGCTGTAAAGCGTTGCCTCCAAGGTGTCCGTTTCTTCTGGAGCTCTTCTTCATCGCGTTAGCTCGTCTCGCAGTTTTCTGGTTATTCTTCGTGTGAAACGCGCGTTATCGCGAACGATGGACACGCTCGATGCTGTTTTACGACGATCAATTTCCACTTCGGTTATCGGGACAGCGGCGGCGAAGCCCTCGCTTTCGACCTGCCAAGCTTCCGTCATCTCGAATCGACTACGTCGGGATTTGGATGATTAATGACACCGATACTCCTCCGGTTCGCTATGTATAAGCCGTCCGCGTGCCTTGTCATTTTCTGCTTCTGTCTCAAGAGGGTCTTCCACTCCTCCCGCTTAAAAAATGGATTTACTTTCTCCCTCGGCGGAATATAAATGTCATTTGGCAATTTGAACGAAGTCTCAAGGTCGAGACAAGGTCGATTAAAAGTGCGAACATGTATCTTTTATTGTACGTATTTGTTCTCAAGTAGAGTATTTCTATTTTTATTTTCAATATTCCAAATTTATAAAGAAAATCATTTTAGAAGTAGTAAGCTCTAATAATTCTACTCGTTTTTAAATGTATACATTGTTAATTGTATTTATAAATATTCTTGAACGTAAACATTCTCTATAGACAAATATTGGGTATTCGAAATAGTTCGTGGCGTTTTATCGCTCGATCAAGGCAAGAATGGTACGCAGGTTTGTGAAAAAATTTGTGGTTTTTACGAACAAAATGCTCTATCAAAATTTTGATGTCAAAGATGCATCACGCTGTGGTCGACCAATCACAGAACGATGCGATGAAATCATGCAAATGGCTGAGAAACGCTACGAACTTTTTCGAATATCCAATATTTTGGATCCTCCCAGAAACAAAGAGGGAAAAATGTAGATTTCCATGCTAAACACAGTTTCTCGCGGCGAGACCATTCCAAAACATGATACATCGTTCTTACCCCATTACTCCGTCAGCCCTCCTCGTATCGATATAAAATACCCCAGCGATATTTTGAAGGATACTCGAAGAAAATCCACTACAGGAATAAAAATCGATATCTCCGAGGATCATAATGGGAATCGCCCCTTATCGAGCAGTCGTGTCACCCTATTAGTCAGGATAATGGAGGTTCTGCTCTACCCTTCCGCTTCTTATTCCTATTATCCATGCATTACGTATTTTCCTATCACTCCAGGGCTCCGTCGCGTCTCACGAACTCCTAGCCTAACCTTTGTGCGCGTTTTTATTCACGCGTGTACATTAAAGCTGTTCATTAAAGCGTCGCTGTCTCGAGCGATGCGGCGCTAAGCCGCACGGTAATTTTCACACGATGTCTTGGGCTTATTAATTTTCTCTTCCATCAGCGCGACGCGTCTGCGCAGCCGACTGGGATACACCGCGATAGCGAAACGCGAACATAATTCAACGGTAGTCGGGACGTGGCCGCACTCCCGATCCATCCGGCGAATATAATTCTTGAAGAAAAAGGGGGATATCGGCGCTTTCTCAGCGAACGGGTCGAATTTAAACGCGTCGGTCCGCCGAGAAAATGAGATACGGGACCTTTGGAGATATTCGATCGATTCAATATCCCGCGGATAATTCACATATCTCACGGAAAATATGACACCTACTTCTATATTTCCAATCCCCGCGTCTGCTCCGACAAAATTACGGTTAAATATTCGAGCCGTTACATTCCCGTAATATATTCCAAAATAATCACGGTCGTTTCGGGATTTCGATTTCGTGGGAGCATTCTAGTATCGATATCCGTTTTCAGTGTAATTTTTAGGGGTTGAATTTAAAAACCGATTCGCGTGGTTACGAATTCGAAACAATATTTACGTAAACATATTAATTCAAACATCCATAACAGGTATGTTTTTAATACGATTCATGTATCCAATGAATGAAATTCCCTTTAATTTGAAACGATATTTTCACCTGGCCTGGCTACCGTCATAGTTTTCTTCCCTTTAATAAAGGTACGAATAATTATTTCATTTTCGAAAGATATATTTGTGTTACCAGTTTTCCTACGTCAACTTTTATCTTGAATTCACGGAACACGATTATGGTTTTCATTTTTCGACTCTATACTCCCACTTAAGGTACAAGATTATGTTACGTGTATGTTTTATTTATATGTAATTCCATGAGGCAGGCTAGAGAACCAGTGTCCGAAACGTTGTTTCATTAATAAATATGAACTGTGTTCGTGGATGGACATCACTGTTTGATATTTATCAAAATTCATTTCATTTGTGATTCACTTCCATGGAACGGTTCATATCATCCCCTCCAGGGACGTACGTTCTTATCGAGGACGTAACAGATGCTCCAAAGTATTGAGCGAAGGCAATCCTCCATGAAAAGGACAACGGGACGATCAAATACAGGAGAGGTCCAATATTAGACAATTTTATAAAGATGTGTAGCGTAATAATTGTAGAGATTCGAAGACAAAATTTGAACTTTGTAGAAATTTTTACGAACTGTAGTCTGGCAGTCAACGTGATAATATTGCAGAGGAAATACGATATTATACAGAATATTATATTGCAATAGTATGATATTCTAACACCAACAGCAAATTCTATCGATTCCACTGAACCTACTACCACCCCCAGCGCATCGATACGGACAGAATGACCAGCCAAATGGATTCATAACATCGATTTTTTTTTGACAAATACGGAAAGTTGGGATCGAAAGGAACCGGAAGAACAGTGACCCCGCGGCACGATAATATTTCTCAGTCCGTTCCCACCAGTCGACTTTGGTCTCGAAGCCATGAAACAGCAACGGACAGTGGTATCTCTCGCGGCACTCGCAATCAGACTTTCTGATTTAAAGTTCGCACGGCGTATGGACTCCGTGTCGCGTGTCCCGTGAGCGATAACGCTCTCGCTTCGAAGTTTCCCTGGTAGGAGGAGGAGGAAATGGCACGTGGGAAGGGGGACATCGTGTAACGTCATTGTATTTTGATGCCGCCAGTAAGCCACGCCGCGTTTCATTAAAACTTACTGACCCCCGCGCCGGCAACAGTTTTCTCTGGGAAACGGGAATCCAGTTTGCGGAAGTCCGACCGAGAACTACGTACCAGGCGTGTTTTAAGGATGCTGGTAACGCGCCACGCTACATTGAATTTGTTCGGCCCGATGTAAGGGAATTAACATCGTTCCTGTCGGAAGCTTGGGTTGCCAGCGCTTCTTCCGTTCTCGACGCCATCGCGGAATTCACCCTGGATTTTTGCCCCGAGAAACGTAAAAATTTAACCCTCAGAACCCGCGTGGACCGCCGGGGTAATCGCACCGCCATGGGAGCTCGTCATCTCGTTATTAAGTCATCGACTTAATTGAAATAATACTCGTAATTTAACGCAGGCCACTTCGAATCCATTTAACGCTTGTAAATTTATATCTGCATCCATTTGAGCAATGTCATTTGAAGTTTCTCGTGTAAAATTATAATAGCGAGTTGAACTTCGTATGTTGACTTTGAATGTCTGATTACCCATTTAAAGGTTAATTATACACTACAGCTAAACGTTGCCGATAATCAAATAAAATTTTACCAATCTCTGCGAACATCAGCCAAAGTCAGATGAATTTTATTTCCGTACAACAAATAAAGTTATAGATTCATTCATAAACCAGCTTCCACTTCCGCTCCATTAATGAATTCATTCGAAAATCGGAATCCGTTAACGGAATATTCTAAACCGAGACTTTCATTCGACATTCGGAAATAAAACTCGGCCAACTCCGGCGACAATCCTGTAAAGTATTAACAGTACTAAAAATTATTTTTCACTAGCGGCGTATAAGAAATGTGTCACGAGTGTATTCAAACGCTCGCATTTTGCGCGCAACGATCGCGAATCATTTGCCACGAATCCCGCTTTAAATTGTTTAAAATAATTATTTCGTCGTAGCCAGCGCGTGACTTTTGAAATTTTTATTTAGAATTTCATTCGCGATTCTCTTTTTAATTAAAACCTATTTCAGGCTGAATGGAGGTATGCGCCGCGTAGAATCGCGTTATGGAAGTGAGAAATACAAAGGTAATATTTATGTGTGCATTCGTCGAACAATTTTCAACGCCGAAAACAACGTTCCCTCCCTCCTCGACGCAATGAAATGGTCTTGGAAAGGATTATTTTCATCCCGGCAGGATATGATTATTTAACGGAAGTTCGCTAACGAGAAACAAGCGTCGTTGTTTCCCTGGCGTCGTGGTGAAGTTTATATTTCGTGGGCGCCAACATCTCTCATTTCTATACCGCAATGAAATTATACACGCGGTGTTTAAAGTATAACTTGACATTAAAAGAACATTCCTATATGTTATTCTGCCGCGGAACACCGTTCAAAAAAATGCACAAAACGTTCGCACCGGTTCTGTATAATTCAAACTGTTCCGTATTATTCAGCCACGCGCCGTTGGCGGTTTGAAAATTTAAAGTTCGATCCGTGGGAGCCGTCAGCGCGTTGCTAAATAAAAGTTTCGGTAGCTGAAAGTTCCACGACTGACCTAGTCAACAGTATTTAAGCCTAGAACACAGATAAAGAGAACTCCATCCCAATAATACACGAGCGGAAAACCTGAACGACGATTCGTTTGCAACGTTTACTTCGTCGAACAACTATTTGGATAGGCTGTTATTTGTTCAACTTTTTTGAGAAATAATTTTGTTGCAGGTTCGCTCGTTAAGTCGAATCTTCGATTAGATTTTTATTTATATGAGTAGTTGTATGACTCGCTTTTCTTCTTTTTGGGGGTTGGTGGGTTGTTTATACTTGGAGAAGACCATGATTTGATTTGGAATGTTTGTGTAAAGTTATCGTGAAAAAAGGAATTGTCTTCTAGAATTATATACAGGGTAGTCCAAAAATGTTGGAGGTCATTGAGAGGGGTGGATCGGGGGGTGATTTGAAACAACTTTTTCCTTAGCGAGAATGTTGTCGGAGGCTTCGTTAAGGAAATATTAACAGAAAATCCCGAGCAATCAGAGCGTGTATACCAGCGCAGTAATATAGGCTACGCTCTGGTCAGCTGCGATAGCATAGGCTACGCGCTAGACAGCCTCAGTAGCATAGGATACGCGCTAGATAGCCGCGTATAATTTATATATTGTATATGAAAACTGTATGCAAAAGTTGGAAAACGGTCATTTCACCGGTTGTGGTACGTTTAGTTTCAATATTTAATATTGCTATTTGGAGTCTCTCAATAGACCAACTGATCAACTCTACGAAATAAAATTCAAACAAAATTACGTAATCCACGAAGCGTATTAATCCGATGAACTGCACTGAAATAAAATTCAAGCAAAATTGATTCTATCGACACAGTTTCAACATTGTTTTCCCAATGCAATAAAAATTACAAAATCTACAAAAGGTGCGATAGACTAGTTTGACTTTTGAGAAGCTTACAATCGCAAAACGTCGAACTATGTTTACCAAAGTTAAGTCTTGAGGTCAGGCAGCCTTACTGGAGGCACTTTTAATTTTTCATCGGGGTTCCCCGAAGTATAATCGAAGAGCAAACAAATCCCTGACCTGAGCACGTTCGGCCAAGTTTCCAAAACGGGCAAACGAAACTCGCCGCGAGTCGAGGCAACTCGAGGTCCTTTTGGACGAGCAAAAACGCTTGAAATCGGAACGGAATTATTTTCGAAGCGTGCCGGGGGCTAAAAATTCTGGGAAGTTCGTTGGGAATCGAATAATTTCGGGGCAAAAAAATAGCTCGATCCTCGTGGCTTCAATGCATTGCGGGCGCGGAAAAGAAACGGTGGCGTACGGAGATTGCTACTTGCTGCTGCATTGGGAGAAATTCGAAGAAACTTAGTTTCGCCGGGGAAAAAACAAGGCGCGTGAAAAACACATGGAGAGATGCACCTCGTACCTTCGTATCCCGATGGGACCACTTCCGTATCCTTCTTGCCAGATAAGCAGACGTCGGCTTGCTGGCAAAATAAATAGGTTGCGAACGTGTGGTACCTTCCATATGAAAGAGAGCGTCTCGCGAATTCCCAGAGCGACGCAAAGTCTCTTGGTACGTTCTGCATGCGTGGCTGAGATAATTTACATTTAATGTGGTGCAGGGGTGCGCCTAATTGAATTCCTTGGATCTGGTACTTTTGTGATTAATTAATACCGCGAGAAATTAATGAAAAATTGGAGTGACGAATAGTGAAGATTTCGTTAACTTTCATGATTTACAGATTTCTTTTTTTTATTTATTGTCGCATCAGCTCGTAAGCCATTAGCGACCATTGTGAGTTACATGTTCAACATCTATATACATGCATATGTGAGCCATAATATAATTAAAATAAATACGGAATGACTTATGATTAGAATAACTAATTCCTATATTTAACAATAATTATAAATACTGTTTAGCATTAAACGTATATTTTAGAAGATCGTGGTGCCTTGTTAATTCTTGTTTACATTTCTTTGGATATCTTTGTCCTTTGTAAATAAGATATTGATTTTTATTTCTTGGATTTTCACGATTTGCTAGGATCACAACAGCCTGAATATAGAGTGCATGGTAAATGTCATTTATTTATTAGCACGGAAGGTTCGCAAGGATTTAATTAGAGGCTTTCTTTGAAACAATTTCTTATACTTCTCGAGCGATCTTTTGCAACTCCATTGCCGAAAAGTCATCCGAGATGTCTCCATGCAATGAAATACGACTCGAGGGTATCAAGGTGACCATTTAATACGAAGTTTTACGACCAAAATTAGTCGAAGTCTCGAACCTGAATCCCAGCGTTTCCAAACTTCACACATTAGCACATTGAGTTGTGACTCGTGCTCTGAACTGTTTGTTCCCTGATTTTCGCGACCAGTATGCCAAGTCAATTCCAGTGGAATCCGAGCGTGCTCCAGAAGTAAAGACGATGAAACGACAAACGTTCCAAGATATGGCATCAGCGATTGTCAGGATACAGCTTTGACACGTGTAACGTTTCGTTGTCCCTTCAAGAAAGGGAGCACTGTTCATCGAGAGTGTCTATTGTTTACCGAACGTCTCCGAGTCCCATTGGCGCTTCTCGAGAGCGGATTTGGTTGGCTGGCTCATCTGAAGGGCCCGTATTTGAAAGGATACGTGTGCAGCGCCGGCAAATACTAATTAAACATCAGGTTCGCGTAGTTCCACCGCCTTCGCAGTTTCTTCCTCTTTAAATTAACCCCACGGTCTTTGTGGAGAGTCTTTGCTCGCATGGCGGACAAACTCCCCAGACGAGGATGCCAAAGATACGAACTTTCGAAGTGCTGTTAAGACGTGTTTTAAGACGCAAAATAACAGGGCCGCGAGACTGCCGCGGCTGTTTGAATTCCCCTGGAAAAGTAAATCGCACGGCTAAGTGTTCAGAATTACGTGCACTCTTCCACTCGAGATCTCGCTGGCTACCAGGAGTCCCTATCGTGGCTGAAAGCTTTTCCAGCTGGCAATTTCTGTTACAGATTTCTTTTTAAATTTTAGATTTTGAGAATCGATGTAAATGTTGGTTGGATGATTGGTTGAAGCCTTTGTTTGCCACGGTACATCTTCGTTCGTTCATTTTCACTCGCTATTACTTCGTGTTTGTCAGTATTTTTTACTACAGCTAAGTCTTGTGCATTTGGCAGTAAAACTACCAAGCACGTCAATTTTATGTTGTCGAGATGCTTTTTAAAATTACTGGATTACTATCAGTGCTTTTCAGTGACTTTATGAGAATTTTCAGTGATAATTATAGAGATAATTATAGAGTTAATGCCTATTTTCTCATACTTGCCCCTTGCATCTTTGTACTTAAAGTGTCTTCCTTATTCCTACCATGTAGTCAATATTCTTCTCTTTTAAGTGTCTCTTCTTTTCACGCATTCTTCATACACGCTGTCTCCTGGTTGAAACATTATCCACAAATTCATTACCATGTATCTATAATTTCATTCATAGAACCTCTCCCATGGAATTGGGTTTCACAGGTTCGAATCATCTGTATCAGGTGTCATGGACTCGTGATCAACTGTATTGTGCTCTATGGATCTGGAGGGGCTTCATCTGTCTATAGTAACCCCCATGGGTAGTCTGTATTGGATGTCACGAATCAGGGGCCGACTGTATTGTGTTATAGTGGGTCTCCCCTCTGAGGTGTTACTAGCTATATCAGGAAATATTAGAGATAGTATTCGATCAAAATTAAAATATATAGCAGTGGTTTCCAATTATTACTGCTTTCATCAATCATTAAAAATTAAGTAGTAATACTTGTCAGTTACAACAAGAATCCTTTTAGTAAGTTACAGTCTTGTTAGTTCCTTGATAATTGATTCGTACATAACCGAATTTTCTATAGTGTAGTATTTTATACTGGTTCACGATTTCCCAGTAAACATTAACAATTTAATCTCTACAAAACTCGGCCAAGCATCTCAAAATAAAAAATAGTAAAATAATTCCATCACCAAATATATAAATTAAAAAGAAATTCTTTGCCTACTCGAAACCACTTACCACACCACTTAGAATCAATCTATAAATCTACATACATATATCCGTTTCCAGCATCTAACAAACTCGAAAACGACGCTGGCCATCGAACAATGTTCTTGTTCGTTGCATTCGGATTCGAACCACCGCCGTGACTATGGTTAAAGGGATTAATGGACCCGCGACTCGAGTCGACTGCGTAAATCGATCCGACGAAGCAAAAAATTCAATATCGCGACAATAGAATGTGCTCATCGATCGGTGTACATCGAGAGGGTGGTTCGGCGTGGGCGGTGGGTGGATCGGGCGGTGACAGAGGAAGTCGCGAGTCTCGTCGGATTTCCCTGCGCGACTGGTAACGCTTGTTTGTCGCTCGTCCTGAAAAACCACCTCCGGAAGCACAAAGTCACGATTTTCGCATCCGCTACCGCCGACATTTGTCCTTCCATGAATCGTTCCCGCTTTTGTTCTAGCGACAATGAAAAGCAAAACCGATTGGACGCTGGCAATCGCCCCCGTGATCAATACCCGTCACTCTTTCCATTATAACGGACACGGGAATCGGTGAATCGGTTCTCGTTGCGTGTCGGTAGCCTTCTTCGGGTACCACCGTGATCGCGATACATAAAACAGGAGGTCCTTAGTAGAGACAGGGAAACGTTAGAAGGAGTCGTTAGAAACGACTGCTCCCGTATCGGGAACGAGAGGTTCGAGTAATGGATACACATGGACGCATTCCTAGCGAAATTCTCGGCTAATGTTTGAGTTAAAATAGAGTATGTTTCTCAGTCGAAGCAAATATTCTATTTAGTTTATGCTGTCGATTTTTTAGTTTGGGATGTCGTTGATGCAAAGTGGAGTCTATAATAATGTTCTGAGTTGATATTTACAGTCAGACCCCTAAGTATTCGTACCCTCTGTGTTTATAGGTTTGATGTTTCCAAATAAATTTTTCATTATGTAAAGTTTACCCATTGTACATATTTGTAATGAAACATTTATTTGGAAACATCGAATATATTATTTAATTTAGATAAGCTTCTTTAGCAGACATAGAGGGTAGAAATATTTATGAGGTTGACTATATATTCTTGCCGATTAGATATTCCGAGAGACTTTGGGAAAGAAAGGAGCGTGCATTTAATCGTTTATGATTTCGTTATAGTCGTAGTACTATATCCACTGAATACTTCGTTTCCTCGAGTAGTGGACGTAATTTCCTAAGCTATGTGTTACAACAGATCCTTCAATGAAATATTTTAAACCACTAGACGGGATCCATAGCAGCTACAATAAATTTAATATCTATTTTATAAGAACATACGGTTCGTCGACTCCTAAACGAATTTACTATAAATATTGCATAGCCTCCAACGAACCGCGTGTTCTTCATCAAATAAAAATCTTCTATTTACGTAACAACATCGAATAATTCGTGCACCCGTGAACTTTTGCGTCATCAGACAACCCGAAGGGAACAAAACCTGGTCATCAGCGTGGGAGTGGGAACGATAAGTGGGTGAAAGCTTATTAAAGCTCGCCGAAACAACGGCGGCAAGAAAGTTCACCGGTGGCGGAGTTTAGGAATAAGAACGGACCGGAGACCTTTTGCTGTCTCAGGGTACGTTTACGTCGTCGAGTGGCGAGTAATAAATGTACACCGTGGTTCGAGATAATCATCCCCACGAACACGTTGATCGCGGTTGCACGGTATCTCGCTCACGCTTTTACTACCTATTCAGACGGCAAAGAAGTCGGAAAGAAAATGCCTTTTTCACGGAAGACCCTATCAGGCGCCTGGGTTTGTGGCACGTAGAAGGAATAAAGTGAGAGTCGGGTCTGGCAATAAAGGCAAACCCTTAAGGGCTTTCCGCAAGCTCGCCAAATAAATACATCCCTCCCCGCCCTCCCCCCCTCGACGTCACATAGTGACGATATCTGATCCCCCTTTCTGCGGCTGCAGCCACTGGAACGTCATTGTTTCAAAACGAGGATACGTGACGCGGCTTCGTCGGGTGCTCCAACCACTCTCAATTGTCAGCATCCTCTAAATGGCTCTTAGTGGTTGTTCTGTCGTCGTCCCCCCCCCCCCCCATCCGTCTTTCGCGTCTTGTCTGAGGCTCGCGGAAGTTAATTGCTCCTCGTCGTCGCCCGAGTAGCATAATACCGCGGTCATCCGTAACTGATCTCGGAACTTCGGGGTCTGAGCTCTTTAGGAATCGGGGTGGTCCCTATCGGGTTCAGAGGACTGTTGAATCGGTCGTCGTGGGTTCCATAGACCCCGTGAATTTAAGCTCTCCAGAGTCATCAGTACTGTATTTCAGGAGTTTGTAGTTAATTTCTCGATGGAACTTCACCCCTGATCATTTTTGATATCGACTCTGATTGAAATGGTCAGTATCGAATTCCAAAGAGCTGTCGTTATGAGAGTGAAATTCCACGACATTAGGATCGTTGGTATTATTTCCCCAAGCTATGGAATCGCTTATATAGGATTTCCCAAGTGTTCGGGGGGTTGTAGATACTCGGTTCTGGAAGTTGTTACAAGAGTTCGATACCCTCAGGGCGGGCTATTGGATTTTCAGATCTTGGGATCGCAGGTATCCTTGACTCCTAAGTGTCGAGACGTCAGGGTTACTCGTATTGATATTGGAATGCAATATTCGTAGGTCATTGATATCGAGTTTCAAGATACCTGAATCTACATCAGGTTTCTAAGATCAGTGGTATCGAGTTGCAGGTCTTTGATATCGAGTTCCAGGATTCCAGTGATGTTAATATCGGGTTTCAAGATACCATTGATGCTAATATTGGGTTTCAAAATTTCAGGATCCTTAGTGTGAGGTCTCGTGACCCCTAGAATGTCTCAAATTTCCAGAATTCAATGAAATTCAGAATCTTCATGTTTCGACCACATTTTTTGATCCTTCTCAAGGGTTTCGATAAACGTACAATAATATATTTGACAAGTAGTTTCGAATTAGAACATTCATAAGAATTACTGGAAGACACTACATGATTTCAATATCTATTCTTTTACTATTGTGAATAATGCCAAGATGGATTAAACAACAGACAAACAACAAAAATTTGTACCAAGTTATATCTCATACAGTTTAATGTCACAAATGTATTTTCCAACAGAACTCGAAAGGGGACACTCATTTTTAAACTAAAATTCGAACGCGGAAGAGTTTATTTTCAAATCGCTACGTTGCTCGTTTGCCAGAGATTAAAAAAAAAAAAAAAAAAAAGAAAAGCTTTATCATATACACCGGTTGGATACTCGATAGGGCGCAACCAATCGCGGCGATCCAGTTTTTCAACGGAATAAACCAACGGTGTCAAAGCCTGCGGAATCCAGTAAATCGGATAACATTCGAATCGATGCGACGGCTGAAAGCACCGCACCGGAACCATTACATGATATCGCAAGAGGGAGGTGTGAGTTTCCAGACGCCAAAGAACGCGCGAATTTCGAAATAATTCAGAGATGGGAGCGTTGTTCATATGTATGTAACATGGGAAGTTCGAAAATTATTATTGCAGCTGGTGTCGCACGAGTAACACGATAGCCGAGGGCTTCGAGTGTTATTGCGCTCACGATCGATAAGTCCGATTTCTTTTTCAGGAATGGACACAGTATATGAACGATTATTAGTCGAAATAAATATGAAACTAGAAGTTATAATTTATGTAAAATTGGGGGTTTGAGATTGGAGTGGTAGAAGTACAGTATTCGATTTTGCAGGGGCTTTGATCGTTTTTGGCGATGCTTTTATTAAATTTTATGCATGTTACAATTCTCAGAATAGTATCTTCTTAAATTTTCTTTCGTTACACGATGGTACAATATCTTGCATCAGTGCAAAACAATTTCCAAGCTTGAACTTGTACACACCTAGACAATTAGTTACTTTTAGATGTAATTCAACAGATTCAAATGTAGAAATTTGAAAAAAAACATCGATCAGTGCATTTTCAGGAATTGCCGGGTTAACCCAACAATAACAGCACATTCCATTGCATTCCTCTTCCACCAAAATTATTACCTTTCCTCGTCGCTCTGCAAAGCTCACCCCTGCTCTTCGCATAAACGAACACCATTCACCCGAAAAAATGTCCCAGAATCCACCCAAATTATTCAAATCGCCCAAAATTACCATCGAACAGAGTTACACATAGTTTAACTCGAAATTTGCCCCCATCCGACCATTATTCACGCCCGGCGTAATAAAAATGTTTTGCCTATAAATCTCGAGCGAGTTCCCTCTTATTCCACGCGGGCGAAAAAAGTTCGGAAACCTCCGGAGCGAAATAACGAAGAAAAGAATATTTCCAGCCAGTGTCTTCCTGGGTTTGAGTGGACGTTCCCATCTTTTCCATGGAGGTCTTTCAATTTCGCCGACACCATAGTTGGAGCTCGAGGCCTCCGAGATTACCGTTATCTGAACGACGCCGTTGAAACTCAACACCCGTGCGATATATCTAACTGGCCAGTGCCTCACCTTTGACCCTGTAATCGTATATAACCGGTAAGACCTCACACGTACGCGAGGGAGGGGGCAACCGTGACCTCCCACACATCGGAGACACCGTACACGCACGTGCACACCCGACGATGCACACCACGGAAGCTCTTTTATACTGGATCCAGGGGTTAACTGTCTCGCCCCCGACCCTCTTACCTGCCTCGCATGGAAAATAGCTGGTTCTTTGTCCTTACGTTCTCGCGCCAGGTATATACGCGCGGGGGATGCTTCATAAAGACCCGCGTATTCGGCGAATGAGGAATTCACGTGGAAAAATAACGCGCTATCGGGCAAGAATGAGCAAAGTTATGTTTCCCCGTGACGCACTCGGGTTCCACCAATATGGTTACGTTCGTGAAATTAAAAACGTTTATCCGATGGCGCGGTAAAATACTTGTTTTACATTTTTGCGTCGATATCGGTGGGGAAACTTGAAGGAGTAAAATTATCATTTGTCCTTTTGATGGTTGGATGAGGTTGGCGAAGGGATACGTATAATTTGCGTTTGTTCGTTGCGATAAGCGAAGCTATATTATTCAAGGAATCGAAGCGATACCTGTATTTGCTACGGGAATGATTTTTTCGTATAATTTATTTGAACGTGTTTGTTTGATATCGGGTATCGAGCTAGAAAGTTGGATGCTGTATTACGGGGTTCTCTCGTACCCTCGCGTCTATTGTATTTTTCCTGTGCTATGTAATATACTTATGGAGGCGTGATATGAACTTCCTTTTCCACAATTTAAGCTTGGAAATTCGTCTAATATTGCGTGTGAAGCTGGGAAGTTAAATAGAGTATTACGAAGTTTCATCATGTGTAGAGTAAAAACATGGGTACTATATAGAATTTTTTTGTTTGAAAATTATCTGGGGTGTTAAACTGAAATAATTTAGGTAACTCTAGATACGTATAGAGGTGCTATATAAATTTGTTCGCGTAATGTACGCTAACTACAATCGACGTATTAATTAGATTCCAATGCGGTGCCAAACATGTCATCATTATGAAAAACGGTAATCTAAATGCACAAGACACATTTTACTAAAAGTCTCACGCACTAATCACTCTTAGATAATTCTAGCATTGTGTCGCGCATGCACAGAGTCGAATCTGTCCAAGCGTAAAAGCCATATACAATTTGAGATATTAATTACTCGAGAGGACGCAAAATTCTCTGGAAGCCTCCATAAATTTGCCTCGATTTGCAAATGTGCAGATGGTTTAATCCCTCTATAACCGGAGCATACGCGATCGGAAATTCACGCGAGAATTGGAAAGATCCCGCGACGTCAATTATTTCGATTGTTCGAAAGGTTCTCCGCGGTTCATTTCAAATTTCGCTTGGTAATTGCCTCGCGTAGAGACAATTGCAGGGAAAACATATTTGATCGAGGGATTTTACCCAACGAACTTCGCGCTGAAGTATAAAATTTAATTTCACAGCTTACACGGTCGACGGCCGCGTGTCGGAATAATTAAGTATCATCGATAGCGTTTCCATCGTTGGGTGATTGTTTTAATTCTGGCCGCGTTATAAAACAACGCAAACAGCGTATCGATCACGCGTCGTCGCTTTTTTTTTTAATCATCGTACGTGCTTTTTGCAAAGCGATAGGTTTTAATAAACGATTTGAGAGCGATTCGAGAGGAGGAGGAGCATTAGCGTCCTCTGCGTTGATTGTAACAAATGCTGAGTAAAGAGCAATTCACTATAGATGGCGTAAATAACGGAGGAAAATGGCAGCTGGGGTCAGGATATATCGTTGGGCTTTGCACATTATTGCTATTTAAAATAGATTCTTCTGTATAAATTAAATGAAACAAATAGTTGAGATATTTGTAATATTGTATAGATATGGTGTAGAATACGATGGAAATATTCAGAGCGATTCTGATACGTTTATCTCAACATTTCGACCTATATTTGAATATTCAGCACGTGCAAATCCCTGTATTCAAAAGTAAAATAAATGTAGAGGATATGACACGGGAAGCTTGATGTGGGGTATATTTGAACGTTTAAATTATCGGTATAACTACGTATATATTCAAAACATTACTCAAACAAACTGAAATATATTTGCAACAGGAAAAATATATACGTAACCAATTGTGGAAAATTATTTATACAAACTTTTCTTTAAAAACAAACTGGTGTTTCAAGAAATTGTTGGTACTCTCGGCTTTATTTTAACAAATTATAATAAAACCAGTGATTATTTCAGGTAACGAATTATTTAAAATAACTATCATTCAATATATACTTAACCATAACAAACGATTCCCTTTATTTCCACTTCTCTTTCTACAAAAAATTATAACAGTGATCAAATTCGATCTACATACAATAAACAATCTTCTCTTCTCAAGTCCAAAAACAATGAACACCTGTCTCTTTTATCATCCTCGAAAAGATGCACTTTCTCCTATCTAGAATTCATCATTTCTCTCAACGAGTTTCCCCCTCGACGATTCATTCTCTCGAATGTAACACTCTGAATCGCAGTAACGAGGAACAGCGCTACCGCACTCGAACTGTTGCAAATTCGACCGGAAGCATAAGCTTGCAATCAGCGCGGTCGAAGACGTTCGTACGCGAGACTGAAGTTCGGGGGGTGAAACCTGGCGTTCGAGGTTCGAGTTCGAATTCGACGACGCCCGTTCGACTTGTCGAGCAAGCAAACATTTGCATCGTGACACACACGGATCACCTCCGTCGCGGGGAGAGTTTACTTTCCAGATTCGCGTGTATACGCGCGCAGACAGCTTACCCCCGGGAAATCGGATTATAAGCGGATGCATGGTCCGGCAAGCCGATTGCCACCACGCCAGACGGAAGTCCCGTGTCTATCAATTAAGACCGATCCGGCCAGTTCCTCGCTCTCTTCGTCGGGTATGGTCAATTTTCCGCAATTATTTCGCAACGCCGCCTCATCCATATTTATCTGCTTATTTGCTCCACGCGGCGCCACTGGCGACGAAGTAGAACGTAATCAAAGCTGGGAGAAACATTTTCAATGGTACATAGTAAGTGAACTATTCTATATTCAATGTTTGGTGCATTAAGATAAAATAGGTTACATTTTGCGATATGTTTTTAGAATGGTTTGTTAGGTTTAGGTTTGTTAATGAATGGTGAAGATTTCGTTAACGCTCATGATTTATAGATTTTCGTGTTTTGGATTTTCAGGATTTGTTAGGATCATGTTTGTTTGAATATAGAGTGCACGGTACATGTCATTTATTTATTAGCGCGGAAGGTTCGCGAGGATTTAACTAGAGGCTTTCTTTCAAACAATTTCTTATATTTTTCAAGCGTTTTACTTGTTTCGCTTGTGTTCGAATTTAAAGGAATTTGTGGCACATCATTGGTAGATTGAGGTAGACATTATTCAGTAGAAAATGAAGCTTATGGATAGTTCATTTTCTTCGCAGTAGTTGTTAAAATTTTGTAGACAATATCATGTTCCTTTTCCATATTAGACCAAAGTGTTTCCAGTCCACCATCGTATTACAAATTGTTAAAATCTCTGTGGACGCCGAGAGCAGATCGCTCTAATTCCCGATTATCGAGGAGTCCACGAAAATTAATTAGCCCGCCAAAATTCAATTAACAGCAGTCGCCGTTGGTAAGCCTTCGGTGAGCTGATTTCGCTGAAACGTGCGTGGAGAAAAGAAAAGTAGCAACGAGGAAGCGACGATGCAAGGAACAAAAAAGAAAGGAAACGAAAGCGCGGCGAGGTCTCGATTTCAATTATATTTTTCGCCGATTAAATTAGCACTGCGATCGGAGATAACGCGGCAGCGTGTTCCACGACGATCAATTAACACCCACGGTACTGAAAATTGAGAGACTTTGGGGGAGGGATGGGGAAAAAGGAATTCGATGGCTAAGATAAAAACTCCACTTTCCAATATTCTCCCAACTCCACTTTAACAATACGACAGCTTACACTTATTCAAGTGGACTTGGGAGAATATTGGAAAGAAAATAGATACGTAGAATCATTAAGGATGAAGATTTTGCTTGCTTATCAATAGTGACCAATAGTGATGAATTGCTGACTATTGATGACCATTGCTGATAAATACTGGCCACTGCTGGCCCCCGTTCCTGGGTGACTTTACAAATAATTCACTCTTCAATTTTAGTTCATTATTCACACATAATTCAGGGGTGTGCATCAATAAGGAGGCAGCTCCGTTGTTTTCAAATGTTTGAGAAATTAGAAAACACGTTTTGAAATTCAGATTTTTGAAATTTTCTCTCTTTTTCTTTTTACAAACTTTCATCGACTTCGAATAGGCTCCTTTTAAAAGATTACGCTTTCAAAACTACACTAACGTCCCGCTGTTCCCGTGTGCTTGTTCGATCGCGCCATCGGCGTGTGTCTAGATGGCCAACGTCGCGTGTTATCGATCAATTTCGGCAGTCAACTGAATTCCAGTCGTATTCCGTGAATCTGGAAGACGTGTTACCACGGAACGGAAGCGAAGGCGTCGAAGAATCCCAGCGGCATTGTTGCGCTCGAAGAGAAAGATTCTGTCGTTCACCCGCCTCCGACGAGCACCGATCAAATATTGACAGCCGTAATGACGTGCCCCTGCAGGGCCCCACTTGCAACCCATACATCGTTCCGTTTCATTAATCCCGCTACGCGACGGAATAATTCTTGGCTTTCACACACTCCCACGCGAGAAGGATAGAGCGTTGGTTACTCTTTTACGCGGCTCGTATCGATCGATCGCTCGATACCGACGTTCGATTTCCCTTCGCGACGAGTCCAGAACACACAGAGCAATTACCGCGACGGCTTTTTCATTGGTTCAGAGGTTGGACGGGAGAGAAGGAGCCGCATTTGTTTAACTGGCGCGCGAGCGTATCGTTACAGGTTCGTGTGCGATATCGATGTTTGCCATTTCTTTTCGGCGCGAAATCGACTCGAAATCGTGTGATACGGGGCTGTTGGTATGTAGGGTGAATGTTGATAAGTGGTAAACTTTGGAACGACTAGGTTACAGTGGTTGATTGATTTAGCAAGGTTATAGTGTTTTTCCAGTCTTCGTTTGTTTTGAAAATCAAGACGGTTGTTGTTAGTTGTAAGGGTGGAAAAGTCAAATATTTTCGATCCTGGAGGGTTGGACCTTTTCTTTAGACTTTGCAAAGATTATCTGAAATTATAATCAATGTTTCAATATAGAATAATTAAAAACACACTCTGGAGCCACGTTTCGATATTCGACTGCATTGACTTTCTTAGGATTTCTACGTGATCCACAATTAAATATTTATACAAATATAGATTTCTTCTATTAAAAAATATTACCCCACGATACTGTCAAATAGAGTAAGTTGAGTGTAATGATTATGCAACAAATTCATTAAAAAAGTGAGAAAGCCTCCCATTCCTTAATGAAAAAGTTTTTTTTTTGCACAGAATTTAATTTTGAGTTTATGCCAATATTTTTTTTCGAATGTTGATCCAGGTACCTTGGTTGATTTTAATCAATACGAGTTTGAAGAGCACTCGCAGTCTCCAGGCATTCCGAGAAGTGAAATTTCCCCGAAATCTATTATCGTTTTTGTGTTAAAAAGAAACGCGAAGACAGTAGATACTGTTAAACCTTTGCAGGCGATATTTGATGACTCTGCTAAATCCTCCACAGTTTATCGCTGGGTTAAACATTGCACAGAAGACAAGAAATCGATTAACGACGAACTAAGAAGTGGTTAGATAAATACTTGTTGTTGTCGAAGAAAAGATGGGGAAAGTAGGGCAAGAAAGTTCGAAGAATAATTATTATCAATGACATAGAAGATGGAGGAATCAATTATTAAATAGAATTTCTTGCATTCGTTTTAGAATCAACCTTTTCCATACGTATAAATGTATTATTACATATTATTAATCTTAATGAGTTAATAATAGTACGTAAGAAATAAATTGTCTTTTCACTTTTTTTTTCCTTATTTTATAAATCCGTTGTTCAATTAGTACTTTTTCGCTGCTGGTGCATTTTAAGACGACTGCAATACTTCCGTCCTCTAGATAATAAATTTCGTAAATCCCTTCCTAAATTCCTAGACCCCCGCTATCGGGCTGAGCTTTGTAGCTAGAACGTTGATAAGCTTTATCTCGCGCTACACTCCTTTCTTGCAGCAATAATTTAATGCCGCAACAGTGGGTTTAGATGGCTACCCAGAACGTCACAGTGAGATCACGATGCCGAATCGCAAAACTCTTCGTTAACAGTAAAAGTATCATAACGTAACAAATACGGCCCCGACGATATAAACATTTTAATTTTGTTATAATTTGTACAAATGAAGAAAAGGAATAGACAATATTATTATACTTGATATGATATTTATATTCATATACCACATGAATAAGTATAACTAATAATTTAGTCAATATGTCATGATAGAAAATCAGTGAAAATTCGAATTTTTCTTTCTGAGAACAGTAATTGAAATAATTATTTCTAGATCGTATCACTTATTTTGTTAACTCCTTCCAGAATAACGGTAAAAAATTTACTCACGTACATGTTTCCATGATTTTCGATTATAATAAAATAAATACTTGGCTTCACTCGAAAATCCATGGAGCAAAAGATGCCAGATTTAACGAACGAGGACGATCGTTCGCTCGCGAAATGAGCGAAGGCGTAAAGAAAGCGGTTCGCCTGGCCGAGAAAACGAAAGTTAACGACAGCGACGAATCCGCTGAACCGAATGCGCCCCGAGGAAGTCGAGCGTGCTCGCGAAATTTGCTCGTCACGACCCCAAAAAGTTGTTATCGCAACAATTTGCGTACCACTATAATTTTCGACGCATTTGCATGGTCGCCGCCGCGAGTCCTCGTGACGAATGATGCTCGAACTTCGCGAATTATTACCGAGTCGTGTTGCATCCCGTTGTGGACCAGAATACGTTCGCGGTGTGAAAAAAAATAATTGACTGCTTTCCGTGACAACTGCACGTGGGAAAATAGCTTTTGAGTAATTACTTCAGCATTCCTCTTTGGGCGCCACAATTCCTTTCTTTCGTTTCATTTAAAATGTCATAGTAATTGTTGGATTGTTGGGTAGAGATGGTTGTATAAAGATGTTATTCTAGCTAGTTGCAATAACCCTTCATTTATTAAAATCATACATATTTAAGATTAAACAATTATTGTTTCCTGTGGTAATTTTATTATTTAAAGAAACAAATTCTTGTTTAGAATATTTTCCAGACGCAGTTTGCCCAGAAATAAATCATTTATGTTTGTCACGGCAGGAATGAATTCTGACCTACTGTGCGTGGGTGGAAATCGCTCTCGAATTCTATTGTCGACCGAGTCGTCCGTAAAGCGTCGATTCTTAACCGGTGGTGCTAAACGACGCTGACGGCCTCGTCATGGTTTACGATGGCGCGGCATTTCTTTAATGGAAGACGCGATTAATAGCAACCACAGCGAGTGCATCTCCTGCACGTTGCAGTCTCAGTTTTACTGCTGCAGACGCTACGGATGCAGTCGGTGCGCGAGAGGTTTTCATGTCGGAGGATTCTCGGTTCCTGTTAGCGTCAGGTGCTTCCAAGGTTTATAATATGGCCGCGGATATTTTTATTATTACTGTTATTACTGCTGTCGGTGAAGGGGGAACGAAATTCCTTTGATTTACTACGAGGATCGGAAAGTATTATTGTTTTTTCGCATGCGGGTTTCGAGTGAAGGTTATTAAAAAGAATATTAATTATATATTCTTTGATAAGAGTCATTGTCGGGCAATATTTGTCAGTTGTAGGTAATATCTGTTTTAGCTGGACGATTATTTGCAATAGCAGGCAATATTATCGTGATTCATCGCAATCGAATATTACCTAATTGTCTAGAAAATTCACTATTCCGAAGTTCCGTTACATTCAACAAATGTCTAATAATAATAAATAGTGATTCGTTTCTGGTTAATTATTTCGTGCAATGGTTTGAGAAAGAGGTTATATGAGATTTATTAAAAATTATTCAATATATTATATATTTCGCGTTCGTGAAAACACAAAGAACATTAATTTGTTCAGTGGTTCTATTAATATAATCAACGATTATGAACTTAAATTTTGATACCTAACTTGAAGATTTTGAAGTATAACATAAAAAGAATAAGTATATTACAAATAATAAATGTTAAATGTTGAGATGATTTGTAAGAATAAGACAGAACAGGGAATCTTCTACTGTCTGACTGTAGCCGGCCATATTCTACTTGCCCGGCTAGCCATCGTCCCGTTCCATTTTTCTATCCAACTCCTGAGCCACTATCTAGTCAAGGTAAAGAGTTACTTAATTTGTTAGAATATAGGGTTCATATTTTATATGCCTGACTAGAGACTGCCACATTCTACTTTCCAGGCTGACTCTCAATCCGGCCGTCTGATCGCGAACAAGCGATTACTCTGCTCGTCCGTCGCTGGTGTTCCAATTCCACTTGTCTGACTATAGACGATTCCCGTCTACTTCTCCGATCGAAAGCGCTTCTATTTCTCTTGTTTTCTTGGAAAAGGCCTCGTTCTCATCATGATTAGTTTCAGGTCGTTAGTTTCTAATCCACAGGCTCAGAAATATAGTTACTATCGAGGAATGTTTACGTAAATGTAGGTTGAAAGTTGACTGTACCTTGGTTCGGGCTTATTTTATTATAACCAACGAACAATTTCTATTCATCAGGATTCGATTAATATATGTATATAATACAAGGTGGATTGATTTACATGAAAAATTTTCAGTCAATTTATTAATGTTATTTATTTGTTAGCGAGGCGAAAAATTTTAACAGAAATTAGCGAAACGGCGTAAAGAAACCAGGAACAATTTCCGCGACATTTGTCACGCGTCCCAGAGGAACGGGTCGAGGGGAAGGGAGGAGCCGGGAGCATTTGCCTGGAGCGACGACGCGAGGAAGCGTCACGACGTTCCTTCGAATTACGGAAACAACCGGGAACAGCCGAAAACAAAGGCGTCGCTGCGGAAAGCGCGCACGAGGGGACACGGGAAACGCGGTGGGCCGCTGCTATCCCACGGGAATCGGTGTCGCGCGTAGAGATTAATGGCCCCCTCGTCCGAAACGCAATTTACCGTGCGATCGACACGGAACGATGACTTGCCCCGGACGAGAAACCCGCTTCTGAAAGTCCCCCAGCGTTGACGGAGAAAAACCGCCTGGCGATCGCTCCGGGCCTCGACAATGAACCGCGCGGTTTTATTTTTATCGCAGGACGATCCGCGACGGGTTAATCATCCCTTCCGGAAACTTGTCGTCGCGTCCAACTGAAATTTTATCGCCCTACGAAGCACGTCTGTAAGTCTGCATTTTATTTTCCTTGTTTATCCATTTCCGTTCGACGACTTTGACAGAAAATTAAGGGGCCACTCTGTTATCGATACCAAAGGCTTTAGGGGTACGCATGGATATTTAGGAGATGGTATTTATTTAGTGGACAGATACAAGTAAATTTATTGCATGTGATGTGTAGAGTCGAGGTTTGTTGCGCTCTGAGAAACGAAAAATTATATCATCTTTAACAGACTGCAGACAAAGTTTTAATTTGATAGAAATTTTTACGAGTTTCAGTCTGGCACCTAAACTGTTAAATATGGAAGTTCGAGGGTTTATCAAATGGAGAACAAGGTTAGAAGTGATGGAAACTTCGAAAATGATTGTGAACAAATATTTATTATGCATACGTTGTAAAACCAGAAAATTTGGTGAGTATTGATCAAACATAGCCAATCCTCTACTCTATGTGCGAATTATTCACAGATTGGTAAAAACTATGAAAAACATTATACGTAATCCAAAGTCAAAACGAAAATAACGATAGTAAAAACTAATAATTAAGATACGTGAAAGTAACGAACCGAAGCTGGAGAGATAACTCCAAAACGTTTCCATGGCCAAATAATTGGATGATCGAGACTCAAGAATATGATCAAAAATTTCGAGGGAACCAGCCCCTTGCTCGAGCAGCGACAAGATTATTCAAATTAGTGAAAGACAAACAGCCACCGTGTACGTTTTATTCATACCTCGTTCGAGCACGTCGACGTTCGGGGGATTATACGTGCCAAGGGACGGGGGATCGGTGGAACAGATGTCCGTCACGATTTGCTGTTAATTTCGCCTGTGCCAACCTCCGCAGGAATCGAAATAACAGAGAGGTACGCGCGTTCTATTTCACTGTGTGCTCTCATAACAAGGAAGTGCTGGTCATCTTACGTCCCGCTATCGCGACGAACAGCTTGGATGAGGCTGGCCCGGTGTCAGTGATAAAACCAATCACGTGCAAAGCGGAGATTAACATTGGGGACGAAGTGAATTTGGCACGGAGAACCGAATATCAAATTTTGATTTTCATATGAACGCTGCCAGGTTGAGTGAAACGATACATTTTCACTTTATACTGTCAAATAAATGCTTTAATTATATGTCTTCATTCAAACGTGTTGTTTTTATTTTACTTATTTTATTCCGTACTCTTTCTGTTCCCTTTTTATTTGCACTTGCAATTAGCGGAGTAATAGAGTCCTTGGAATTTACAAATTGGACTTGTTAGTTAAGGGTTGTAAACCCACTGTTGCTGAACCTCCCCTATTCCAGCAATGTACAAATATAGCTTTACTATTTGTCTTCTTTTTCTCTCCCTTTTCAGAATCCTGCCCTGGCACAGGGCAATAGGGATGTTGAATAATCAAATAAAATGAAAAGCGTTGTCGAATTTTTACAGCGGACTTGCTTTTTGTTTATTTGACCGTTACTTTTATGTCTCGTTTAATTCAGCTTTGAAGTTACGTTTACACTCGACGGTGCACCTTCAGTTTAATTTCCTATGGGGACTCGTTAAACAAAGATATCACTTCACTCGTTACAGTCACTCCGACACTTTTTATAAAACCCTCTGTATAATTTTCTCTGAAGTTGGAGGATTCTGGAACCCTTTGAAACAGGAAACATCACGGAGTGATCATCCATATCCTGATTCCGTCCTGAATTTCTTCTTCATGCAAGCAAGTGTAATCCAATAAAAAGACTCCAACACTTTCAACAGTTTGAGGATCTAGTGCTTACAGTACGATTGCCACGATTAATTTAAAATTTGAATTAGTACATTTATTTTATAAGAGTGTGACATTAGATCTCTCGATGTTAGACAAGCTTATGTGAATATAAATTCCTCTTAATCACTCAGAACTGTATCGCTACTAATTAAATATTATTGTTACCGACGTATACGTATAATATTGTATTCTATTTTTGAAGTGGTCGATACTTGAGGCCAAAGCATAAATTAAAAATATATTCCTAGATGAAATCTATCTCTATCTTCCATCAGGTTTGTCTCCGAGGAACGCCATAACTTTCACGAAGACACCGCCATCCCACAAATCGTCATCTGTTGAATTACGTTCCCTTGAAATTATCGCGTAATAAATTAAGGTTTCGAAACGCCTACTATTTCCTGGTACAGCCATAATAATGGAACGTATGGTCGCAGGTCGCGCAGGAAGAGCCCCATCGAAGGGCTCAGGCGATAATAAGTCCGGATAGCGATCGCTATTTTCGACGCATTAATTTTTCACCGCTTACGTATAGTCCTGTTAGGCTAAGCATGAATTATGAACACATTACGGCCGGGATACAAATTGATTTATGGTCGCTGCGTCGCTCCGTGCATACATAATATCCCTTGGCGATATTCTTCAGCGGCGGTGCAAGGCGGGGTCAGGGAATACGATTAATCTGCATAGCAGATCGCGTCAGATTCGCTAATAGCGCTTTTATGATATTCCGTCGCGAGCTTCGCTGTCTTTGGCTTCTTGACAAAAACCCGAGGAACGGCAAAAAGGATAACGCGAGGGTCGACAATTCGCGAACGATTGGCGCCACTTCGAAAACAGCTTCCCCCGTTTTCCAGGGCGACGACGAGTTGTAAATTTTTCCCAAGGATGGGGTGGATATTTCCAGGGAATAAAATGTGTAGGACGGAAAGCAGGAAAGGAGACGGTGGTAAAAATTTGACGGTTATAGAATTAGATTTACCTTCACAACAGAAATTTCATGAAAATATGGTGGATAATTTGCAAAAGAATTTTTCACGAGTAGGTATATTCATTTGTTGGCGATCGTCCAAGTTAAAGGGATGAAAGTTCATAAAATGAAGCCTTGAAAGTTTAATATTTTTCCACTATGAGTTCTCTTTAATTTATATATGGTAATGAATTTAATTAAACAAAAATTATTTCGTTACTTTTCTCTCCCATTCGCGAGGTACTCGAAGAATAAATTCTCAACCATTCGTTGCTCCCAACAGGACATTTTTTAAACCTATCTCGAATTTATTTATTCGTTGAAGAAACGCCAAAATTAGAGATCGAAAGATCGGAAGAAATTCGGAAACATAAATTTTTTGACACACCTTCACACGTAAAGGAAGCAGTGGAGAAATAGAGGTTGAATTCCAGTTAATAATTGATATACTAAATTCTCGACTAATGCAGCGACAATTAAGTGTGCAATATTCTCGCCCATAATGGCGATATCTTGACGAATTACGCTCGAAACAGTGAAACAACGAGCCGACGGAAGGCGTTCTCGATCAGCGCTCGGTAACTGCGTGATAACGCGACCGAATTTTGTTTAATCTTCCCCGATTCCGTTCATTAATGGCGGGACGCATTCCGGATACGTTCCGCATGTTAATTACATGGCTATTAAATTGCCGGCGCGATCATTACCAACTGAAACGGCTGCCAATACAGCCGTTTCTAGGCGCCGTACACGCGTTAATGGGTGTCGTTGCATGTTCCATCGAAAGAATTAATTTGAGTTTCGCGTGACAAACCGAAATCGTATTTTTCCTCTGAATGCGCGCGCCCGTGCACGCTTTTCTCAGTCACTCTGGAGTAAAATGCATGTGGAAAAAGTAGGTTGAAAAATTCTTACTTAGCTCATTCCTTACAAGGAAAATCCTACGGTTCCATTTTTTTAAAAATGACTGTGACCTTGATAGAGCCTCAGCATCCGGATAAAAAAAGCAATAGTCATATAAGATAGTCTCCCTCGAACCTTCCAACTTTTTCCCGTAAGATTTTTTTGTATCCACGATAATTGAGGAATTGTCGGTTTCGCTGCCTCACCCTGTATATTTCCAGAATCAATGTTCCTTTCTTTTATGGGTTGGTAATGTAGGGCGTTGGGTCGATAGGATAGATTGCATCGTTGGTAATGTATAAGACTTTGTTGATAAATACACTGGTCGATTAGGGTTCTGTATTACCGAGTTGTACCGACGGAATGTACTGCGTTATCGATGGTGTATTTGCACTACTTATAATGTATTCCACATTATTAAGTTGTTACGATTTTATGCAGTCTAGACTTGTTTCGTTACAAATATCCAAACTTGCTAGAGAAAAGCATAATACACAGTAGAGAGAGTTATTAATTGGGTAAAAAATGAAGCATGTTAGGATATTCGCAAATTCAGAAAATGTTGAAACAATGAGCAGGAGCACAATAGCTATTCCATAACATACACCCATTTTTCGCTGCCGCTGTAATATGGTTTGGGAGGATGGAAGCACCTCTTGAAAAAAATACAAGTTTGTTTTTTTCAGGGTACACCTGCAGTACAGTGAGAGGTATTAAAAAAAGTCCTTTACAAAAGTTGTATTTTTTTTTTATAAAATCCATACATGCAAAACCACCCTCCCACCAGTAGGAATTTTATACTCCACTTTACCTACATTTCTCAATTTAAAATCAATTAAAAAACACACATACATAAAATTCTTTCCCCTCAAAAAGAATCCAATCAGAATTCCAATAAATATTTATTCAAGGACAATTGAGCATCGTGTCAATTTTGGAACCACGTCCACTCGAACCGAATGTTAAGAAACAAACCTGCGAAACAACTTTTCTGACCTCAATTCTCTCCGTTCTCTATTTCTCAGTGTTGATCAAATTGGCTTCCCAGGGGCTCAATTTCAACTCGACTATCCGATCCAGTCGAGTGATTTTCACCGAACGTTCGTTCCTCAACGATTTCACTTTTTTATTTTCTCTGTCTATCTTCTTCTTTCACCCGGAGCACACACAACGACGCGTGTCGCCATTATGATAGAAATCGAAACTTCGTCGCCGTAGGAAGTGACTTTAACAGGGGCGCAGTCGAAGCGAAATTGATCAGCCATCCGTCCACGCGAAACGGGCCTGAAAAGAAACTTTTCGTTCCTGGCCAACTAGCGGAACGAAAGGGAGCTAAGTGGAAAAGGGGGCGGAAGGGGGTGCGCGACAAGAGTGAAAGACAGTTAATGCCCACTACATCTGTCAAACCCTTGAACGTATCGCGTAGACGTCACGCGATTCGATACCGTGCGAGTGTAGCTCCTCGTTGGAGGGGCTAACGCGAAATTGAAATGTGTTCCTGGATAGCGATCGTCTGCAGCATCGCGAACAAAGTGGCTCCGTTGACAGGTTACTCGACATTTTAAACATTGCACGGAGATAGGGATGACGTTTTGCAGATGAAACTACTGTTGGAAGGCGCTTGAATGGTGGAAATTATTATTATCATTTTATTTGACGATGTTTCGCGAGTTTGTTTTAGTTTCAACCTGTGAGAAAGAGTTCTGCTATATAGGGCTTGTCACAATGATGCTTCAAGATTATGTTTCTCGTTAAAATACATTGCCATGGGATAGGTAGAATTTTTACACTGATTTTAAGATAACTGAACGATCAAAGAATCGAAATTAAAAGTAAACGTGAAAGTAGATGTCGTTTAAGTGCCCACTTCGATTTCACTGTCGAATTTTAGTACCGAAAAATAAAACCTCTTTTCCATTTAGGAAATCCTATAATATGAATTTTAATATTTTACAATCGCGTAGTGGCGCGTGCTTCGTCATAATTTTCTATTCATCATAGTATTTGATGGCCGCAGATTTATACTCAAAGACTCGCCTTGCTCAATTTGAAAGAAGACTATAAACACTCTTATTTTTACACTCCACAATCTTTCTACTATCCATTCCTTCTCCGCAAGAATTGAGAACCTTTCACAAACGACTTCAACCATGCAAATTCAACAACCCTTTTCCCATCAAACGTCAACCGATCCACCACGGATAAAACTCCCGAAAAATCTTCGCTGCGATAAAAACAAAAGCAAAAAAACCGTGAAACGACGGAAAGATAGCAGAGAAATGGGTGGCGAAGGCCACGAGAGAGACACGCGTGACAGGAATGACGAAAAAGGTAATACCGACTGACAGAAATCCAGTCGCAGGGGAGAGAACGTAGAACGCGACAGAGAGTCATTGACTCCGAAAACTCTGTTACCGCCCCTGTCCCCTCGGGGTGTTCGATGATTAGATATCCCCCTCTTTCGCGCGTATTTCCGAAGGATTCGGCGTTAAGTAGCAAGGCTAACAGGACCCATCGACAATGGCCGCAATTCGCTTGAACAGTATTTTGCGGCTCGATCATTGTAGCGAGCTTTTTTTCACCCCTAGGTTCCAAGGGGATGAAGATAGCGAGGATCCTTATGGCTCGCCAGGGTGCAATTCTGATGGGGTGGGGGTGAAAAACGAACAACGTGGCGTAGACAAGTTCTTCGTAGCTGCTGTAACGTAAGTTGCAGGCTGCGTTAAAAATATATTTGTCTTCAATTTTCCGCCATTATTTGCCCACGCGCTCCAGCGATCGGAATTTATTATTGCATCGCTCGTTAAACAGCCGGCTGTTTGTTCTTTCGCGCGCGCGCGCGCGTTTTCACGAGCAAGTTGAACGTTCTGCAATGTTTTCGTTTAGAGGAGATCGGCCGAAACGAGGACTCTTCAATTCGTTCGATGGATATCGATCGCCGCGAGCCGAGCTCCGGCAATTATCAACCCTCGATTGCCAGGGCGGGGTTCAAATGATACGCGTTGCCTATTCAAAATTGTAACCGATGGCCACGATTGCTTCAAGCTTTGCGAGATCTCTTCAGACGACGGAAATAATTGAAATCGATTAGCACTGATTCTTAACGGTGAAGTATTAACCTCTTCGAATTATTCTCATTGGGGTACGATCGGGTAAATTTGTTGATCGTATATCCGATTCTCATGAAAAATTATTAACCAGAAATCAATTTATCGATATACTCTTTTGTATTATAAAATAATCTTACATTTTCCCAAGGCTGAACACCGAGTTTCTTTAATTACTAAAACATCCTATAATCAGGATCTTATCACATGAAATATTCAGCTCGAAAATTTGTAATTGCATTTCGTAGAAAATGAACGTTCACCTCGGTTATAATGTGCCACAAAGACGCATGCTCGATCTTTAAGATGCAATACCGAGTTTGTTGCGCACTTCCTTACATCAATTTTACAAATTGTAGTTTCACAACGAGTCCATGTAGCGTTATCGCGATACAAAGTGTACAGGGTGCTTCGGTAACTTCGTTGCTTGGAGTTCGTCGAGACTGTATTAATGATATCGGCATAACTTTCCAGTAGAACTTCGCGGGCATGAAGTGGTCTTTCATCCTGTACAGAGAGGAAGATCATGCTCCTCCTGAAAGGTCGAACTTGCACCTCCTAAGAATGTTACGCAGACCAAGTTCTTATTAACCGGAATATTTCCTGTCATACTGTTAACTCGTTTCCTTTTGCAATTCTGTTCCGTACCACCGTTACAATTTTCTCCTACCTCGCGCCGTAGTCTCGCCATAAGTTTCAACGTGTGCATTATTCCGAAAATTGTTTCTGGGGAAGCTCATTCAGGGTAACAAGAGTTTCGAAACGATGCAGGAGTTTACCACCGTTTTCGTTTTAAAGTCTCGGGGTACTTGGCAATTGATCGAGTCAAAATAGCGTTAGAATTCCTCTTTCCCGAGCCTCGTTTACCTTCTACTTCTTCCCTTTTGTGGAATAATCAAGGGCAGGACGTGAATTTGCATGAATTTTGTTGAGAATTATAGAGGATATACATTTAAAGTATATGGGATTGCATATCTTTGTTTCAGTGGAAGAAATAATTTAATCTTCTGGGATTAGATTTAGGGATGAAGAAAATGTTGAGGACTAGAAGGCTAGACGAGCGTCACTTTTCTTGGTAGTTTGTTCATAATTTCAACTTTCATGCAAGGTTTACTTCGCAGTGTCTATAATTAAAAGAATGTTTTAAATTTTCTCTCTAGTCTTTACTGTCAAAAATATGTTGTCAATTCTCATTATTTTCTTACTTTCACTGTCATGAGAAACAGAATCATCCACGTTTGCGACGTTTAAACGAGCTTTCATGGAACCATAAATAATCATTTCACGGTACATAAACAAACATATAATTTTACCAATAACTGAAAGGATCTATATTTCAAGACTTCGTTTCAGTATTCATCGGTATTGCAACTTTTCAGTGAATCTAGAGGTGACGAATGTCCCCGTAAATCTTTCAACAGAACTTCAAGCTCGTCGCGATGTATTCATGGCAATATTTCGCGGTGGATCGAACTGTATATTCTATTGTTCTTATCAGAATGAAATTGACAGGCAAGGTTTAATGGACCTTTTGTAATCTCTGGAAGCCGCGGCACCGATGGACCGCGTATTGCCATTACGACACGAGAATTAATCAAAACTCGTCTACGGTTTTTTGCATTGTCTATCGTCACCCTGACAGACACGAGTCGTTCATCATCGAATCGCCGCTGGGAGATACGCGCGCGCGTATACGTGTCACCGTCTGGAAGAAAACTTCCATTGGCGGCCACTCAATCTTGTTTTTTTTTCCAGTCGCGGCGCTGTCTGGCATCGAGTGCTGTTTTTCGTGGGTTAATCGAAACTTCCCAAGGGGTAAGAATGATCGGTCATATTCGACAGACCGAACGACGACAGATGTCCACCGAATTCCACGAAAAACCTTCGACGATTGCTCGCTCGCTCGCGAGTTCTGGTTAACGAAATTGAGCGGAGAATGGGCAAGAAGACAGCGTAGGTTTATAGTCCAGAGAAATGCTGGTCTTAATCGGTAGAGATTGAAAATTTGATATTTATTGGTTTACAGGAAAGTGAAAGGAAAATAGATTTACTCATTTTTGGAACGAGTTAATGGACTAGAAAGAAATATATCTTAATACAGATAGGAGAATGTGGAATACGATCTCAGAAATGTCTATTCTTCTTCGAACTATGTATTTACAGAATAGATTTTTCCATTATTGTATGAATTGGTAATGTAGAACATACAGTCGAGAGGACAGGTAGTTTTGTTGGTAATATAGTAGTCTTTGTCGATAAATCGATTGATCAATCAGGGTTCTATATTACCGAGTCTTACCGACAGAATGCACTACATTATCAACCGTGGACACTACCTTGTCGACTGGGTACCTTCCTTTTCGGATACTATACTCTGCAATATTAGTCACTATCACCCCAAATGCAATATCTCCTCTGATAAATAAAAGTATTGACAAAAAACGAGTTTCTGCCACCAAGATTAAGGTACATAGGGGGAATGAAAGACTGTTGATTACCCGGGACTTTAGCGATCCTGAGGGTGATAGAAAAAATAGGGGAACCGAGGGTTGTATATCGTAGTTGGGGCAAACAATAAAATGCGCATATCGACAGTCTTCGGTTGCATGGAACAGTAGGTCGCGGCGAGTCGAGGGTTGGGAAACTGCGATTCCCCAGGCACCGGAGCGTTCGCTCGTGTTTTTCGTAGTCAGTCTCGTTAGAAGGCAATTTTTATCGACAACGGGGGATTTTTACAGTCGCGGTCGTGCAACCCAACATTTCGACCGTGGCCGTCGCTCTCGTTTTAACGTAGCAGCTCCCACGGGGCGCGCCGTGCACGCCGTCGTTGGCGGAATTACATTTTGTTACGTGCTTCTCGCGCGCTTTTTCGTCCGCTTTGTAAACGCGATACGTGTCGTCGCTATTCGCATACCTCCCCTCGACGGTAGTCAAAAACCTCGAAAAGCTGGCCGAAAGTGTTCTTCTGAACTTCAAAATCTGTGGTTATTTTTGTTCTGTTACTCTGTCCTACATCGGGTCAATAAAAATAACTCTGTTAGCTGTTAGTTATCCACGGAGGAAATTTTGAAACGAAGTGCGCACTCTTTTACATATCGAACACAACAGTAGTACTCGAACTGAAATCAAATTAAATAGTGGCAAATACTCGTTGAAACTGTGAACTGAATTTTAGAATTCTGTTTTAAAGACAACGTTCTTTGTGGAATTTTTTATCGAAATTCTGAATGAGCCTCTAATGATACTTGACTAGTCGATAACAGTCTCGCCAGTACATTGCACAAGAAGTCCAAGTATACAGAATAAGTTTAATAATTGTCCAAGTTCACGAACAAATAAACTTCCTCCTAATCCCGTTCCCAATTCTTCACGCGAAATTCGACGGTTGAAATGCAACAAAAACAATTTAAAAATTGACGTCCCCAATAAAGCTGCTCCGTTGCATTATTGTTTCCCGTCTTTGCTTCCAACTGACCTCAGGTGACTCAGTTGGGAAAAGTCATTCCGAGGTTAATCCACCGTCGTCCATTCGGGCTTTGTCGTGAGCGCAATCGTTCGCGCGTCGCGAAGCGAGGAAACTTGGCGCAACAATCGATGGGAAGCCCGAGATTGCTGCCGAGGAAAATTGTTGAGAGGCTTTGTGACGGTTTTCATGGTATACGTGGCGCGTGTGTACGTGAAAACGGAATTCCAACGGAAACCACCAGATTCGCGACACCCGGAGCATGTCGCCTTTTGCGTGCACTCTTGTGACGTCATAGGAAATGGCATTGCGGGATACCAATCCCTGGGATTGTGTGTAAATTATTGCGCTCTAAATACTGGAAGGTAACTGTTAATTGTATGTGTAGAGAATGCCCAATTTCAGTGGCAATTGTGGCAATCGAATTGGAAATATACAGTAATATTGTTTTTTATTACCTGATTCTGTGAAAATAATTAGCAACATATCATTTTTGGAAGAAAATAAATGTAAGATATATGTAGTCAGTTCCATAAATATTCGTACCCTCTGTGTCTATTCCAGGAATTTGTTTAAATTAAATGATAGGTTTGATGTTTTCAAATAAAGTTTTCATTATATGTATACAAGTGTAAAGTTTATCCATGTAAATATTTATAATGAAACATTTATTTGGAAACATCGAATCTATCATTTAATTTAGATAAACTTCTTTGATAGACATAAAGGGTACGAATATTTACAAGACTGACTGTATATTTAGTATATCTAGAAATTGATTGAAGTATCAATTTCCCAAATCTTAAGCAATGTAACAAAGCCAAACCACAATTTACACGTAACGATTTTGTCATGGGCCTTGCTTTGACCAATCCAAACCCTTGGAGTATTTACCAGAGGTCAACACCCAGTACCAACACCTCATCTAATATGTTAATTGCCTTGTTCAGGAACGTACAATATGTCAAAACAAAAACTCACAGTATATACACAGTGCAATTCTCCAAAATAATATTCCAAAGCCTCAGCGAAGTAGCCCAGTTCTCGGGACGCAGAGGGTGCCTTTAATTCCAAACAAATAGGTTAAAAGATATAAAGGCGCGAACAATACGGTGTTCCATCGCGTTCAAACAGCGAATTGGCGAAATTAACGGAACAGCCACTTGGAGAAAAGTAAATAAAGGTATGATTCCGCTTTAATCGCGTCGCGCCGGGGAACGACCGCAAGCCACAAAGGGAGGTTAATTTCCGCGCGTCGGATTCCCCCTCGAAAAAGCGTGGAACACCGCCACAAATTATACCGCGGCTGAAACTTCGACTCGTTGAAAAATTTACAACGCTACCCGAGCGGGGGGCGTGCCTTTTCAAGGGAGGAGCGCTTCCTCTCTGACGGTTCTTCCTGCTCTTTGATCCCGTAATCAGCCCTTTGTTCTCAGCTACTCCGATACGTTTCCCTTGTAAATGACTCGGGCGACTCGAGCGTTCCTTTTATTAAGCATGCAAATATGAAATCGCTGGTATCAGTCGCATCTAAGGGCGACCCCTCTATCGGTGTTCGACGCGGGGGTGGGTTTCGTCGCGGATTTAACCCTCTTGCGGTTATCCGCGCCACCTCGAACGCCGTCGCCGCAGGAAAATTCAGCTGGGAAAGTTCCTCAACCTCCGCCGTGGATCGCACCGAAATTTACACAATGCGGGGGGCGAACTTTTACTGAAAATCCGCGGCGAAAGTTTCGCGTCGATGTGAACGCGTTTCGAGACTTCGTTAATTCTTTGGCAGGAGGGGGAGTGTTATATTGGGGTGAAATAAAGCTTTCAAAATTGTGTGGGTTATTGCTTGCGTGAAGTATACAACATCGAAGGGGTTGTAGTGTGGATTGAGAATTTATTTAAGGAATTAGGACATTTTTCAGGGTGTACAGGAATTATAATCTACGAGTATAAATGAATTGTAAATCATAGAAGAATAGTAATAAATGCGTAAAATATAATTCACGAACACAGTGCTATAGTAGACATGATACTAAATTTTATCTTCTCTAATTTAACATCATTTAATTTATTTAAATTAGTAGGTGTGACTATACATCTTTGATATCTCGATTTTTATCTTATGCAACTGTACGCATACTGTCACAATCAAAACGATCCCAAAAACTCTGATCGAAACGTTCACATGAAATATACGATGGGAACAGCCCATTAGGTTCCCAAATTGGATTTGTTCCCTACAAGCATTCATTAAGCACGAAAAAGGTTTCCTTGCGCGAATTTACTAGTTTAGCTAGGAAAGTTCTTTGGCTCCCCACCCATCCGTGGTGGCACCCACTGTAATTTACAGAATGCAGGGGCAAACTTTTACAAAAATCCGAGGCGAACGTTCCGCGGCGTCGATGTAAACGCGTCCGAGTCTTTGTTAATTCTTTGGCGAGAAGATTCACTGGAGAAGGGCCCTGGCTGATATTAAACGAGTAACAATTTCAGATAGGAATCTGAGGCAGGTCGGGAGCGTTCGAGCAATTTAAATTTAGATTTAAACCGCCAGATACCTGGTCGAAACTATTGCTTGGGAGATACCGAGACGAAGCTTAATTTGTCTTCTTCTGTGTTTAATTGTACGTGATCGGGGTTCAAAGAACAATACTTTCATACAGGAGGATGTGTGTAGGTTCCATTTTAAATCTGGGTTAAGTTTGGGTTATGCAAATAAAATGTACGAAAAATCATTTAAATCGTATAAATATTATACGAGGCCATGTGTCATAGTTGAGGAATTTTGAGAAAAAATAAAGTTCCTTTTTATTGAGGTTCCGTAAAATATCACTGATGGAAATCATCCAATAAAAATTAAATATTCTGCTCATAATATTCATAACATTAAAGCGTATACTACTTTTTAGTACAAATTGAATGTAAATAAAATAGACTACTACTCATTCATATAACTTCTTAATGGATATGCATACGTCCTTCGCCGTTACAATATCACGTAATTTAAATTAAAAATTTCAGATTTAAGTAGCGCATCGAATAAAACTATTTTGAAGTATATAGAGTAAAATGATGGGACTTGAAGTTAGCAGTGCCGTATGGAATCGTTGGAACGGAAAGGGTTAATGGGAGAAGCCACCATAATGTTAATGCGCGGAGAAATTTGCATTTATTTTGCCGCCGAACTCGTCGAACCGACCCAACTTTACGGAATTGTCGAATCGTAAACAGATGAAACTTTCGGACCGAGCCAACTCATTTTCAATTTTACCAAACTTTCGGGGCATTTGCAAAACCGGGACCGAAATCACACGGACGCTCGAACGATTGCGCTTCGTTATCTACCGGCACAACAGTGTTTGCAAAATGTAAACACGATACGAGTATACAAGACGCATCCGACCGGGAGTTCAGCAATTTATTTAATAAACGTGGTTTCGCGAAACATTGTGCATTTTTGGAATAACCATTTTCAGTTGTTGATCGATTTTGTTGTTCGTGTTATTAGAACGAGCTGACCTATAAAATTTAGAGTGATGTAGACATGTACAGTTGGAGAATTAAACACGTATTCGAGGCTTGAAGTTTCCACACATTTATAAGTGTATTGCAAGTTATATATGTATAACACAATTATGTAAGCTGACATAATTCAACAAAATATTCTATTATTAAAATGTCGTTGCTTCAGATTTTCTGTTTAACTTTCATTTTTAATAATTATGACTTGCACTATCCTATACGACAAAAACTAAACCTTTAAAAAGTTCTATATATAACACATTAAAGGTTTAGTTTTTGTCGTATAGGATAGTGTAAGTCATAATTATTCAAATTGAAAATTGAACAAAAAATCTGAAGTAACGACATTTTAATAGTAGAATATTTTATTGAATTATGTTAGCTTACATAATTGGTTCTTATCTGAACGCGAAAACATTGGACTTTAAATTTTACACTTGCAGCTACGAATAACTACAATATCTACAATAAATAGATAAAAGTCATAACTATTCATTAGAAAAGTGATCGTTGCATCCTTTCACATATTACTCTAATAAAATCCAATTGCAACAACATATTTATATCAATATAAATTTATATTAATTGGGTAGGTTCACGAGGCACCCCTAAAAACAAAGACAACATAATCAACAGGGAATCTCGCCATAAAGACGACAAACACACCTTCTATCGTATGCTCGGCATCCCCTTAAATCATTCATGTTTTCATATTCACCATCCTCCTTGCAAAAATATCATGAAAATCTGAGGTGAGGCTGAGAGCCTCGAGACACCCCTTTAGATTCGCTCCGTGCAAACAAAGGGAGCGAAATATGGGGATCGAAGCGATCGAGGAGATTATCGGACGGTGATCGTGATCGGTTGGACGCGCAGGCGCGCGTGTTTCGTGGTACGATCGATGGCAGGGACGCTGTCATGTGTTTGCGTTTGTCGGAGACCCGCACGGGATTCAGGTGAAGCAAGATAATCCTCGGTGAAAGCCACTTACGGAGTGGTGTATGGTACTTTAACTTGTTATTATACAAGTTCTCGTGCCGGCGCTTAAATAAGCTTGTGGCTACGGTGAAAAGGGGACGAAAAACGGGGCACGCCTTAGCTCGGCGCAGCGTGAAGATTTAACGAACGCTTAACGAGCTGTTGGTAACTGAAGAAATAACCTTGGCTGTCGAGCTAAGCAATCTAGTTATCATCTCCTCCCCTGGAGAGAATCATAATTACAATGGGAAGCCAGGCGCTAAGACAGATACTCGTGGGGCTGTGAATTCACCTTTGTTTCTCTTTTGTTTATTTATTAAGCTTCCCTTGTCGGAAGGCGTTTCTCAAAAGCGGGCGTCCCTTCCTCACAGAAGGGTAAAGAACGGTTGAGAAAGAGGATCAAAGTAAACAGAGCGAAAGTCTCGAAGTTGTTATGTAAAAATTAACATCGATTAAGTTCACTTTGGACAACGATGCTGACAAGTTGGTTCGTTTATTTAACAAGGGATATTTTTGTTGAAGGGTGGAGGGAAAAACGAAAGACGAGATCAATGGGAATGAATAAGAAACTGTAGGAGGAAGTGTGTCAAAATTAACATAAATTAATTGGAGTAAGACCAAGAGGTCTGTAATGGAAACTGTTTAATATTTAGAAATTAAAATAACTTGACTACAATTTAAGTAATGAAACACATCCCCTTCTTAAAAAAAGACTGAAATAAGGAATGAAGAATCTAGGTCAACGGATCTGAGTAATAACCTGTATGTTACTAAAAACGGTCTTTCATTAACTAGAATGAAGATAATGAAGTTAACGGTTACCTGGTTTAATTATTTAATAGCGGAGTGTAATCCTTTCTTAAAGAATGCTGGAAAGAGAAAAGAATAACACTGAGAAGATTAACGGACCTCAGGTAGAAATTATTCAGTATGTGGAAATTAAACTGGGTAAGTAGATTGGAAAGAATGATAAGATCACTGTCTGGCTTATTTCTTTATTACTAGAAGACATTCCTTTTCTCAAGAAGACAAGGAAGACAAGAAATGTAAAAATAAAATCAGTAGGTTTACATTAAATACTGAGTTAGAGAATATCTCTTTCTCGAACAAGACTGAGAAAAAAATCAACAAACCTCGACTAAATGTGAATACAACATGTACAAGTAACAAAATTGGAAATAAGGTTACAAAGTTAAAAGCTACCTAGTTTATTTATTTAACAACAGGAGATGGTACTTTTTCAAAGAAGAGCAGAATAAATTAGTTTGCGAAGAACGTCGACGCGGATGAAGCAGAGTATGCACAAGGAGTAAGAAAATTAACGTTACGAAGAAAAGTACACGCCTCTATTTGTTTATTTACCAACGATCATGCCCAAGAATCTCCTAGACCGTAAACGACGAATTACACATTTTCTATGATTCAGCCGCGTTCAGCTGCAGATTTTCAAAGAGAGACAGGTGGAGGGACTCTAATTAACAACAGGTTGTTTATTCTCTTATTGCGAGTCGTGGAAACGTTTAACGGCAATCTTTTCTTTTGTTTCCGCGAAGAAAAAGGTTTTAATTCCGAAACTCTCACGCGGCGGGTAATGATAAATGACCGCAACTGCGTAAAACTGTAAACTGTGTTCCAGACGTCCAGCGGTTCGCAGTTTCTGCCGAGAAATTATACGCGAAAGTGTCGCACAATTTGTAGCCCCGACCGGCGTAAGAACCGCAAGTATAATGTAGTTTTATTGCGCGTGCAACTCGAGCTGTTCCAACTTTCGAATTGTCCTCGTTCGTCTAAGCTCGCTCCACCGCTAGGGCTGCAACTTCTTGATGAAACTTCCCCGAATTCGAATATTCGAACACTTTGGAAGTTTTATTACACAGGGTAGTAAAGTTCTAATGTCATTCGAATTATTCAGCCTTCCATTATTTGTGCATTAAAATATTTTGTAGCATTTTCACTGTCGCGTGTATTATAAATTAAAGATCATGGGTCTTTTGCATATTTTGTGATCATTTAATGTATTTCTTCGAGTGTATTCTATGAAAAGTTTCTGTTTTGATAAAGGAAAACTAAAGTACTTTTTACATTCTCTTCCTTCTCTTGTATTGATTTGTACGATCTTTTGGAAGTATTCTTTATATACTTGTAATACATTTAGATTTTTGGACTGCAAGCCACGTTCCATAAGGGTAAACTGCTGCACATCAACGAAGTACAAAAATGGCTATGGCTGGGGAACTGGGTCAAATGGGGAACATGTTTATATGAACTTTTTTCATCGTTTTTACTTCCCCAATCCACCACCGAAGTGGGTCCCGCATGTTACGATGCCCCCTGTATATATGAATATCGATCAGCTTTCGATTGAATCTATAAAATCGGGAAGTTTTTGTCTGTTTATGAAACGGTATATAATTATAGCGAGTATTTATATTCTATACATGAAAATTGCTGACCACCCTCCTCACTTCTTCCTCCTCAGAAGATTTTAGTAGTAACGCTTTAATACTAATATTACAATATTACTATTCGAATACCGATACTCCAATTATAATATTAAAATGATGACATTTAAAGAATAATCTCACAATACAGATATTCGAATAGCGATATTTAAATATTTATATTTCAACACTCAATTATTGAAATATTCGAATACTAATATTCCAATTGTAATTTAAAAACGATAAAATTTAAAGAATAATATCATAATACAGATATTCGAATATTTATATTTGAATACTCAAGTATTCGAAGTCGATTCCTAATATTCGTACGCCCATCAAACATTTCAACTTTCGATTATTCGATAATCCTAATCCTGTTCTTGGTTTTTCCCGCTCGAATGTCGAGTAACAAATCGACGGATTTCTTTATCGTCTTCGTCCACCCGAAGCTCTCGGTGCTCGAATCTTCGAAACTTCGGAACGCGTTCCAAAAAGAAACGCGTTTGCCACATTCGATACCGAGTGGAAGAAAATGTAGCCGCGTTTTTCACGAACGAATAACCCGGGAAAAGTCGAGGACCGTAGGGTTGCGCGACATGTGTCAGAGTGCGACGAGAAATATTGACTTCAATATTTATAGAAGCGAATCTCGGGATCCAAGAGCGCACTGAGGCATATTCGATGGAGAATTTGCACACTGGAAAAACAAATTTCAATACTTCCGGTTGCACATCGATTTCTCACTGAGTGACTCCTCTAGATAGGTAGCTGCAATTTCATTGTGTTAATTATGCGCGATTTGAAATTTTCAGAAGATTCATTGTGAGAAATCGCTTTGATTCTGTAAGATTATTTAATTCATTTCAACGTGTACGACCTTTATTATACAGACTTTAATTTCCTTAATAAAAATACGAGAACCATCATTATCCATCGATCAAGTTTGCTCAAAATCTAATCGGACCTCGAGTACTTTCCGAATACTTCGGAATACACACGTTTAAGATGATTTAATAATAAATAGCGAACTATCCCGCAACTTGTGAACTGCTGAAGTACAGAGCCACGATAATTGCATGTAAAGTTAGAAAATTGCTGTTCAACGAACTGAGCCCACAAACGGGCGTTAGATTGGATCATCCGATCCTAGACCATCAAAGCCATAGTCTCCTCGTCGAGTGGACTGGAAGCAGGTTCCATTAATTATGAAGTGCATCAGTATTGGTTCCGATTAGTTACGCAACTAACCACAAAGGAACCTGTTCCTGCTAAACCGCGATGGACACTTCGCGTGCGTCTATCTCTGCGTGAGATTCAACGCGCATACACGGGATTTGGTTTATGTCAAAGCCTGGACTGCCGGTTCTACTGTCGTAGGACTTTCGGCTGGACACAGAACATACATATATTGGATCGAGGATCGGTGGAAAGTGGGTGTCATTAGCTATTCTACGCATGGGTCGAGGAAAGAGTCGACTCGGGAGACCTTCAATCACGTGTGCTGCTGAGGAGAACGTCCTTGATCAGGGTTCCGTGCTTGCACAAGGAATTACCTCCTCAGAATTCGATAGCATTTAGTGAAATGATTTAGTGAAATTTTTTCGTATCATGGTGGTAGCGTTTGCTTAGATAATTCAGAATAAAATCTGCAAAATTCAGTATCCTCCGCATGTATAGTTTATTAAGAGATATATTATAACGAAAAAAGAAAGATCTCTATGGGGTGTTCATTATATTATGTATTCATCCTTTCTTAAAATAATATACATTCCTTTTAGCAATAGATTTACTAGTTCCAATTATTTCAGAAATATTATCATTGCTAAAATATTTATTGTACTTCCCATAGAATTATTCTCATACTGAAAAATATATAATCAATTTATACCAAAACAAAATAGTATAGCACTGAAAAAATATAGGGTTTGCCATCTCAAATTTGTATAGAATTTGTCGATGAAACTCGAAGCTAAAAATCAGATACGTGATATTATAATTTTCGAAGCGAGTCACGAACCAAGAAACTTCAAAATTTTTCTATAATGAGTGGCTTTGATCTAAGCGCGGTTATTTGCAGGGGATCCGAAACGTCGGGGCGAGCAAATACAAAGCGCAGAAATCGAGAAGATTCGCAACGGAATAATTTCCGTGGCGTCCCCTTGTTCAATCCGAGAGAACGATTTTAAAATCCCGAGGATAGCGTTCGACTGGCTTGAGCCCCTTACACGCACGAGTTGCTTGAGCTGCAATCAATAAGAAGTCGAAATTGCTTCAGCGATTGCCTCGGGGCGGGTAACCAGGGGTTCGAGGTCGAGGCATGAGAAGAGACCAGCGATTCAGGCAGGAAGAAAAATCTGCATTTATCATCTGCGTGTAAGCAGTGTGGGGAAATATCCTCCACGCCCACGCGACGCAATCATGCGACCATTAGAAACAAAAGACTCTATCTGGTACGGAAGCAGTCAATTTCATGGGACAAAAACATTTTAAAACCCTTTTTTCAATCTGATACTGTGGAGTAGATTTATTCTTTTTCTTATAGGATTATATTTTCTTTATTCTTTCCCTTATGTCGTTATATCTTCTTTATTCCTGCTTTTACATCATTATATTTTCTGCATTCCTTCCCTTATGCCACATTTGTCCACTTTTGTTTCGATATGATCACATTTACTCTAGTTCATACAATTTCTTCATTTCTCGATTATCAATGAAACTGTAAGTAAATGGAATTTTATTTTACAACATCAAATTTCAATCATCTTCATACTTCAAATGTAATTGATTCAGTATTGGATAATTTTAACAGTAATCAGTTGAACAATGTGGAGAAAGGCCGTCAATGACACAACGAAATCACGATCTACCACGTAATGAATTCTTCCGACTCAATCAAACTCGTCAGTCCCAAGGGCCACTCTAATTAACTAACACAAAGGCAAACAATCAGACCCACCGATGTTTGAGTAGAGAAAGGTATCCATTACTAGGGCTTTCATCGTGCCAGAACGGAGCTTCGACTCTCGGTTAGTCTTCTGACCTAACGGCACGAAGCGTCAGCACACAAACTTATAACAGTCAATTCGACTGTTTCAAATTTAAATTCAAAATTAATTTCGATGTGATAAATTTAAGTCTGCCCGTTTATTATTTTACAATATTTATATGTGCCGTGGAGGGTGTTGACAAGTTGGAGTAACAACGTTACTCAATAATTTCAATAAATCCACAGAGTTAATCAATCCACAGAAGTTAATCACATCTCAATCAAACTCTTAGTTCCACTAGAACAAAAATCGTGAAAACGTCCATTAAAATGACTTTTAGCTTCCTAATCGTTTGTAAATTTTTGATTCTTCTTCAAGACATCTAATTCCTTTTTTACTGATTCGGCGTATCATTGACGACTTTCTAGCACTCGGTACCAGTCACAGAAAAAATTTGCCTGCCCAAGAACGCCCAGGTTCACCGACAATGTCTTTCGCAAGGGCGAAGACTCGACTTCTCACGAGTTTTGGGAGATCGACAGGGATGCTAGAGGAAAAGTCGAGTATGAAGGGTCTTCGTCGCAGCGGGACTTCTGTTTGATCTTCGAAACACACTAGGGTCGCTTTAAACGTGCACGGATACACGCATACACGGGAAGCTCTCCCTCGGGAAGGGTGCGCGCGAGGGGCGACGGAAAACAAGTTTATGGCGCGGAATGGGAATTGGTGTCTCGTAAAGCTGGCTCCGCACAGAGGGTTTTCTGTGTGCGATAGCTCGTTAATGTGCTTAGACCCACCATGCGTGAGGGTAAATCTGTGTTGCCTAGATATCTATGCCTGTGTGAGTCAGATGCTGTTACAAGGCTGCGCGCATTTATCGCGATTCTTGCCTTGTGTCTCCATAATTCCGAGTTTCTCGGTTAATCGCGATTTTCAGAAATTTTTTTGTGGAATACGTGCAGCTCAAGTTTCTAACAATTTCCTGATATAGGAGAATAATTCCAGCCTTGCTTCGGGAGTATAATTTAGCGATGCAAGATGAAAACAGTAAATAAATTTGATATCTATTGCTCCTGCAAAGAAAGAAAAAGTTCCTGTAAAGAATTCTTTGCTTATTCTATGTACACTTTATGCGATATAAATTCTCTACAATATATATGTAATAGCCAATGAGTGCAAACATACAGGGTGTCTCGTGACTGGTGGTACAAGCGAGTAGGGGATGATTCTACGCGAAAAATTGAATAGAAAATGTAGAATAAAATTTGTTCATATGAAGCTTTACTTTCGAAAAAAAATAAGTTTGAAAATAATTTGATACAAATAGAGTTCGTAACTGATATTAAGTGAAAGGAAAATAAAATAAATGTTTCACGTAGGAGCCTCCGATACGAATTGAAGATCAAACGGCACTTTTCGGAATGGGAAAGGTTCGATATTGGAGATAATGTGCCAATGCAAAACTTCGATATTTCCTTTCACTTTCTCGCAGCGAAACATTTAGATGTATACGAGACATCGGTAGTTTGAAAGATATTCTTTTCGTCGAGAATGTATTTCTATAGCGAACTGTCGGGAAAACGATCGGGGAAACGTGGTGCTCGATGATCGAGCCCAAAGAATCGAGAAAAAGTGACAAGCGAGTGGATGTTTCCGTCGAAAGTAACTAGAGAGTTCCATTCAATAAACGTCAGTCTTGGCAATCCCTCGTCGCGTTTGCATGTACTCAATACCGGAATTTAGCAACTTGCTTCCTGGATTTATTGCGGTAGAAGAAAAAAAATAGGAATCCAAGCATTCTAACAATTGTTCTGGTAATTCAGAACAAAGAATAATTAGTCCTATAATATGATCATTAAGAAAATATTGTAAGAAATACTGCGACATTATTGTTGAAATTTCTCGATGAAACAAGTGAAAATAAGATGCAAATCTTGTCATCAACTTTCTAGGAAAATTCCAAAAGCAGAATTCTACAGGAAGAATACAGCTTTAAAATTCATTTAACACGATTTTCAGTGACTGCTCAACTCAGTACATCTGTTGTCTTTTGACAAATATCATTATGAATAACAGATAAAAAGCTCAGTTTTGCTATGTGTTATTTTTTATTTTGCAAACTTATCTCGGCATGAAAAAGTAATTTTAAACTGTACTTAAATTACAGTACAAATGAAATTCGAAGAACTGAATTTAATACGGATAAATTCGTAAAATAATACATGGTGCATGAATGGATTTCAAGAATCAACGTGAGCTTTGCCCATTTCGAATTTCGCTGGCAAAGGTGATGAGGCGCTTTCGAAACAGCAAACTCGCCACGGAACGAGACAAGGGATCCTTTTTACGCGATGCATCGTCGGAAGGAGACTTTCCCGTGGTATCGCGAAAGACGATAATAACGTTACGAGAGGAAAGAGAAAAAAAAAAGGAAGTGACAGAACACGCTCTGGCGGAAACTTCTAATTTTCCATTCCCGTTCTTTCCACTCCGTCGCAACTGAACTCGGTTGCGTGTGTGTTACAGTTGTTTGAAAATGCACGAGAGATGCGGAATGGATATGGTCGTCGAACCGTAAAAAGGTTAACGAATATGAACAATTCGAAGCCAACGACGCGGTATTTATGTTAACACGAATGTGTAAGTTTCATGATCGTATACTATTAATAGTGATTGCATGCATTCACCTGTTTCGTCAGATTGCTTTAAATGTTGGTTTGATTATGAAACCTTTATATTTATCGACGACTGTAATCATTCGCTTGTTTTATGAAAAAATATCGCTTCAAATATTCGTTTGTTTGTAAAACATTTATATTCATATTCCGAATGGTGTTGGTCAGGTTTTTTGTCTACAAACAAATGAAAGAATCATAGTCGACAAACAATGAATTTTAAATATTCTTTTTTTAATCATTCATCTGATGTATTGCAAACAGAACTAGGCCAGTGTAAAATTAAACTATGCATTCACTTTTAAATTAGTAAATGCAAACATTAGCTAGTAAGTATACACATGCATCGACTATACACTTTGACAGTAACATTTACACGAGGAAATAGAATATCGCGTTCAAACTTTCAGAAATAGGGGAACGATTAACTTTGGGGGTAAACCGCACGAAATTGCTCCCGTTAGGAAAGTGATCGTTCAAATTAGTGGACGAAGTCTACCGGGCTGGGATCGAATGTAATTTATCTAAAGTGTGTTCGGAAGCCTCGCAATTAAGAGGTCGTCGAACACCGCTCGTGAACAATAATTAAAGAAAATTGGATAATTCTTTCCAAGTAGGTACGGAGGAGAACTAATTTTATGATGCTGCCTGACGACCTTGAGCTTCAAATTATCCTTCACCGTACTTGCAGTCAATTTACTCTGATATTAAACGTCGCATACTAATGCATCGTACGTATTTTTCCTATAAATTATCGGTATCGTTTGTCATTTAAGGGAATTGGAGTCTGAAATTTGCATGGAGATGCAATTTATTAAAATTGAATCAGGCATAATATCCCCAGTAGTGGGATATTAATTTGCCATGCAGGGTAGAGAGCATTTGAACTATTAACTCTATCAAATACAAGAAAACAGCATTCTACATAAAGCTGTCTTTTTGAATAAAACGTCAACTTCCATAAAAAATAGATCCATTCCTACAGATTATAAGTAATTCAACCCCAGTACTTTTTTTCAGAGAGAAACGCGACGTCACCCGTGAATTTTCTAACCGTTCCAATATTTTTTCCTGCAAACTGCGAAGTCTGAACGAAAATAGGACATGTAATTCTAGCATAGCGAAAACAATATGTAAATGATCCGTCGCGATTGGTAGCCGAATCGTTATTTCTGCGAGGGTAAATATATGGTTGTTAAACAATTCAGGTGAACACGGATATCCTTTAAACGTTTAAAGGGTCGAGTGGATGTATGGAGGCCTTTTGGTGCAGGAATTCAATAAAATGGATATTGACTTAGTAAGTATCGACAGTGACAACGCCCGGATAAACTGCGTTGCGCAAATTATGTAATGATCATTAAACACCTGTTTATTTAATGGATATTCGATAAAAGGGACGCGTCGAGCACGTTTGAACCTGCATGCACACGAGAAGCGTAATCAATAGCATGCGATATTAAAAATTATTATATCTTTTCTCAGGTACTATTCTTGAAACAATCTTTTTTTTTTTTTTATTGTCTGTAATAATTTACTCGAAGATTGTAGATTTTATTTTAAAAATAAAATAAATTATGTTGAATTTAAACACTACATTTGTTCTTTCTTACCATGATCATGTTATTTATGACTTATGTAGAATTACCTCATACGACCTTCAAAATAGGTCGTTCGATTCGTCTTGAATGTGCCCATTATCCGGTCAAAGAAAAAATACTACGTTCCATTAAAAAAAATAAAGGTGGTCTTGATATCTCGGAGCCACCTTTCACCCAGAAAAAAAGTAATTACCACAACCGTTTCATCACCTTGAAACTGATTACTTTTTGTCTGAACAATTTTTTAGTACGACTTTAAATTTCACAGATAATCGCGTCGGTCGCCTTACGAGGGTCACCTTGTATATGGATATCTTGTGACCTCGAAGAGTCGAGCGGATGTAGAATGAATCTTCAGAACTCACCAGTGACCTTGATGTGGTAGGGTAGCTGCGCTCGCCACGTGTCCTGCATTTTTCGATCAGGTGCGACGCATCGATACTCTCCAGCCTCTTGATAGACGACCCGACTCAGAGCCAGCGATCCAGGCCCACCCACTGGATCCATTCCAGGACCGTGTCCCCAACAACCACCATCGCACTCCAAAGTCACAGCGCCACCGATCTGAACCTCCATTTTCCTGGAATCGGTGGCTTCGCCGTTCAGGGCTTCCGCTTCCGTTTCCATGTCTGGATCATCTGTAATTGGTACATTAATATTTAATTGGTTATACCTTCGAGCAAAGTAACCAACGACGTAGACGTATACTCGAGGAAAATTCTATTGTTGAAATCTCATTTCAAATTCTTGTTCACGAATTTTCTTCCGTTTAGTCGTGGACAGTTTTAAAATGTTTTAAACAAGTCCTGAAGAGAAACAAACTTTATATAACAAAAGTTGAGCGAACTCTTTCTCTATCTTCTCAAAGGGAGGAGAAATAAAATTATGCCTTAGTGTTCTTATCTTTGGTTATTATTTGTTTGTCGTTAAAAATTTTTAATTTGTTCGTACTTATTAATGTATAGACCACATCTTGTTTATTTTTATCGCGAATGATTATTATATGTAGCTTGTCTAGAAATCGTAATTGTTAATTCTATGTTGATACTATTCGAGTTTAATTGCAGTTCCTGCAGGATTACCATATGTAATATGATTATCTAAATTTAAATTTTACATATCCTGTATATGTATACACGTAGGATCAGAATACATAATGTGGAGTGCTGCTTAAATTTCATCGTGTTTCGATGAATGGTACAAATTAGATATGAAATTTCATCGTGTTTCGATGAATGGTACAAATTAGATATGAAATTTCATAAGCTTATCTTTGTCTAACTAAAATTAAATATTTAATAAACTATCGAATAAGTTTCTACAATATCTAATAAATGCTTGAAAATTTATTAACTTTTCAGAAGACAGCCTCTACGACAAACAAGGTCGATTTATATTCAACCCTTTATAAAGCAGAACTCCCTGGTCATTTTTTTCACTCTTTTTGGTCAAAATCCGTTTACTTATACCACGAACTTAAAAATACAAAATTCTCGCCCCTTCCTTAGTGGTAACACTAAGTACCACTGGCCTATAAAGAGTTAATCAGTGATAAAACGAAATTCCCTTTTTACAATCCCCAATCCCCTCCGTCTACGAACCCGACACCAAATTCCCTCTTCACGTTCCACGACCACCGAAAGGGAAAATTACGGATTTCAATTTTTCGAACAGCCAGGGTATTTTCACGGCTCACGATCCTTTCGTGCACGCACCGTACATCCTTATCCCGAGGTATCTTAAACCGATCCACGGGTCCGACGGCCGTTGTCATCGATATCAACGAGGTCCCTTCGCGCGCATCAGGAATCAGACGCACGTACCGGGGATAAAGTTAAGGGTAGAAGCGGCGTTCCCGTGTGTGGGGTTTAGCAAAATCTTTTCCGTAGCCCGTTGAGAACGTCGAGGACGACGGACTCTGCGGCGTCCTCGACGTCCTAGGCGCCTGTTCCTTTTCCAATTCCACCTACGGAATTATACGTCCGCGATCGTTTGCTCTCGAGCTAACGCTGTGTCCACAATTACGAAGGGAACAGGGTGCCGAACAGGGCGGCTGGTGGACGTCGTGCCAGCAGAAAAGGGGGTATGGGTATCTCTTCGTCGACCAAAAGGGGCGGGGATCGGTTCGAGGGGCGAGAAAGAAGGAAGAAAAGGGGAAGACAGGGATGAAGGGGCTGGGGAACGGGACGGAGAAGGAGCAGTCCTTTGAGTTAGCAAGCTGATCCTCCGGCTCATCCTATAACAAAACAAAGGGATCAAAGTGGTGGATGCGACGATAGAAGGCTTTTACACCCCCGTCCGCCGCCCGACACACCCCCAGGCCCCCGGCTCGACCAGCCATCCCGACTATACCTCGTTTGTCTTGTAGTTTGTTCGGAATTTTAACGGCAAACACAGTCGTGACGCTATAACAAACACACCCCGGGCTAGGCACGAGGAGAGGGTGGTGGTAGTGGCGGCGGTGGCGGGGAGGGGGGGGGTGTAGTTCCACTTTTTCTTCGTTACCCGTGCCATGTACCCTCCCTCCTCTTTCTTAATGGCGATTCTCGTTACCAACGAATTTGATCTATCGCACAGGAATCCCGACCGACGTGCGCTTTGATCCCCGATGCGGGAAACTCTGTTGCGTGTCGTCGTATCGACGGGGATCCGTGTATCGACGTACCCAGCCTATCGAATGTCCCGTTGCTCGGTCAAAGGTTACGGGAATTAAAGTATGCGCAATATTTACGAGTTCGTTGACTTTCACAGGGGGATTTCGCGCTCGCTTCGCTTGGGGGATAAATGAGCCGTTCATTATGGAAATGGTGGTGGGACCGGTTTATTTTTTGTTTGGGATATCGGAGTATTAGATGCGATGGTTAACGAAGTAGTACTGTTAATTATAGCATGGGCGAGCATGATTCCTTATTTTGTACATGTTTGACCGTGCTACTTTATGATAAGGAATTTGCAGAATGTGATTCAGACTGTGAGGCAATATTTTCAAATGTTTTTTTCATTTGAATATGTTGGAAATATAGACGAAATCAATAGTAAGAGTAATATTTTCGTTTGAATTGTTGATGTATTTCAAGTACTCGAAATTTATTACCTACTTCAGTTAATCAATGACACTTTTGCGATGGTACGATGCAGTCAAAATACAACGATTGAAGATCGACAATTGAAGAATCGAATTCTAATGCAGCTAAAAATCTGAAATAAAAACTAAGATAAAAACGAATCTTTGAGTTCTAGAATGAAACACTCCATAATGAACAAATAAAAAAGGAACTATTCAATCAGGTAACCGCCACGAACAAATTATAAACAGAACACATTGCCTCCACCAACCAACACCAATCATGATTTCCAAGAAACAAGCCCTCCACGTGATTTTCAATTAAAATCACCCAAAACTATCCTTCCACTTTTTCTCCATGGCTCTCTCTGATAAACAAATAGATCGTAAAATTCAATTTCCGAAGAAACTCAGACGGCAGCCCTGGCTCGGAAAGTTCTCGCACGCGTTTCGAAGCTAAACGCGTGGCCATAGTGGTCGGGGAGTTGAAATCGGTGCTCCGTTTAAGACCCGACTCGACGTTATCCGTGGATAAGTAATCCGGCCAGGAGATTCGAACAGGACGTGGTAGCACTGTAATCGATAATTCCTACGGAGGACGGTTGGTTTATAGGTGCTCTCGAGCCATCTAAATTGCGTAGAGATTAGGTGCTCGGAAACCCGTATCCCAGGATCGTCGGCCGAGGGTGCAAACGGAAGCACCGGCTGAAGGGGGAGGAATATAGGGTGGCCGTAGGTGGAAGAAGGGAGAGGAAGGTTTGCCCGAGAGACGCTTTTGGGGGACCATACCGCCCTCGATCTGTGTTAGAATGGCAAGATGGAAGGACTGGGGGCCACGGGGTAGGAAATTTGCAAATTTTCACGACAGTGCACGGATAATTTCCGGCTGGCTCGGTGGCTTCCGCTCTTGACAAATGACTGTGGTTTCCGGTAATCGGCTGCGACGACGAACCCCCTCGCATTCCGAATTAGCAGGAATGTCTGCTCTTGGCTAGCGCCACCCCTTCGACCCCCTTGCTCGAGGACGGATACGACAGTGCTCTTTTCCGATCTCGCTCGAATGGCTGTTGTTTTTGCTTCGCCGTGACCGAATCGCGGTTAGTTCGTGGACGTTTTACGAGAAGATTAGTCACCCGCCATTAGTACTTGAAATATCTTAGCCATTTCTGCGGTGGCTGGCGGCGCAATTAGCTACTCTGTTGATTTTATTGGTGTCGGGTTGAGTGCGGCTAATTTCGAGCAATTCATCTGGTTATCGACACTTGTTTGTTTTATCAACTACTTCTAAAAGTATACCTGTTAGTCATTGTATCTGCGGTTGGATAAGTGCATAGTTGGGAAAATTAAATTCCACCTTAATTATACATAAATTCTTTACTTAAATTAGGTTGTTCTAAAAGATTCTTTCGCGACTTGTAATCACAACTTGCAATTTTTAATTTCCTTGCTAATGAGAACAGAATTAATGACGACCATTGATGGAGATTTATTATGTAATTAGGTATTAACCCTTTCAGACATGGCGTCCACAATCGAGGACACCGACACTATCTTTTAGGGCGAATTCCCTTATTTGTACACATTAACAAACACCAATTTTTCTTGAAAATTACACTATTAGGATTTTTTTTATTTTTTCCGTACTAATTTTAGCCCAAGTTAACTCTAAAAATTAAATTACATTAGTACGAGAAAAAAAATTTCAGGTCCGAAAGGGTTACTGTATTTAGATATAAATTGTACGTTACAAAAGATATTTACGAATGAACCCAATAAATAGACAACTCTATCTCTTAGAAATTGATGTTAAAATCGTGCGAAACAGAAAATACTTTGCACGTGTCACTTACTAATGAAAGAAACTTTTGGTCCAACTGAGTGTATGTCATAGTTGACGATATTCTCGATCCCACACGGCCGTTCGAACCCCACGAAAGGGGTTAAAACGAGGCCGCGGCAGGGATCGGTCGAACGTAACGGTCTACTCACAGCGGACGTTGAGGAAATAACCGATGCTTGTGAAAATCCCGAGCATGTGCCTGGTGTAGCATTTGTACCAGCCGCTCTCGGCGCGGGTGATTTTTGTGAAGTTCAGCCATCCGTCGTCGCTCTGCTCGACGGGCGGTCCATTGTCTGAAACACAAACGCAGAGGCTGGCTGGATACGCGAATTAACTCGCTGGAAACATCGGGCTGTGAAACGTCGTCCGACGACGATTCCCCGCGCACGCTCATGCGAGGGCCTTCGCGCTATGCCGCGGATCCGCCTGGCTACCGATTAACCGGCTGGAATTACGCGGTCGACGCTGGCGCGACGCCAAACGACGCGGGACCGAGCGGACCCGCGTCACGGCGTCATTGTCCTTTGAAAAATCTCGCTGCGCGCCCGGAATTATGCGCCGTCCGCGCGGAATAATGCGTGCCGATGCGGGGATGGCCATTTGCGCTGTCCCAGAAAATATCGTCGGCTTCGAAGCTTTAATTCACTGCGACGATTCCTGGACGCGGTATTTATGAACCGTTCCGAGCAAATGTATCGTGAAAAGACATGCTGAGAGTCGATTCGAGTGCTGGTATCGGATTTTGGTCGTTCGCGTACATTCGGAGGCCTTTTTCAAACGATTCAGAGCAGACCAACATGGGCCTTGTTGGAATATTGTAATAGGTAGGGTTGTATTTGAAAATAAAAATTAGAATTTAAAAATTCTATACGTTATATCTCAGAGGACATTCATTTATATTTAAGTGTGAGAACATTCTGATGTACGTTTAACAATTTTTATTTTCGTGATTGCGATCTGTCCCAATCGCAGTAAAAAAAATTCATTATTTTTAAGTAATCACCAAAGCATCGTTAAAATGTAGGAACATTAAAATAGAGACGTACCAAATTTCTAAATAATAAATTAGAAGAGTATTTTAAGATAAAACAACCCTGTTCTCACCCTCACACCAGCAGCAATCCTCCATATCATTCCTAATTAAAATTATATTTACATCCTCCCAAATGGAACAATAAATAATCACACTGAAAGCATCCAGTACCTCCCACATTTACAAGAAGTTTCCCACGTTCCATAAATTCCATTTAAAGAAGAAAGTACAATTTGTACATTAACTACCTGACTTTGCAGGAAGCACTCGAAGGAATACGTGGTTGGATCCTCCGTGCAACGTTGAACATGTTAAAACCGACATCGCTCACGGGATGATCCAATACTTTCGCCCCTTAAGCACCGGTCTGTTGAAATAAGAGCACCCGCAGCGAATTCGACAGGCCTTCTGGTAATTCGAACCTGAACCAGTCGAGATCGTATCGACGTTATTCCCGGTTAATCAAATTAGCGCACGCGATCCACCCATCCATTCCGCGAAACTTCCTTCGAAACGCGGACGAACCCAAGAAACGAACGAAATCAGACGCGAAACAAGGCGACGGGTACGGGATGCCCGCTCGAGTTACTCGAACAGAAAGAAAAGAAACGGAAGCTGGAGGGGGGGGGGGGGGAAGGAGGATCCAGTTTCATCCAAGTCGTCCGCGAAACTTTCATCCGGCTGTAGGCTTTTTCCTCGATCGTTGTTTTTAACCCTCCCTTGCGATTTGACGTGAAGCAGGGTATCCACGTATCGCGTTTGTTTGTTCTGTCCTGCTTGTCCTTGCGGGAAATACCTTACTCTTTCTTTGGATTTGGCTGGTTATTGGAGGTTCGAAGGAAATTGATCTGGTGTTTGGAATTTGGGCGTGGAAACGGGGTATTTGGTTTCTGCAAGAAAAGAGGGTGGTACAGTTGGTTTTCGGGAGACGAAGAGACAGGTTAAAGGATAAGGGAAATATTTAATGGGAAACAGTATAATGGATGCGATCTGTAATGACAGGATAATAGAATCGAGACCTTTTCAAAGTGAGGTATAAAATATATTATCTGAAATTATTTAGGATACTATATATAATTTTTATCTCACGAGCAAAATTACCATTACTAAAATACTGAAATACTCCAAGATTTTATTTCTGGAAAAGTAGATTAAAATTTTAATTTAAAGAAAGACGATTATTAAAACAGGGAACTAATCGAACAAATAAATTCATTTGTCCTTCTAATTTCGAAGACAGTATAGTATCTACAATAAATACCCGTTGACCTCAATAACTACAGTGTTAAAAACTAGATTTCACGAGCCCTTAACAAACAAAAAAAAAAAAAACAAGGAAAAAAGTTTCTGGAAGGAGAAGACACTGAAAGAGGAGAAGAAAATGGTTGCTACCCCGTGTAGCCCTTGTCGACAGAGTTTTGTGGTGAAACTTTTACGTGTCCCCAGTGTAAGGCTGTTCGAGGGGGTTGGCGCTGAGCGATCGAGGAGGTCCACCATTTCAGCAGAGACTAAGCTCGCTGCCAAAACACGCCCGATTGTGTTAACGCTATCTATAGCCGCGGAGGCCAGCAAGATGTCTGGCTATTTTGTATGAAATAGCAGTGGCCCCTGACTTGGCCCGGAACACGCGACGTTTCCGCTAAGGTCGTGCAGGATTCCTGCAATTTGGCCGAGAAACAAACGAACCCAGCTCGAACCGAATCGAGGGGAATGGACGTCCAAAGACACGCGACGCAGCCGCTTGCACTCCACTCCAAACAGCGCGGAACAATTGTTACTAATTTCCCAGTGCACGATGCTGCTGGAGCATGCAGGTTGACTGACGTTTTATTTTGCTGTATCCTAAAGAAAGCACTCTAGGGACACTGAAGTCTCGCACCTAGGAAACGATTTCAGTGGTTTCATGAATTTCGCGTGTTTTAAATTTTAAGTCTTATAGAATTAGAGATAAGAATACTCTAATTGGTATTTATCATCATTTTACTAGTTCAGAGTTTGTTTGAGATGTACAGGATGCTGAATTCTGTGATTCATGGGAAGTTAAAAGCAGAAACTCCATCTCTCTATTAAACTGTACCTTTTTGGTCCTATACGTGTATTTCATTGTATACTTTCCTAGACTTGAATTCCTTGGACATTTTCGCATTTATTCTAACTTACGTATCTAACAATTAATGATGATCGTAATTTGTTATTCTTAATCCTATTTGGATCACATACTTCATAAAATCTCACTTTCCTAAACGTGTCAATTACATTACGCAATGTTCATCCCTCTTAATTTTCATTCCGACCCAATTCTTCCTCCGCAGAAGGAGCAACCCGCTAAACAATCGTCGATCTTCGCCTCGAAATACCAGACTCGCCCCCTTCGTTAGCATCCAATCCGTGTTCACGATTCATTGGTTCCACGGTAACGAGGAAATCTCGTTCGAGTCCGTTCAAGGCAAGCACCGATGTCGTTCAAAGGTCTCGCTTTTTCCTTGGATGGAACACGGACACTTAGGCTCCGTTTGAACCGGGATTCATCGCTGGGATCGCGTGGAAAAACTGAAATGGGATCGCGCTCAGCATATAATAGATATATATTTGACTCTGGGTGCCGTGGCATTATATGCTGGCTCCGTATGAACAATGATCGGATGGGGATCTACTTCCCCTAGAGCGGTTTCCCGCAGCTGACGCCCTCGTACGTTCTCTGGAACGTCCGTAGCTCGAATGTATCGTCGTGATAAATCGTTCGACGGGACCGTGATAAATTTATCCCTCCTTTCATTTAAAATATCCTCGCCCTGGCCTAGCGCCGCACTTTATAGCGATCATTACATATTGATCGTATCGTCGACGAATGACAGCCACCGATGGACCCTTTCGTTCCCGCTTGATAAACCTTTCCCGCGAAGATTGTTAACGACGCGATCCAATCTTGATCGGGGCCGTGGTTGTCGCTCGAACGAACCCACGAATGGTATTCGATCGAAATGATCGCTTTTAATGGGACTGCGCATTTTACGGATTTTTTCCGTACGCGTATAAGTGTGGTGCACCTGTATCGAGGCTTGTACGTGTCCACGATAATGTGCTGATATTACCGTATTGAGACGTACGCTATGTATTTAATTATTAGTGCGCGTATTAACTGTATATTTTTTAAATTTTCACTGTATTGTAAACTGTTTCTGAAAGGAATCTGAAAAAGGGCGAAACTTGAAATGACTATTATACTAAATTAATAAACACTCTTTTCAGAAATAATTTACGTAAACCAACCTGAATTTGGTTCGTAAAATGAATACCGGGCAAAGAATGATACTAAACCGTGTAATCGAGAACAGAATTTTCACAAATTAAATCGAATTCATTCCCACGTCCAAAAAACAAGAAAACCCTAATACAAACGATCAAACGCTATCTTCTACCAAACCAAGAATTACCTTCTCGTTTCTAATTTCCAACTCGTTTATTAGATTCTCGAAGTATCTCGAAGTACCCGGACAAGAATTTTGCCTATCTCCAGCTATCGAGCCCCTTCTTCCCGGAGGATTTATGTCTCGAAAAAAACCTTGCTTCAAAGAACTACCGAAAATGGTAGCCCGACTCGCGTAGTATAACACGCTCGCCGAGGGAAAAACTGCAGTTCCCGGAGCCGTGATATATCGCTCGAAGACGAATGGTCAAAATATCTCCGGCAGTTCCGCGGTGATAAAGGGCGCTTTGAAGGAAAGCGAACGTGCTCCCTCGATACCTCGAGGCATCTGGATTGGGACGTTTAATAAGAGCACCCCCGTTCCGAAAAGAAATTGGGATGGAGGCGTCGAGGGGGTCGGGACGAGACGGGGGTTGAAACGGTGAGCCAAAAGCGTGGCAAGACGAGCCAGGAGAGACAGGGTGAGAGGGATGTGGTTGGGAGGAGGCATCGCTCCGGGCGGGTACGTGCTCCAAAGGATATTAAAATATTTTAATTGCAACGGATTTCGCGGGACGCTGCGAAGAATGTATTCGTAATTACTCTCGATTGAGTCCATGAATAGGGATTACTCTCCACTCGCCTCTGCACCGCGCTGTACATGAGGAACACCGGAATCGTGGATGTCAGAAGTGGTAGAAATAATTGAATATTTAATGGGGGATATCTGGCGTATGTCTGGGCGAGGGCAGACTCGATGTATGTGGTTTTGGACTACGTATTATACAATGGCAGCTTTGAGTTGAAGGTTTGACGAAATTGCGTTAAGGGATGACATCGTTTACTTTATACCTGAACTAATAAATGTGCGATTTGTTCTATCTGGAAGTCTCATTTCTGGAACTGTTGAACTGAATTATAACAAACATTCATAAATCAAGCTTGGAGTACTGGAAGCATTTGGAATGTAATTAGGAATGTAAAAGGACATTTAATTGCTGAAACTACATCTTTACTTTGGAAAGCGAAAGTTTTCACACTCAAGGCCCTGACATAAGGAGGACGATATTTTACTTCTGAATTACCCACAAATAATTTCAATGCCATAGGTTTATAACGAATGTGCCATTCATGTGTTTGAAAACGTAACACGGCTGATAAAAGAATGCTTTTCAGACCAAGTGAAGAATCAAATGCGAGCCCAGCAGAAAGTTATTTCCTGAACAAATAATATTGACAAAATAAGTACACCCTAAAATGCAATTACCACATACAATTAACACACCTCTATGTTCACGTTCACCACAGGGATCAGACTACACTTGACAGTCTGTCACTCTTATACAAGGTGGTACAATCTTATTCGAAGTATTCTGAATGGCCCAAAGGTAACAACCTCTTAATTAATGGAGAAGTGTTTACTCAACACTCTCGTTCCTAGAGTTGCCTTACTTTCAAAATACATGTACGATACATTCTCGACGATGTAACTCATACGAAGGACAATAAAAATATTTTAATTGTAATTACGCGGAACGCTGCGATGAATTAATTCGAAATCACTCTCGATTGGGTCTATGAATAGGGATTACGATTTACTTCTCTCTGTGGCGGAGCGTACGAGGGCAAGGCATGAATCGTGGATGTCAGGGGTGGTAGAAATAATTGAATATTTAATGGGATAACTGGCGTGTACCCGGGTCGCCAGGCTGGGCGTTGAGACGAGACTCGATTTATCGAACGTTGCCATCCGTCATTAACCGGGCTAGAATCGTCGATTTTTCCGCCGCCAGCGAGATTTGCCAGCCAATTTCCTGGACAATCTCGTCGCTCGTAATGCGACGAAGAAGGAATTGCCCAGGATAAATTCGTTCGTGGCGTTATCGCCCGCCAAATCACCGCTATCCTAATGTGCCAGTAAAATCACCATCACGCGAATTATTGGGGAGACACGACTCGACAGTTATAGTTATATAACTGAATACTCGCTTCTCCGACAATGAATGGGATCCTTTGTTGATTTCCTTTTGTTGAGGATGAATGGTCGGATAAGGAAGCCAAGGAGTATAGATCCTTTGAACTTTCGAACCGCATAGAAACACGATTTATTTAGAAAATGTTTCAACTTGTGAAAGGCCCTCTTAAGAAGACACTATTTATGTACATTCGCTGGAAGGATTTCGAAATTATTGGGATAAATTGTGATACTCCATTATGATATTATAAAGTGAGAACGTATCTTCATTCTAATACATCTTAATTGAAATGGTATCTTAATTGAACATTTTATTATAATTTCTAGTGTCATCCAAGTTTCACTAGATAGAATAATCTTACAAAACATCCTCAGAAACATCATTTATAATTTTCATCTGCAATACTGCAGATATGGCAGCACTACACAATGAAGGAATAAAAAAGAAACTATACGATATTAGTCAAAATATATTTAATAAATGAGAATACCATAGTCTCCTGTTTCAACTACGTATACCATAACGCGATCGTTCGAGGCGTTTCTGTCCGGCTTGAACCGCACATCGAGAACGTTTTAATTTTTGTGTTGAAACGCCTGTGCAATCAGTCTTGAGAAACAATACAGAAGTTATCTCTCGCGTGCAATTTGTTGCAGCTTGGAGAACGCCGCTGTTTAGGATTCTTTTCAGCAATAATCTCCGCCGCGTCTCGTCGGACGTTTGATAATAACAGGTCGTTCATCATATTTCTTATCACTCTCACCTAGCTGATCGCAGCGGAAAGTGACGGGTGCAGCTGCTCTCAGCAGTTCGTGTAACTCAATAACGAAGCTAACGAGCCTTGTACGATTAACTCGAACCACGATACGATAAATTCCATCACTTTCGCTATGTGAAAATCGAATTCATCGCGAACGATCCTGCCCTCGTGTTTGATCATTGGACAAGTGAATTTTCCCATCTGATTAGGAACCTGCTTGACGGCATCATGTCGCAAACGTATCGAATTTTACACGGTTCTCTATCATTTGCGTATTTGTTACAGTCACGGTTGTCTCATTTAGTTGAATTGTATACATTTATGTACTAAATGCAATCATAGTCATATAGTCGTAAATAATATTATAACGTTTTCAACCTGTACCTAAAATCTTCTGAAAGATATTTTTCATTACTTAGAGAGATTGTAGCTACAGGTAAAAAATGTTATGACAAGCCTAGTGCTTGCAGGATTATTACTTAACTACTAGGTCGAGTATCCAGGCAATCCTTACAATCATGTACCCAATTTTATCTTAGGAAGAATCCTAATCAAAAGTTGAACTTCTTTTCAAACTTCCATGAAGCATATCCTTGAGAATAAATTTTTTAGACACGAAGTATCAACCAACTTCAATTATTTCTGGCAATATTAAGTGTAACAGGATAATACAGTTCCATTAAATATAATGAAGAAAGTTTTAAATCATCATCAGACTCTGTCTTTCAAGATTACCAAGCTGTTTATATAACGTTTATACAGCTTCCTCGTGTTTTTAATAACCAAAGAAATAACTGAGTGTATACACTTGAACTAGGGTGTTCTTCATAAATATAAACTCCGTAGAAGATTTTAATTTTAACTTTATTAACTTGGAAAAGCACGAGATTGAAATATTTAATATCTGGGAAACATCGTCTTTATTATTCATAATAGCGAAGAGAATGAACAACGAACAGTTAATAAAATAGTTGCTCCATTGAGCAGATAGAACATAGAATGATTCAGGAACTTTTGACGTTTTATTACGAAAATGTATAGTCAGTTTGATAATATTTCATCACCAACCATTTCTACAAACGAGAATAGAATAACCTGAAGCTTTAACCCTTTCACTGCAAAGAGCTTCAATATCGTCTAATAATTACATAATTGTTCTTTGTATACTGCAATATGCTTTACATTCACACAAAGTTTCATTTAAATCAGAATCTTCAAGTTCGACGTTCTTTTTTTTCAAAAATGGTTCACTTTACACGTGCACTTTGTAAATTTCACCTTGTAAATTTCCGAAAAACTTCTTCGAACATTGAGGATCAAATGTACTACTGGAAATTGTTTCAATTAAAACAGAACAGTTAAAACTTTAAAAGAATCTTGTGTATATATAAATAAACTCACCAAATGTCAAAAGTTTAAGTCAAGGTACTCTGACAGTAAAATAATCATAAAAAATGTTTCGAAATGATCAGAAAAAAAATTCCTTCTACACGTTCTTGCGCCACTCAGTGGCCTCTATTTCAACTCCACCTGCCTCGGTAGCCTCGCACCGAGATCAAGTACCGATACCATCGTAACTTCGACGTATATTGCCCTGGCGGAAGATGGTTTCGGTTTCGCGAACGTCGGCGTGTTCGAAAAACGCGCAGCATCGGTAAAAAGCACGAGGAGGGCAGCCGCGATGCGTTCAACGGATGTAATGGTCGTTGGCTCGCTTAAACCGCGGCGTCTAATCAAGAAAGTGGTCTCCCCTGGTGCTCGCCATCAGGAGTCTCCACCCCCTCGTCTCGAGTTACCTCTGATCGACGACGAATAAAGGAAATTATACCACGGCGAGCTTTTATCCGCCATCGGCGTACGAGCAAAAAGCAACATCGTTACCGATCCTCCAACTCCCTCAGCGACTGTAAATCCTTTCCTCGTCGATCGTGGCCGGGCAGAAAGTGTAGTTCCGCCACCGCCCCAGCTACCCCCCCTTTAACCCCTGGAAAAAAAGAACGTCTGGTAACTGTTACGCGAGTTCGGAGAACGCAAGAAAGCGGCATCGAATTCTTCGCCCTGTGGAGAAGAATTCAACTATCGGGCTCGCGCCGGACACCGACCATCGTCTGGGAAGTGCTGGGAAATTGTTGGAAAACAACTTCTCTGTCGATGGGGTGGCGTGGGAGGGACATGCGGCCCCTTTTTAGACGTCTCGCGAACGTCACGGGTACCTCTCGATGCTTTTTGTGAAACGGAGTCGCGTGCAACTAGTAGAGGTAAATCTCGATCTCGAAATTGTATTTTATAATTATAGTTATATTCGAAATTGTCGGAAATTCGTGATCGTAGAAATCTCGTATCGTCTCGTCTCGTGCGCATCACTCTGTACTTCGTCAAGGATATTTCGAAATTTCACTTTTATCTCGACGATGCCAAGTGTGTAAACATGAATATTTCATGCATACATTTGATGTGCGCACTTTGAGAGATATTTCTGCGAGTTTTTGGAAAAATATGGTAATCCATGTGGAGAAATGTGAGGGCCCTCGTAATGTGTTGTTGGATTTTTCGAGACGGATTTCTATGGTACTAGTGGATAGGATTGGATGGAAGGTGAATTTTCAGGAATTGGGTGAATGTTGTTGGCGTTATGCAGTAGACTTGTTGGTTTCTCATAATTTGTTTAGAAAACTTTAACGACTGTAGATGCTACTTTTTGAGAAATTTATATTTTTGATTGAGGGGGTTGTCGAACTCAAAGTAATGGATGTTTTGAAATATCTGGAAACACAATAGTGGTGAAACAGTTGAAAATTTTAGAGGATCTTGTATATGTACATATTAATGAACACACCAAATTTCAAAAGTTCATGTCAAACACTTTGCCTAAAAAAAAAATGCTGTAAACATGTGAAAGACAATGTAGAAATAAGAACAAGTATTTAGTATTACCCCTCAGTTATAAGATAAATTATATCATGTATAAACCTATGTAACGCCATATAATTCTTATTATTAGAGTTTCATAGAGGCTTAAATAAAAAAAAAAAAAAAACAAATACTTTGGCTGTAAATAACTCATGAAGTTGCTCCAGAAAATAGTACACCCTAAGTATACACGTCTGAGTAAATTTCATTCATCCTAAACCAACCCACAAATATTATTGATTGAACACCTCTAAGGAACCCCCAAAAATTAAATCATCCCCTGTCGAAATAAACCTCCATTCCCGTGGCATTTCTAGCGTCTCTCGATGGCGCTCGGAGTAGACAGCGATAGCGCGCAATAAAATCGAGAAGGAAATCGAAAAACCGTCAGTGCCATTCGTATCGAACGGCTCGTTTACTATCGCTGGCCCTGGCTCCCGAACCGAGCAATTAAGTTGCAAATAATGCGGTCCTGGACGAGTCGTTATCATCGGCGCGCCAACAGCGAATCAGGCCTAACACGACGCGAGCACACGCCTCTTGCATCACACTCTGGAGAGAACGAATCTGCCAGCCGTTCGTTCCTGGAACAACGTTCCACGCCGAGAACTCGCAGAGGCGAAAAGTACGTCTGTTAAAACAAACGTTAATTCCCATGGCGGAACGCGTAACGGGCCGCTGTGCGGCCATTACGTAAAGCCGAACGTGTGTAACCTGCACGTATCTACACGCATCTGGTGGAACTGGCGCGAGGGTGGCGAGATGCACAACGCTGAAACGGAATCTGGGTTAAGGGGTTGCAGCATGTTGCAAGTTTCGAAGAATCGGACTAAATTTGCTTGCATAAATCGATAGAGGTAATCTTAAACGCGACGGATGGATGGGTTTTACTTTGTTACTTGGATTTTACTGCGGGAGGACTTCTGTAGAATCGATTTACCTCGTGAATTTCTGGATTATTTATGGGATTTCTGTATCTTACGATTGACAATTTTGTATTACAGAAATGGGTCAGATTGGAGTCTTAAATTTGATGGGTAGTAGATTTTACTAATCCCAGCTATTATTTGTAGATTTATTTTATCGTAGAATTAGATATAAGTCCTTTTAAATATAACGGACAGGTGGTTTTAGGATTAACCAAGCAAATTTTTGGATCACCTAGTGTTAAAGCCATCGAGTCTGTGAGATAAATGTTTACTCGTACAAGACAGAGAAGAAAATTCTTTCATATTTTACTCGAATGTAGTTTCATTGTAATGATTGAAAAAACCATGACCATTTCATACCTGCAACCTGGTGCAAGCTCTTAGTGTCGGTTGTCCCAACGACAACGGAAGTCTCTGTGATGGTCGATTACGTTTTATGGAAGATGACCTCAGTGAGTCTTCGAAGTGTCTCTGATCTCCTTGTATCTAGAGTCGTTCGAGAATGTCTGTATCGAATTTCGAAGCGTCGTTCAGCTCGATGGACCAATGTTGGGTTTGCGATGCGATCGGGATCGAACGACAGCTCACTGACAAGTACTTAACCTGATTTATGAGAACTGCGCGTTTCGGTATTGCACGGAAGGTTATCGCCCACGCTCCAAGAACTTAACTCCGAACAAGATACCTGCGATTATCAGTGTGTTAAAATTTATTGAACATTCTGCGCCTTACTGACTAGTGCCTGAATATCAGGGACTACTTTATTCGACCACACACTGATTAAGTATGTATACTTATGTAGATTACTTCTTTTACACATTTCAATTGTTGCCACACATTTTCCTTTCATTTCATCGTGCCTGCAATATTATTTTCTTTGATTGTATTTTTGTAGATTTAAAATTCATCACAGAAGCGCGAATATTAAGAATCTTTAAATATTCTTAGCCTCTGAAAGTGTCTGTAGTATTATAATGCTTTCAACCATAATTCCCAGTCCTCCTCGGTAAAGTACGCAATAATCAACGACTCAGTTACTCGAGAAATAGAAATTCGAAAATTACAGTGTACTTTTCCGTTCGAATGTGTAAATTGATTCCCTTTGATTCTTAGCTGAACTGAAGTTTCATTGACTGCACGACTATTTGAACTATTTGAACCGGATAATGAAAGCCTGGTTGCCTTATACCCAGCTCAAAGTGAAATTTCCTAAATAAGGTTTACCAATGAATTCAACCGAACCAGAGAGTAGAAATATTAATACCTTTAAAGTGGTTCGGGTCTAATAAATGGTAGCGGTTAATGAAGAGGTAATGATCTTCAAAGCGTCGATAAATCGTATATTCCATGAACTGAAGGAAATGGTGGATGTTGGAGATGTTGGATGCAAAGTTTGATCTTTTACAGGTAAAAGGTACCTATCCTGTGTGATGGAATCCTTGAAGCACAGGTGGTCATACGAAGAGTTCTCCAGAGGGGCCTTTAGAATTTTGTCTTCTTCTTAATAAAATACGTTCGTATGGCGGACCAACATCATCATTCAATTTGAAACAAACTATAAAGTGTCGAAGATAATTCTGTGCATTTATAAGGTGAACTTTCCATCTAAATATTTATACAGAAAAACCATACTCGGTCAATCTGAGTGATTCATTACCACAAAGATTGGTATTTTAATATAACAAAATGAAGGAGTAAATATTTCTGTTTAAACTAGAATTATGAATAATTGAATACGAAGGCAGAGAATTAATTTCTACTTCTAATACTTTCATTCGCACTAAACAAAATCAGATGTATTTCACACCATTTTGGTTTAATAAAAAATGATTCCTAAAGCCGCCCTTTGAAAAAACCCTTTACTTTTACAAATAATGGTCCATCACATTGTAACATTGTACACTTTTACATAATCGCGCGGTAATACTTTGGCTTTCGCTAACGTCTCATTGCGATGAAACGCTGTACTGGAGAAGTGGATTGGAATTCAAGGATTCCCCAAGAAGCTCAAAGGCGCAGGGTAGACAGAGCAGGGGAGGGGGTGTCTGAAACGAGTAAAGGGGAAATTATAGGAAGGCTTTAAATATTTATCAAGCCGTAAGACAGTCTGCCGGCGGCGAGCTTGACAAAGAACAAGAGACTGCTAATGAATCCAGTCGGCCTGCGATAATTCTTTGTTCCCGTTCTCCCCGGCGAATTGAAATAGAATTTTAGGGAACGTTACTGGGACCCTCAAACTTTTCCATTTACAGTTTCATTAAATCGCCGCGTGACATTATCAGGATCGATTTCTCCTTTGAAGCCGATGGTCAAACAAATTATTCACTTAAGGGGATTTACTTTTCCGAGACGAGAAACGAGCAACGCTTCAGAATTTTTCAGGAGAAATGCAGAGGATCTGTCAAGTTGATACTCTTTGTAGCGATTAGGATAGTTTTGGTGATGGTACATGAATTTTTTCAATGTTTTATTTAATTATTGAAAAAAGGGAGTTTGAATACTTCGTAATTTCGTTGTTATTATAGACACCACACTGTAGGGGGACTGGAACACTGCCTCGAAGTTGCTAATTACTCGTACCAATGGGCATATTTTGTAGCTTTCTACGAACATTTTCAATTTTGACAAACGACGCCACGAAATGAATACATTCGTAAAAATTCTTGAAGTGGAGTGGTAACGATACAATAAAATATCTTTCTGCATCTCCAAACCGAAGGAGAACGCAATAATGGCCTACTTTTGATCCATTCAGGGTAGAATACCCCCTCGAGCACCGGAGCCCGCCGAAACACGAATATAATGTATCGTCAACGAAGTTTCTCCTTCGTCGTCTCTCTTCTCCCTTTTAATCGGAAAGTTCATTTCCTCCGGAAGGGAGGCGCGTCGCTGTACCGACCACTTCAACTTCGAGATATCGATTGCCGGTAAAGGGGGACGGAGCAGCCGTTGGGTGGAGGGGAAAAATGCGACGAACGAATTCGAGCGAACCAACGACGTTTGCGTTGGTACAAGGAGATTTCCAATTATCGAGAATAAGTCGGCGAAACGCTTGGAAAGCGAAATCTCTGCGGAGTTCCATTGATTCCGATGAAAAGATAGAAAATAAAAAAAAAACGAGTGAGAGAAGGGTGGAAAAGGGAGGGGAAAGGAAGAAGGGAACGGTAGCGTAGAATTTTAATCTTGACGAAGCATTCGCAACACCGGATTAGAAAGTAGGGAGATAGATATATACAGGGTGTCGCGTAACTGGTGGTACAAGCGAGTAGGGGATGATTCTACGTGAGAATTGAATCGAAAATGTACAATAAAATTTTTTTCATATGACGCTTTATTTTCGAAAACAAATAAGTTTGAAGGTTTTCGAGTATCCGCGCACTTGGATCAGCTTCAGCTCGACGGATTTCATTGTAGATCACCTCCATTCTCGTTCGCAGACGTTGTCGATGAGCCGATGAACAGATCTCCAGAATTCGTCTAATTTATGAACTGTTCGAAGTAATGTCCACGTTGTTGGAAACATAACTGTGCCCTTCTCATTAAATTGCGTCGAACGCCGTTTCATTTAAATGACATCTTACTTCTCTACTATAGTGTGGTGGTGCTCCATCTTGTCGAAAAATTAAATTTCTTCGAATTATAAAAGGAACATTCTTTGATAATTAAGTACAATAATCAAGTACACGAGTAGTCGACAAATTTTCAAACTTATTTTTTACGAAAATAAAGTGTCATATGAAAAAATTTTATTGTACACTTTCGATTCAATTCTTCACGCAAAATCATCCCCTACTCGCTTGTACCACGAGTTACGGGACACCCTGTGTACAGAGGGGAAAGGAGAAGATAGAGGCGTACTCCTGGCGGAAGATAATATCTGCTGCGTATACTTATCTTCGATGAGAGGGCTGGCTGAGAGGAGGGCGGATTATTTATTGTGCCGAAGCCACTACTCTCGCGCTGGTCCTCCTCTATCTGCTGCAGTATAGGGTTATATGATTATGCGATTTATAGCTTTGTTTGCTGATGACTAGGAAGCTGGAAGGGAGAACGAGACTAATAGAGCGGAAATTAATATTAAGCGGGGCTGAGAGATAACCGAGAGGGGAGAGGAAAAAAACACATTAAGAACGTCCGTTGGAAGTGCGTTCATGGTGCTTGATTTCCTTCATTTCTCTGTTTCAGAAATCAAAACCAGGGTTTAATTTTCTGATAAAACTAACAGGGAGGAAACTCGGACAATTTCGTGATAATGCTTTCCTGCTGTCTTTTATTTCTTTCTTTACTCTAGTAAAGATGAACGCGTATAGTTAACGTCCATTTTTCCGTTTGTCCACTATTTGATCGTTTTGAAGAGATATAATCTCTTTGTCATGTGTCTGTTCATGCGTTAGTTATTGTAATATCAAGGGTAAATAATGTGACTCGCAAGGTCATGTAAAGTTATAAACGCGTTTGGAATTATTCACGATTCATTCGCTCGGAATTAGACCGCGTTACATCGCAACGGAGCGATGTTGCGAAATATTTTCCAGGACAGGTTACACGTGCAACGAAACGTCGAATCCGCCGTCATTGTTGTCACTTACCCCGCTGCCAGATCGGCGTGCTGGCCGGATTGCTCTCCACCTCGCATTTCAGGCTGACGGACATCCCCTCGACGATCGGAATTCCAAAACCAGGTAAACGCGTTATCGCGAACGCTGGAGTATCTGAAACAGGGATTAAGCAATTACTGTCAGCGCCAACGGTATCGATAGCTGTGTCGATTCCATCGATCCGACGAAGGATAAGAACGACATCGGTATTTTATATAAAAAAAAAAAAAAGAAAAAAAAAAGGAAACAGGTAAACTCTGTTAGCCCTCGCGAGATTCCTACAGCTGAATATTTAACATGTACAACAATAATAATAATAATAATAATAATAATAATAATAATAATAACTATATTAACTATATTAATTAATTCTTAGTATAAGTTGTACGTATATGTTTTCCATTTTTATGACATGAAAAAGCAAGTCAAAATATGATACACTGTGGTATACACAAAAAATTGGAGCTGGTATTATTAGAAGTAGGATCAAGTATTGATACACTTAAGGAAAATGAAATTATCTGAAACAATTTTGTTTTTAGTTTATAATAACACAAATTTAGGATATATTCTCTATTTAAATACTGAAACCTGTGTAGATTTTTTAAAGTGTATTCTCAATTCGTCGAAATTGAATTCTTAGTCCTTGCAAATATTAACACACGTTCGATGTTATGAAATTCTTTATCAACGCGCGTGGAACTGGATTATCTGGCATCGTGCTCTGATTCTACATTCCTAGACCAGGGATTAGTGACTTAGCCCAAATTGCATTATAATGTAGGGTTGTGAAATTTCCATGCTACCTGGTCGAGAACATCGGCTTTGGAAGCAGGATTTGAAATGTGCTCTCCATAGAAACAAGTTTAGTTTAGGCTATAGTGGCCGAAGCTTTCAAATTAGCCCGAGAATAACAATCACGACCGTTTCATTAGTTTACCATCAGTTCCTGTTATTGATCACCGTCCTGCACACTTTGCCAGCCCCAGAAGCAAATTCAGCCAGGATAAGGTCAATCCTGTTCTCTGTACTATGCGCTCGCGTTATCCTACTGTGTATCATCATTATAATACTTGATAAGTTTGTGATCCTGTGTCTTCCCCGTTTAAACTGAAGAGAATAATGACATATCTAACGTTTTATTATGTTAACATTTTTGTAATTGTTTAGTTTTATATTTCAATATTACCAATGTTTGCTTTTTATTTTTATTCTTCTATACTCTCTTTACTTTCGTTATCAGAAGTATATTAATAATGTTTTTTGTATTGTATATTTCTGTTAGTAACTTCTGCCTCGGCACTCTTCTAGATATATCAGTCTTTCTATTATATTTCCCCCTATCCAACAACAATTACAACTATCTATTCAAATCTATTAAAACCAGTAGATCTCCTTAAACATTACTTTGAAATCACATCAGGAAGTAATTAGTCCATTCTCCCAAACCACACAATTTGTCTAAAAAGACCGAAATCTATCATCCCTGTCTCTGGATATTACTTAAATAAAACAATCAACGAACAACCCCCGAAACTTCATTACTCCCATGATAGATAGTCCCCCATTCCCCAAAACGTCACGTTCGTCAACGTCTAAACGCTTCCCTGACGTGTAAACAGTGTCCACGTCGTTGGCCCATTATATCGTCCCAAAACTCGTTTCGCTCGACCCCAATTACCCATCCGCGACAACAATGGCGGGATTCGAGACTTTAAATCGCGCTTGTAAAAAGCCAAAACAAAGGCGAAAACGGCGGCGCTCTGTAATAACCGAAACGAGCTGGGAGGAAACGAGCACGGCGGACATCAAACCTACTAATCGGCCAAACGGAACCTCTGACGAACGAGCTACCATCGCGACACCCTCGTGCATCCCCCCAAAACGTTCCTTCCGCGTCATTAACGACCTACCTCGAGCCAAGTAACAGAAACCTGCACGTATCCGAATCGTCGACGTGTGCGCAACGGGATTTCTGGACTATGTCGATGGTACTCGACGAACGAGCGGTTTTAGGGCTCGAGAGTAATTAACGAAAACGGAGAGGAGAGAGGGAAGGTTTTACGATCGCAGTGGCTGTCGTTAAAAAGTTTCGGAGGATTCGAAACCACTGGCGCCGACCTGGAGCCTACCAGCAAGCGCTACAATGACGGGTTCGTGGAGGAAGATGGGGGAGCTGATAAAATGGCGTGTCTTCGTGTATGACAGAGTTATTATTAGGTAGACGTACTGGATAGTATCGATTGCAGTTATTTATGAAATTAGGAATATTAATCTGGAAGTTTAACTGGAAGTCGATCCAATAAGTATTCGTATCCTCTGTCTTTTGAAATTTGTCTAATTTAAATAATAGGTTTGATGTTTCCAAATAAATGTTCTTTAATAAATACACACATGAATAAACTTTACGCTTGTATGTATCTATAATGAAAAATTTATTTGGAAACATCAAATCTGTTATTTAATTTAGACAAACGACTTCAACAAATACAGAAGGTACGAATTCTTATGGGACTGACTGTATATATTAAAATAAGAATACCAAAATTAAAAGTAGGAATACCAAAGAAATAAAGCTCTAATCAAATATAAAACGAAGGTTAGTCAAAATACGTCTTCCCAATTAAGAACCGATATAAATAAATATATTTTTCACCCGATGACTCACTTATTCCGTAATCACAGACCCATAAATCACAATTTCCCTACTTCTCAAACAAAGTCCAAAGAAAATACCAACTGATGGGGACACCTCACCGGTCTTCTAGCCGGGGAAAAAATTCGCTCCTGAAGCGAGCGGGCCACCGAAACCCATTAATACTTCTGACGAGCAGCGGTGGGGGTGGAGTCGCGGTATGTCGAGGTCACGAAATAAATTGGTGCCCCGCGAAAGGTAGGGATGGTCGAGGAACGAAGGAAGAGAAATGTGGACGAATTGGGCCGGACGAGAAGAGGAACTCCCGCAGAAGGCGGAAACGCGGGTGGTGGGAACGGACGGGGGTGGTTGGAGGGTGAAAAAAGGAGCGAGAGGCTTTTCCTCGCTCCGACCACCGGATGGCTCCAAGTTATTCACTCGGCTATAATAGTGCGGTGCCGAGACAATGCAAGCTTAATGAAAGCTACCTCCCGTCCTCTTTTCGCCCGGCATCACTCCTTTCGTTCCTCTCCGTCCCTCTTTCCGCCAGGCAGTCGCTACGGTGCCTCTCGTGGCTCTTACTCGACGCCAACCCCGTCGCCCGACGCCGACGCCGCTGTAGTCCCAGCGCAGTCGCGTAAACACCAAACAAAGCAAACAATGAGACACAGAAGTGTCCCACAGACCTCGATCGCTTAATGAGAACTTTAAAGCGCCTCCGCAAACTACCAGCCTGTCTGTTTCAGACGGCAACCGACGCGCACGGACGGGCACACAGACGCTACGTGCACGCGTGTCGAGCCTTGTAAAACACGGACACGTGTACACAACAGCGGTTCTCAGCCTTCTACCGCCCTCTGACAGGGGAGGCTCGATAGCTGACACGTTTCGAGAAGCTTGATGCTTCGCGGAAGCAAAGTACACGAAAATGTAATCACGCGGATCTCACTCTGGGGTGGTGGGAAACCGTTTGCATGGATGGAGGCTGGACAGAGTTCAAAGAGTGTCCGACTCTCATTTTTTCTGGGGTTTGTGAAACCGTTACAGGTGATCAGAGATGGTTAAATGGTTGATTATGATCTAGGACACTGGATTCATACAAAATGGGGTGTATGGTAGAGGAACTATGGGTTATATTTATGTCTTTGTTACAATACCAGGTAGAGAAAAGGAGGATCATGCGTCATACGCTCCTCTTAAACGCCACGCAATTTTTATATTAATATATTTTATATCTGCATAAGTTGATTTCATAGCTTGTTAAGGAGCTAAAGTTAGGTAGTCCACTTCCCACTGTCCACCAAGGTAGACAAGAAGAAGATCATTCATCACGCCCTTTAATACCATGCAACATTTATAATCAGTCTCATTAGTATTGGTACTCTCTATGTCTATTGAAAAAATTTGTCTAAATTGAATGACAGATTTAATGTTTCCAAATAAATGATTCATTATAAGTATGTATTGTACATAATTAGACTTCACACATGTTATAACTTAGCACAATTATAATAAAAAATTTACTTGGAAACATGAAAGGTACGAATACTTATGGGATTGACTATATATCAAAACACTATATATATAATGAATAATCCAAGACCCATTTAAATTACTATAGTTAGGTGGTCCACGTTCTTCATAGATTACTACAATATTTAGTAATTATATTGCTTTTCTTTAACTCTTATACCCCTGTCCCCCAAGAAATGTAGTGGCCCTGGGGGGTCTGTTCATCCCCCATTGAGACTCCCTGGTGTACAGGAACGCCCATTGGTCGTCGTTGCCTCGCGTATTCGCTCCCGTTTGCTCGGTGCCCGATAAATCGTACGTCTGGGACTCGTTCGACGCGAAATTCTTGCTCTATTTCCCTCTTCCTATATAATTCCCTTCACGCCGGTCGTGAATTAACGTAAGACGGAACGACGGCAGATTTTTGCTTAAAGCGTGGACGCGCGCTCTTCGATGCCCTGGAAAGGGACGGAGCCCCTTCAAAGAAATTTTTCCTAACGTTGCCGCTGGAACGCTCGTAAACCTTGTACGGGCCGTTAAGCAAACCTACACACCCTCGAGGGAAAAAGGGGTTTTGCAGGGTTGCTCTCCGCGAGGGATCCGCGCGACGTAGAAGAACGAATCCACGAATTCGACCGCGGCTTTGCAGACGTCTGTAATTTGTATCGCGAGATAGCTATTGCCCGGGACCGTTTCGCGGTCAAAGGGATTCCCCTTGGTCCGGAATTTTTGGATAAAAAAAACTGACAGGGGAAAAAGGGAACTCGAAACGAATCACGTATGATCGTTGTTACGGTTCACGAATTTTTGGGGGCTGAGCGAGATGGTGGCCTCTGACTCTCGAAACATTGAGTTGAGTGCGCAGTAGACCGGAATTTGGAATATAAGGCTGCTTTTCTTTTATTCATCACTTCTGTTAATGGCAAACGTTGACTTTTATGATATCCGGCGATTGTAGTTGGCCTGACTCATGGGAAGAAACACCACTACTATCTGTATGTACATATTCAAATTAAATCTTTAATGTCAAATTTTCTTCTTTGAACTTACTTTTATATGTAAAAAAAAAAGTTTCAAGAACAAAAATAAATTATACCTTAAATTGATATTCATTGGAAGAAGCCTTGGCTGGACTAGGCTCCCCTCTTAATAGTGAATAATGTTAATAGATGAATTTTCAGGTACATCTTGTGAAGTTTGTATTGGGAAATTTTTGATCATTTTCGAAATAGTAGTCGAGAATATATTTTTACGAGTGCGAACGATCTGTTTTGGAATGAGAAAAATAAGTAACCAGAAATGGAGACCAGGGAAGTTGCAGAGAATGGAGGAAAATATCAAGTGTGTCTTCGATATTAACATCATAAAATATTCACGAGGAAAAAGATGTGGTTAAAGAAAAGCAATATAATTACTAAATATTGTAGTAATCTATGAAGAACGTGGATAAAAGTAAATGGTTCTAAAATGTGTGACATGTTAATAACGAGAACACTATTAGAAAAGTAATTAAAAGAATAGGAAGGAGATGGATGGAAGAGGATGCGCCAGTTTTGCTCTTCCTCTAGGGGTTGACGTAGGACTCGCGTGGGCCGCAAACTGGTGGTCTGTGGTCTTAACTCCATTAGTCAAGGTCAACAGTTAGCCTCAATATGCAGGGAAGCTGAGTGCCTTGAGACTTGGAACATGATACTTGCGAAACGGGACAGGCGCGGGCGCTTTGATCGTCTTGTAGCCCATCGGTGTACACATCCAACAGTCTGGGACAAAGTCTGTTGGTTCTTTACCACAGTCAGGTAGACCCGGAAGTGGTGCCTGATTCAAGATGAATTTGCATTCGTAATTAATATAGCAGATTAGCCAGCAATTATAATAAAAATCATGGAAGTAATATAATATTTGCCTCAATATTAACCATTATGTTTTACATGTAAAAGTTAACGTAATTATTTTGACAAGTGGGTGTAATCAATATTTTTCATTAGTTCATTGTAATTATTTTGTCCACGTCATAGTAGACCATTCATTTTATTTTTGGTGACGATCCTAAGCCTGTGTTCTTAGAAATGTCCTTAGAAATCCTATCGCTTCTAGCGTAATAGTTTAAAACACATATTTGTATTCATCCTGTAATTTTATTCACAATTTATTTCATGTTTGGAATTTGAATTAGATTATTCTGTTTCCTAGATCATTTACTTCTGAAGATTCTAAGCCCTACACATTGAAACGTAAAACACACAGGCTTGATTGGGCTCTTCCACCTTTTTCTAGCATAAATAAAAAGAACGTAATGAGTTCAATTCAACCATGCCATATCGTGACATGAAAACGTGAAAAAACGAGATTGCATGTACGCAGGAGAAAAACACACAGCGTGTATTGTGTCCATTGTAAATCATTAAGCGACCATCGTCACGCAGCTGCATGGCTGCACTATTAACGAAACAATGACTGTGCGCAAATATTTGGTTTGCGGGTTCACCGTGAAAAAGAGATGCGAAAACGGGCGGTAGGCGTGACGGTGGAAAACTCTCGTAAAAAACTAGTTCGTTTGTTCGTTCGTTCGGGAAAAATCGTGAGGCGCGTATTAAACGATTCTTTGATAATGGAACGGTTTGACAACGTGTGTTTCGGTTAGGGGCGTGGTATTTCAATCTAGTGGATGAACGAATTTCTTTTTATAAATGATTGTACAAGATGGACTATTAAAAAATAGAAAATTGGTAAAACAATTTTTCTTCGTTTCTTCTTGCCTTCCTCATTTTCTTAAATTCCGTAGTTTATTGTTATATTTAATAAAACTATTGACTGAGAAGGAATACTTTAAAGAAACGCTTCTTTTAAACCACGCTAACCTTCTACATATATTTAATGTACTTTTCACGTGATCTGTGCGAACTCGTTGTTCTCATATGTCAATGATAATGCAAGGTAAATTCATGTAGAATTTATTCTTTTGTTGAACCATAAAATATTCCAAAAAATTAATGAATAATAAAAAAAAGGAAATTCCGTAAAACTACAGCACAGTTTCCATAAAGTACACACTCGTGTAAAGTTGAGCTGAGTTCGCATAAATCCACGGTTAATATTTATTTCTCGCTTAACTTCTCAAATCCAACTCCCTCCTATAAATTCAGACTAACGTTTCTCGAAACATTCCCAACAATTTTTCTAGATTTTCATCTTTTTTTTTTATCACTCTTAGAAAAGCAGACGATAGCTCGTACCACCGTAAAATCGTATCGCCATACTTTTTAGCACCCATCACAATGTTCGGGGCGTAACGTACACGATGGTAAGATGAAATCGACGCGGTAACGATAAAGCAGGAAGCACACGGACGGTACACAGGGAATTCGAATCACCGATCCTGCAAACGCAAGTGACTTCGAGCAAGTAGTAAATTGTAATCGAAAGTTCATGGAGTTTCTCGGTCTTAAGTTTGTAGTTATCCTCCAAGGTATTAACCAGGGAACCGTGGCAGCCTTGCTACCTGGCTAAGCAGTCTCCTGTTTCTACCTAATTACCAAGTATCAAGTAAGCTTCATAAAGCTGCTATTAATCTTGCTCAAGTGTGCGGCAAGACCGAAATCCACGGGGTACGCCGGATCATTTCAAACGTTCGCACGATTTCCAAAGAGATAACCTCGCCTCTGGTGACCATTTCGCGATTCACTTCTACGTTTAAAGCTTCTTTTATTCTACGTAAGAAAAGAAAAGAAATATCTATATTGGAACATAGAAAGTTCGACTGGGAAAATTCGAGCAATTACAAAATTCAATCTTATAGTCCCTTTGAAACTTGTTCCAACTTCGAACACCTCTGATATCCTTTCACAGATATTTCCATGGATACGTAATTACTTGTTAGAAAGTTTGTCCTTTGATATAGTCTGAGGAACAAGGAGATTTCCCTCGGATTATGTGATTTTCGCGACTAAAGCTGCCTTTGAGACATTGTTGCTTCTTTGCAATTTCATTGAAAAGAGATTGCATCTAACGGTAGCTTTGACAAGAGGAAACATCAAGAAAGAGATTTACTTCTTATTACGTTTGCGTTATGTCTTGAAGTATGGTTGTGATTACATCGCAGATGGGAATGAATTAAGATGAAGCTGAAGTTCAATTAAGGGGTGAAAAATGTAGCCAACAATAAGGTGTGCTTGTTGCTGTTTATTTACATTTTTCTTGATATTAATTGTGAATGTAACAAGCAATGCATATACTTGTACTGTTAAAATAGAAGAAAACGAATATATCCCCAATGGCAGGATTTAATTCTACATAAAGAATACTCAGTTCTGTGCAGTTTCGACTTGGATACACCAGAATTTAAGACTAAAAAGTTTGACGTAGATGCAATCGTTACAAATCACGTGCAGGAACTGGTCAACAACTTTCAAGATGTGCTGACACCATTGTCTGACTAGACACTTAAGCATACTACTAAATGTAATGGATCACTAAAGCGATGGTATAGGAGCCTGTCTACGGGACGGCTATGCTACTCATCGTTCGTGGTGTCAAACAACCTCTAATTCGATATTGGTCTATCCGACCAGTAACTGCTTACTACTACTTCGTGCTACAGAGAGGCCACCAAAATGAACTTTGCAAGGTGAAATAATTTTCAAAGTACATTTGTAGCCTTGTAATCGTCAACAATGCATGGCAATATTTTATAGTAAGTATACAGGAACAATCAGAAATTATACAAAGACACGTTGTGCTAATGTCTGACCATCTACTCACCTATACTACTCACTGCTAATTCTGGTTTGCTATTTAATATTTTTAGTTTTGATTGGTATAAACTTTATCTTATCAAATGTTAATTTGACCCAGTTTAAACGAGCTTAAATCAACTTGTTAATTTTAACAGATATCTGCAGAATTACAATGAAAAGTCAAGCACTATCTGCAAGGTCTATCTGGAAAGTCAGTGCCAAGTAGTTGCCAACTATCAATGTTCGGACTCGAATATTGAACAATGGGTTCTGTGATAACACGAGTGATGAGTGTTATAGCCGACATATAGATGGGCTCCTTACCGTCCGTTTAGCGGTCTATTAAATTTAGTAGTACGAGCAAGTGCCTAGTCAGACAATGCTGGTAGCAGACATTGAGATTTATTGATCGAGACTTCTTGTAAGTGATTTCTCTGAATATCATGCACTCATAACTTAGTAATACAGACGTGTCAAAGTTATTTCACTAAGATTTTCAAGTCTGGAATAGTACTTTCTGTAATAATTAATATCTAATTTTCTCACTTATTGATCATGTCTTTCTAGTACACATTTCTTAGTATGTCTGCTACTAATATCCAAATAAACCTTGTTCTTAATTTATCACTAACTGTATCCTGACTATAATCACACTTGAAGATAAATCTCTTTTTTAATATCCCTTCCACTGCATAGCTCCCATTAGATCCAAACTGTCCTCGCTGAAGTAGCATACAATCAAGGGTGTCCCGTTTTTAATTTGGTTTTCCAACTCACCCGGCATAAATTGTAATTCCAAGTTGAATGAAAACATAGCCGCGGGCGCGATTGTACGCGCACGTGCCCCTCCCTCCGCCCTCTATTTTCACCGAGCCCGTGCCAGACACTCGATAATAAGCGTGTATACATTCCCGTAGGCGAGCGCATCTGCATTCACCGCGGAGATTCGGCGGTACCGTAACAATTTTCATTAAACGACCTCAATAGCCAAGTTATACAGCTGAATGTAGCGTTCATCAGGCCAGAACCGTGTTATCGAGGCGTGCGCCGCAACTAAGCTAGAACCGGGGCGCCGCAATATTATGGCGGCTTCGATGAGAGCGCTGGAAGCGTGGCGCTATTTCATAAATTTCCAAGTTACTTTCGGTTTCAGGGGGTTACGACGTACGCCATTGGCTAGACATTCCGAAAGGTTGAACGCCGGCTGTTGCCGGCGCTGCTCGCCGCCATAACTTCGCCGCGTAGTTTTGCGTATAACTATGTTACTCGAACGCACCCCCATTAAGGGGGTTCCCATTAGGAAGCCGATTATTCAGGTAATTGTGTACACTGGTGTGCTTTCGTGGAAAACGTACCGTAACTTTGACAACAATTTTTCTAGGCTGCCAATTATTGAAAGAATATAAAATACTTTCTGTTCCTTTCTTTTTTTCTTCTTCTTGTGTGTGCCACGTGTAATATATATAAAACTTATTCCTTTAATTTGCTCATATATTCTTCCATAGTTATATTTTCGTTTCTGATAGACATTGTAATTTCTTTTCGCTTTAATTAATATTTACGATTCGATAAGAAGTGTATGTGGAGCGACAATTTATTGTTTCGAGATTCAACCATGTTTTTCTAACCTCAAAAATTAACTTTAAAAAATATAATTCTCACGACTAAACTATCGACACCACCCCGTTTAATTATCCAGAAGAAACATTCTTCGATAACGTATAACTTAGAAATGACACGTAACTGATAAAATATTGTATATGAGAAAGCCTCGCTCTCCTGTCTCAGATGGGCTGAGGTTCCACGTTCCTGATCGAAGTGCCACCTCGCAGAGACGCAAGATCTTTCCGTTCGAGGCAATAAATAGCGTCTCGTCGAGATAATTAACTGGCACGTCGTCGAGCGAATCCAGTGGCGCGATTCGCGGGGAAACGGAGGGACCCTAGCCGCCAGCGGCTATGCGTTGTATAATTCATAGGAGGAGGGACGCGCAAAGAAAGGAGGATAGTTTCGCAAAAAGCTCGAGTTCGTTCGGTGGACGAGCGCGGATATAAGACTATCGAAAAACGATTAATCCCGGAAAAGGAACCGGATGCCCGGATGAAAAGCGATATCACCCTCGGGGGACCCCTAATTCAGCCTAATTGCACGTTTATGCGAATCCTTGAAATATTTATGAAGCTCTATGAGAATTTTTCATCCCTTCCTCCCCTTCGTCGCGACGCAAATCTTCAGAGCAGTGACCGTGGGGTGTTAAGCTGGATATCGAAGCTACCCTCACACGTTTCACACACATCCCACATTCTTCGCATAGATGTCACGTATACATGTCGTTCATAAATCATAGGTGTCACAAACTAAACTTTTAGCACACAAGAATCACACTTGCAACACATGTTATGCAAACATCGGATGTCGCACATATACTTCATAAACAACACATGCCACAGGTCACACGTATGCTATCTGAATATTTCATGTTTGAATTGTAATAACACCACGATAAATGATAACGATAACGTTTTATCGATACCAGCGATTATAAATTACGATACTAGTTAGATACTGATGCACCTGGGAATCGATACATATTGATACATATCGATGCTCTAGCTTACTAATTAATAAATGAGTAATTTGTTCTCTCGATAATTCTGGATGAAATGTTTATCGAGTTCAATTTCACGACAGCCTATAGTAATAGTATGATATACTAAACACAAAAAAGGTTCCCCTTCGATGATCGTACAGTGACGTACGAATAATTGTACACAGGTTCAAAGGTAAACACTTTTTATTTTAATAAATAAGAAGTCAAAACTCCTGGAAATCCTTTCTATTAGCTTTTATGCCCACAGAGTGTACTTACATGCATCTACTATAAAAATTATATTCGTAGGAAACAAGTTTTTGAGAATATTATGAAAAATTTCTTTGAACGTTCGCATCATCGTAATCTAAATAAAAATATGTGACCACATAGATTTGCACCATGGTGGCCCATGAGGCACATAGAACCATATCACGTCTTCCATCATTCCCAGAGGACACCTAATTGTACGTTTACGTAAACCCCTTTAAATATTTATGAAGCTGTACGAGAATTTTTCATCCCTCTCTTCAGGAGTAATCGCGTCCGTGAGTTGCCGATCCAAATGGTCGATCGATATAAAAGGTATCCACTGTCAAATCGACGTTACGAGCCGGTGAATGGAAACCGGACTCCTTATGGAAACAGTCTCCCAGTCTCGTCGTAAAGTAAGGAACCAGAATCGAACGGGATAGGGGATCCTCGAACTTGGAGGGAGACCGAAACAAAATGTTCCCAACGAAGTTTCTCCATGCGAGTCCCTTTTGTGTTCGTAACGATGAAACTGATGCAGTTATGTTAACTCACCGCGGTACGAGGCAGGAGTTTGGAAGGCACCATGACAAATTGATGCCGAGGAAGAATATTAGGATGATTTCGGGGTGGAGCTATGAAAAATTCATCCGTTCGTCTATTAACATTGTACGTTTATACGGGATGACTCTGATAACTGGGATAGGCTGTAGTTCTGTTACAGAGACTTTTGTGCAGTATGTGATGTTTGCGATCTATTCGTATAAACTACTGGACAAAATTAGCGGAACACTGTTTTAAATGTTTCATAATTATGAGAGTTTTCAACCGATTTCGGTGAAACTTTGTGAGGAATAGTCTTCAAGTGTCTTCTGGGTGTGTACAAAGTTGCATTGGCGAGGGTTGATGTGAAGGGATCCCCGTATCCGCCATTTTGAATATCTAAAGTTCGAGTTCAGATTTGGAATCAACGACCTCTAAAACCCCTGTATACCAAGTTTCATCTAAATTCAGTCATTTTTCGCATTTTGTGTCGTTATGTTGTTTCGTTCATTCAATAATATTATACAATAACTCCAACAGATTGGCCATCCCATGTTTACTTAACGATCCAACAAGAGGAAGAAGTCTATACCCAGGTGTATTAAAATTTTCCACCCCGTTTCCAATCGATGGGCCCACCAAAATAATTGAGGAAGCACGTCAAGGCGGGTTTTCAGCCGCCGACGAGGAGCGAGCCCGGAGCGAGGACGCGTCGTTTCAATTTCGGGGCGAACCAGAAGAAAGAAGGGTGGCGAACGAGTGGAAGGGAGGGAAGGGATGGAAACGAAGTCGTCAGCGGGTTGCTTTAACGAAGTGTCGGACGGGACGTTCGTTTCGCGCGTACGCTAGCTTTTCTGGCGTCGAAAATTACGCAGGCTCTGGCTCGGATGACACGACTGATCGTGCAGGGGTTGTCCTGGCAGCTGGAACAGCGAGAAAAACCGAGAAATGACGCGATGGCTCGGTATTGGCCGGGGAGGAAAAAAAAGAGATGGCAGGGGAAATGGCGGAGCCGATATTAATGCGAAGATACAACGAAATACGCGGGGAAAGAAACCGATCGAAACGAAGCGGTATACATATATCAAGCTCTGCCCCGCGGCTACCTGAAGCGGAAGAAACGCTTCGCGGTGTCCGAGGATAAATAACCGGCCGTTTCTG
>NC_071976.1:25642540-25675823 GCF_026283585.1 Hylaeus volcanicus
GGCAGAGGTTGGCGATATTGTCTTTCGGCGACCATCGATTAGTTTGTACTTTGACGCTGGAACGGTGACGGTGAATTAACCGGAAGACAATTTTTTAAACGTGCGCGGCTTAATGAGGATGTGGAATATCTTTTGGGATCTTTTAGGGGATTGAGTACGTGTTTAGGTCAGGTATAATTTACTGGTGCATCTGTTTTGACGTCTGGATCAATTATGGTCTGGGGTTGTTTTCAGAATTTAATGTAATTGACGTTTAAGTGAGAAAATAAAATATTTTATTTAAAGTAACAAATATTGTTTCAGGTTTTTTAGAACTATATTATGCCCTGGTTTCTGTGTGAATATGTTTCCTTAATTGTAATTTAAAATTAGTAACTCTTTATTGTATCAGTGACGTTTCATAGACGTTAGAAAATGTACAAGTAGTCATTGCTATGAATAAAAGAAAACTTATTTTCTTTCCAAGGCTTCGCGGCTTTTGTTTACAACTTTACTAAGATGTTCCACAATTTCAAAACGTTTAAGACATCCATGATATTCAAGGTATTCAAGACATTCAACCTTTTAAAGCATTCAAGATTTTTAAGCTTCTCAAGAATTCGCCAAATATTCAAAACGTTCGCCGACAGTCTTCCGAAACGTTTAGACGGGACTTCTCGAGTTTTACTTCATGACTCAAGATGCCTTCAGATTTCCATCATCTACCTGGTTTAACAGACACCTGCTGGTGTCTTCATACGTTTCAAAATGCAGTCAATCCAATAAGTATTCGTACCCTCTATATTTATTGAAAAATTTTGTCTAATTTAAATAAATGTTTCGTGTTTCCAAATAAATTTGTAATTGTAAATACATACACATGTGTAGTTTATTCGTGTGCATATTTATAATGGAAAATTGATTTGAAAACATGAAGCATATGAATATATTTTTCAAATAAGTCTCATAACACATGAAATAACCTATTCTAACAGACTTTGCCTTCTTCTTAGAAGCCACAACTATTATCTATCACCACTTAACACACGCCACTTAAATCAATTATGATATACAATTCCTAAATAAAATCCGAACTAAAACGTTCGACGAAACTTCAAAGCAACTACGGTTCGACTTTCGTTATTTAATGAAATACAAGGTCACGTTCTGTTTATTTTTTGCCCTCACAAACGGCTGAACAAAGTCTGCCACCGGATGACAACGCATTTTGGCCACGTTTTGGGGGAATTCCGTTCTACAACAAATCGGATGAAGCGAGAACATTGGTGCGAACGGAGACAGCTCGCCGCGACTTTACAGGGCGCGACGTTTCGCGCTTTTACACCGGAAGGGAAGGTTTACACCCTGTGGCGTTCACCGCAACAGTTTCGAATTGTTGGGGAATTTTTTAGCTCCCGTTGGTAGACGAGGGAAAGCGCGGGCGCATATTCTGGATTTCCGGGGCGCGTTAGCGCTGACATAGTCGGAACCGAGGTATTCGCGGTGTTTCTGATGTTTGCTTCCGTTCGGTCTGCCAAACAAACTAACCGCGATCGAGGCAACGCTCGTCCGTCTTTGCCTGGACAATCGCGGCAGTAGAGCAAACAATCAGAAGATTAAACTTGTTTCATATTTGCCTCGGGGAAGTTGGAAGAGTTGCAGAATAAATATAGCTCGGTGAAAACCTGACCATTGACACGGTTGACGGATTTACGGATTGGTATAAATTGAGGGGGTTGAGAAGTGAAGCTGAGCTGAAGGTGAGCTTCAGGAGTCAAATAGCATTTTACATCTGGAGAAATCAGGTTCAGTGTAATTTTTAGTGAACACTTAAAATTTGACAACAGAACAAATACGTCTGAAGACCATTTTAAAATCATTTCAATTGTCTATGCAACAAGTTCATCGTGATTAAAATTCTGTTCTACTTAATATAATTTTCTTGTCGTAGATATAATACACCTTATTTGTGATTAAAACGAAATAAATTTTGAGAAATGTGGTAAATAGTTGTTTGATGTAATTTTAAAATAAACTTAGCTGCTTATTAGTAAAATAAACTAAAAATAACGTCATTTTTAAATGTCTCTATAGCCATTCATCCTTTTAAAACATACAGGAAACTATCATAAAATTTATCTCAACAAAGCAATATACTATAATAATTGATATCTGTATGAGATAACTATTTTCAAATTTATATTCAAATCACTACCCTTACAACGCGAGCCATACCATACCCAGCTACGACAATAATAAATACTACTTCCTTAATATGAAGAGTAATAAAGGTATATAATCGTAAATATTGAACCAAAACACCAATTTCGTATATCACTGGAAATAAGCTGGAAAAGCACCCGAATCGCCGTCGTAAAAAATCCAGAGAAAGCCTGCAACACTAATATTTCCCTCCCCGAAGAGCCCCGAGTAATTCGTTTGGTAACAAACAGTACAATCGCAGTATCCAAAGACCACCACACGGTCAAAGGTCTCACGTTAACAACTGTTACTCACCAGTCGCAATGGATTAAGCTTTCGCGTCGGCCCCACGCAACACTTTCATCGTTGGAAAAGCCTTTAAACGACGCGACACGGACCGAACGACGTCCGCGTGAACACAACTACGGTTATTCCCCGTTAAATTGGTCGACACTTCGTCGGTACGCGGACGTTCTTGTAAACAAGCGACGACCCGAAACGGCGGCGCGAAAGAGTCGCCGAGGAGCTAACCCCAGCGTCGTAACTCGCGGCAGCCATTTCGCTTCGCAGAGAACGACGATTTACATCGACCATAGCCGCGTGAAAGAGGAAATTGGACGTTACGTCTCGGTGTTTTGTTCGCCGCAGTCGAGCCGTCGACCGGTCGTTTGAATTTAATTTTTCCCAGAGGTTCGAACGATTCGCTTTTATGCTTTGTGTGCCCAACGACCATGCTGGCTATAATGAGGAAGGAGGCTAAATACTGGGTAAATACCGGTTTAAGGGTACGAGTACATGCGCGTTGAATGGGAAATTTAATGTTTTTGAAACGTTTACAATGAAATATTGCATGGGCATGTTGCTGTAATATTGCGAATGCAACACCAGAGCGTTGGCAGTAATATATTTCTAATGTTCGCTGCTGTAAGGGATGCAACTAAGATGAATGGACTAGCATTACTTTCGTAATGGATGGCTCTGTTTGTTATAATGTAACGTTTTCAGCTCAACTTTTCGAGTCTGGAGTATCGTTTGGTGTGCGTCTATATTGAGATATTAGAAAAAATTATTCGGAACGTCTTGCTTCCTTTTTAATACATTTTATCACCGTGCACTAAGAGTTTCGTTATCTATAATGAGTAAATATGTTAGCTTTTGAGAGAAATATTTTTTGTACGGGACTTGTCGAATTGGAGACATTAATATTTTTTTTCTGAAACGGTCAAGAATTCTTTCCGAGTAAATACGTTTTACTTATTTTCCTTTCTTTCGTCGCATGTTTGTTAAAATTCAAAATGAAAACGAAATGAAACGTTAGAAACAAGGGCACATCTATATTAACAAGACACTACAACCTTCTAAAATATACGTTTAATGCTAAATAGTATTTATAATTATTGTTCGATAACAGAATTAGTTATCGTAACCATAAGTCATTCCGTATGTATTTTAATTATATCATGACTCACATACGTATATAAATGTTGAACACGTAACTCACAGTAGTCGCTAATGGCTTACAAGCTGATGCGAAAATAAATAGATAAAGACAAAATTTAATTATACATATTTTACTTAAAAAGTATAGCAACGAAACAAAATAGACACGAATGGATTTCTAAGCTACCGAATTTCGAATATTATTCCATGGTTTAACCGTTCCAGCATCAGCTATTATCTTGGCACTCAGCAAAATTCGTATCTACATAAGAAATATTAACTCATACAAAAGGGCGCGCGTTCCTCAAAGGCCGAGCCTCCCCCTGGCAGGAATAATACTCATGGCAACGAATTTACGGTGGTAACGTTCGCCGAGCGATCTAGGGCTCGGATCGACGTGCCTTCATCGGGATCCAGGCCCTCTGCTCCGATTCCCCGAGTTTCTCCGACCAGCCGTAAGACAGGTAAACATCACGGCCGGAATCATATGCGTGCAAAGTAGAAGGAAGGGGTTGTCTTTGCGGGTGTATATGCGGATGCGTGAGAGGGCATGTATATGGTAATGCGCAGGGGATGTAGACCTTTGCAGTGTTAACGATTCCGCATTCCGTATTAATCTGAATTTCAAATTTCCGCGCTATGGCACCTCCGCGCGTGGAATCGCTGACGAGGGAGTGAGGCCGCATAGGAAGGTGTCCCTTTGTCGCTGGAATTGGTGAAAATGTTAAAATCTTTGTTCGTGGTTTCGACGGTGTAACGCCGTTACGCCGTGACGGTGTAATCAGCGTCGTACGTTTATTCGCGAAATGAGATCCTGGTTCACTCGTTCGTTTGGGAGTTCCATGGAAATTGGGCGAGGACTAGCGATTGGACGCGACGACGTGAAGTCATTAGCCCACTGAGATCCGTGATAATGTATTATTTGGGGTGGTGAAAAGCTTAGGTTATTTCAAATTGTCTGTGGAATAATGGTAATAGGACAGGAAGTATTTTATGTATTATTTTAAAATAGCGTTCTACTCGAAGGATGCTGGAAACAGTGAGGCTTCACGTCGAAATATTTCACCAATTATCTATAAAAATATTGCAAGATAATTCCAATAAATCTCAACGAGAATTCGCTTTAACAGAAAAAACTGAAATACACGGAAATCACATTTTGCAAACATTTCTACACCCTTATAACGTGTTACTGAAAATATCATTTCAATCGCAGAATTAATACCTCGAATCAAAATGGATCTAAAAAGCATTACTCTTGATATCCGTGTTCTATTTATAGAGATTTGTTAGTCACGCTCACCAATTTATAGAATAACCATAAACGAGATGGAATAAAATGTGTCGCGATTCCCACCGATTCGTTTATTCGCGAAGCGCAGCACGATCGACCACCTCGTCGAGCGGAATTCCGTAATAAATAAATTAAATTCCCGATTTTTAACAGCTAACGGAATAACTCGGGGGCCGAAACGAAAATTATTCAAATCGCTCGTTTTCCTTCCGCGTTTCCAGCTAACCCAGAAAATGTTTATCCATTTCCATATCGAGCGCCTCGCGCTTTATCGACATCGAGGATCTCGCTACGATTGCAACAATATATATTCCCGTCGTTGTGGAATGATGTCCTGGAAATTCCTTTGGATCTCTATCCGGATCGAACGGAGGTCTACGTTTCTAATGGTTTTCCGGACGTCTCGTGGAATTATGCGAGCTTAATCCCCGCGGCGAGCGTGGAAATCCGCTGAGAGGGATTCATGAGCCTTCTCGGTTGGGGCTTCTCGTGGACGATCACTCTGGAGGTCCTCGACGGACGATGAAGAAGAAGGATATGTGAAGTGTCGCGGCAATTGTGGGTGAGGGCACAGAAGATTAAATGTCTTATCTTCGATAATAGGGAGAAAATATTAAAAGTAATATCGGTAGGTTCGAAGAGGTGAATGTTATCATACGCAAAAATTTATCTTGGGGGTGTTTCTCAAAATGTCAGGATTACAGAATTTTTCTTAGGCGGATTTAGTTTGGTAGCTGAGACCGAGGTGAATACAATGACTTGTAATGCTCAATATATGCTCTAAACAAAATTCAATGTCCTATAATACTAAATATGTGTGCTATAATAAGCCTTCAACAATCTATAATACTCATGTGAACCTGAAATATTCACAGAATTTGGGTGCGTGTACAGAGTTCCTTGAAGCCTGCTATAAATGAAGTAATTTCCATTCTTCCTGCATGCCTTCGAGAAACCATTGTTCTAAAGACAGAAAGCGATCCATCACAATCGTAGCCACCATAATGTGAATCCTTTGCTAATGTGAACTAACATACATCTCCTAACTAATCACTCAATTTTTCTTAACCGATGGTGAATTCCAAAGATAGGCAACGTTCACTGTAAACAAATTTCTAGAACATTGATTAAGATTCTGTAATTATTGAGAAGACCTCGTTCGATTTTCGATAGAAAAATTCCTGTAACGCAAGATTGTCCCGCAAGGGAGGGGGGAGGGTGAAGAAGTTCCTTTACGATGATCACAGAGCCCCATCTTCCGCAGGACTGGTTTGGAATACTAATACTAAACTTCGGCCGTTAGCGACGTCAAAAGACTTTTTACATAACGGAGCCTTCTACGTGGGAGAAATAAAAATGATAGCTTGTGTACGGATGAAATATTAGGCGTCGCGTGTTCACGGAACTGAGAACGATCTCATCCGACGCACTGTCGTTTCTTCCTCATTAACATTGCAAATTATTTTAGGTGGTATATATTTCTCAATTGTACTAGAAAAGTGAAATACAGAAGAAGAATATTTAAAATAGCCTAAGACAAGGTTGATTCACAAAATGAATAATTCACATCATATTCCAAGAAAATATTTTTACTAACGAAATGAGAATTCATTTTTGCAACCGAAGAAAGGAAAACCTGAAATTAAACGATCCAATTTAATATTATCCAGAAAAGTACATATCACACAAATACAATAGAATAATATTTAAAATAGCTTAAGACAAGGTTTATTTACAAAATAAATAAATAAAATGAGAATTCATTTCTGCAACCAAAGAAAGAAGAACCTAAAATCAAGCGACTAAATAATATTTCCCCAGAAAAATAAATATAACACTTTCATATTTAACGGTTAAAATAGATGAATTTATAAAAAAAATGGTTTAGTGTATCTCTTAAACGGTCAAGTATCACCAGAAATACGAACGAATGACGAGATCACTGGTCTGATAATTGCTGGTGACTTACGACGCCGTGTTCAAGGACAAATTCGATTAGTTCGCCACGTTCCATCGGCCATCGCGTTTAATCGCGCGGGTTATTTCAAACCTTTCTTCTAACTAGTCGTCGTCCGGCCATCCCCCGAGCAAACTTTACCCTCGACGACTAACCCCTTCCCTCAGTTCTGGCCGCGCATGAACGGAACGGAGGTAATTCGTCGGAAAAGCCGATGAGCCGACAATCTTAAATTTTGTATGCTACGGCCAGACAAGAGGAGATGCCGAGGGATCAGATTTTAGAGGGCAGTTCCGGCTAAATTAACGCGCACCGCTCTATCAAGCTATATACGAGGGATTAAGTGTTGATGAGACACTCGTGTCCCCATTTTTTCCTCCTCCAGCGTTTAACTTTCATTTAGTTAATTACATCTCCAGCCCTTCTTGCCCCGTGCAGTCATTAATTCGAAGATTCTCTGAGCGCAGATTCCGACAAGTGAGAATCTTTCTCGGGCAACGTTCCAGTAGATTTGTCGAGGTCTTTCTTTCTACTTGCTTTGACGATTGAATTTCTTCTTCTGTTTTCTTTATTTTCGGATTGCTACAGAAAGATTGGGAACAGTAATTTCTACTTTCGAGAAACAAAGTGCAACTTAAGGGGTTGTCGCGACGTTCGAGTTCCGAGAATCGATTTTTCCTTTCCGACACTTTCTAAAATAAACACATTTAGGTTTCAGTTCGCGGGAATAGAATATCTTCCCATTGGTGTTTCCAATGTTTACATTGTGGATTTCAGACGATGGTATTAAGTAGAATCTGTCGTTAAGTGCGTATGGAATTGTGAAAGATTTTTTATTATTATTTTTAATTGAGGTAGAAGCCGTTATTTGTCTACTTCTAAAAGTCAATTCAATGTTAGTATTGTTTAAAATGGTACCATAGGGTCGCAGACATTGCATGGGTAGTATTTGTTTAAGTTCTTTCACGACGTTAATTCTGTTACATTTTTTTTTTATTTAATTACTTTATTTAGGTAGGTCACATCAACTACGAGGTTATTAGTGACCACGTCGATGATTACAATTTAATTATAATTTATTCAACATGTTATGTTTCATTAATATCTTGACTAATTTGAGAATTAGAGAATCTTTTTATTAAGGATTGCCAGCATGCTTCTGTTACTTTTGTTGATTATCATAGTTTCCATTTAAATGTCTAATAGCTCGGGAAGCCACGAGAAAACCTAATTCTCCTCATCGTCTCTAGTAACATGATCAACGACTCTGTAGGTAAATGTAAAACGATAAAATCAATTTCTCCCCAAGTGCTAGACGAGAATGCCCGCCTTAAGTTTTTCGTTCAGCACGCGAGGAAAACAACCGAGAGATAAAACGCCGACGGAGGGAAAATTTCGCCTATAATGAGTATCCCAAGCCGAGTAACGCTAGACTGAGGGATACGTCTGATTATTAAAACACGATGCCCGAGGGTTGGGCGCGTACAACGATATAACGCAACCGGGAATGTTTCATATGCTTTGCCTCAGAGCTCAGCACACACATACGTATACACACACATCCCCTCTTCTTTCTGCTTTTATGAAACCGCTTCGTTAGATTTCCACCCCCCCTCTTTTCTTTTTAATCATTAACCCTCACTCTCTGTCGCACCTTCTTCCTCTCTGCTCAGGGGGTGAAAGGTATTACTTATCGAATTCCGATAATAAGGCGTCATAATAGTTTGTCGCGCGTAAGGAGAAGCTTTCTTGGTCCTGCTGCGATATTTGATTTGGAAGGGTGTGCATGTATACTTCATAAAGTCGATGTTGAGTTACGTGGAAGAATTGGAAGCATAGAATTAGGTTAGGAAAATTTATAACGAGAAAATAAGTTGTTCTACGCTTGTAGGATGTCATATCAAGATAAGTTAGAATTATTATACTTCAACACAGTTCTACAAGTTTGTATACATTCTTGTCGTACATTTCAATTTCATTAGGTAGACTGGAAAGTAACGTCGTTTTTGCGAATCCCGATGCTTATTTATCATTCATCAGCTCATTGATTTTTATCGATCTGGCATTGAAAATTTGCGTACTACGTAGATGGCAAAATGCTATTGATTACGAGAGTTATTACATAATTGATTAAAAATAGAAACTTATTACGAATGTATTTGTTTGAATTTAATATAAAAGAAATGGCATTACTTTTCGGTCCTCCTAATATGTCATTTGTGTATTATAATCCACGATGATTACTTCTTGCCAATTATTCTTGTTTTAATGTTATTTTACCTGAAAGAAACCTGAAGGATTACCTTAGTTCTTACTGCCTCAGAACGATTCATTTGAAAGCTGATACTCGCCTAACCCCTTTGAGACTCCAATCCATCGATTGATGCAAACAAATTTTTCACGATTTGCTGAAACTTTCAACCGGAACAGTAATTCTTCAAAAATGAAAAATTGGAAGCAAGATTCCCAACGAAGGATTCCTTGTTCAACGCGAAACTCCGACGTGAAGTAGGAATATCGTTTCTCAAAGGTCGCAGTCGAGCTGTAAGTCGAAGACGCAAACACGAGGGGGATGGGAACGTGGAGAACGGAGAAGTTAGACGGAGTAGGATGAAAGGAGTTTCGCGGAAAGATGAATACGACTGCGGAAAGATGTTTATACAACCCAATTTCTTGCTCGATTGCCTACGATACGCAATTTCTCGTCTTTGTCCTCGCTTGCGGTATTTTCGTTAGACTATGCGCGTGTTGGTCCTCCCTTGAACCCACGAAATGTATCAAACTTCAATTGTACCCGCTATTTAACATACACAAATTATTTTCTTCCATGATTAGGATACTATTTAAGAATCTTTATTTATTTTTATTCAGAAGACGCTGAACTCTCGCCATTGTATCTCCATACCCCCAGAAAATCCTCTGAGGCGACCGTGATTCCTAGTGATATCCTGTGATTCTCCACTCACCTCATGGAGTAATTCGACTGACGGTTCAACCACGTAAACCTTCGTGAAGCAGTCAGTAATTGTCTTTTGTTTTCCGCAACACAGATGTTTCAATCGACATTTCTTTATTTACAAATATGGACATTTCGAACTGAAACCTCAGTTTTATCAAAATAAAATGTAACCCATGTCCTTCATCAGGATGCAATCTCGTTGCCAAATTCTATCGAAATCTGTTCCGACTGCAGGTCACCAATACCTTGCGTTTTGTCCAGTTAACTAACAAACGTTATTGCTGCTTGATTTACTGCGTCAAACCTACTGGCGACCGAGAGTCACCTCTAGCACAAAGGGTTAAAAAAAAAAGTGGCTCTATACCGCGACCAAAATTCTGAAATACGAATTTCACGTTCCCAAAAGTTTCAACCCCCTACGCCGTGCATCCTGTGTACCAGCAAGAAGACTCGTTCATATTTCGGTCTAAAAAAGGAAAAAAAAACGGAAAAAATAAGAAAGGTGAGGTTTACGTCCTACAACCCAATAAAATACTTTTTATGCAAATGCGCGGGGAACACGTTCTTGCGCAGAGTTTATAAGCGAGCGTTCCATCACGGACGAGGGTGAAACGCAGCGGGAAATATGGGGCGAGCAGGAAACTAGCGGACAAGCCACGGTAATAGAACGTAACGTTAGTCGGCATACGATGTTTTTGTTGCTGGCAGTTAACCGTGGGCAATGAGGCGACAAACAACGCCGCAAGCTTTTCCCTCCCCCTTGCGCCTTTTCCACGTGGAATTACACGCTCTCCCAGGGCTCCTTCTTTCCTTTTTTTTTTTCTTTACACTCCCTCTTCCTGACGGCGTCGCTCCTCGTTTTTTCCTTCGACTGACCCCGTATGCGTTACTCCTCGTTTTTGATTCCCACGCGTTCCACGCTCGATTTCTTCGGCGTTGTTCTCGCGCTTCGATGGAACTTTTGCCGGCAATAAAAATAGGTGGGGTCACGTCTTCGACATCGAGTTCGAACGAAATTTCGATCGGGGTGGCACCATGGGGAGTATGGAATCATTCTCGAATGGATACGTCTATTTCTTTAGACTTTAAGTATTTATTAATGAGGATAGAACAGAGATAGGGAGATTCGGTCTGTTTAGAAAGAGTTGAGAACTTGGAAGAGGACTTCCTATATTATATTCCCTGTTTTCTTAAATTGAACTCTATAAATAGATAACCAATAACATAGTTAAACAATTTTCATCATCAGTCGACATCTTTCAGGAATTTCTTGAGGCTATCTTGCGTAGTTTATTTATCACAGAAAGTAGATATATTTTATTTATATATTTTTAAACTGGAATTTAGTGGTTTGCAGTCAATCCCATGAGTATCCGTACCCTCTATGTCTATTGAAGAAATTTGCCTAAATTAAATGATAGGTTTGATCGTTCCAAATAAATGTTTCATTATAAATTTGTATACGAATAAACTTTACACATGTATGTACTTCCAATGTAGAATTTATTCGGAAACATTAAACCTATAATACAATTTAGGCAAATTTCTTTAACAGATATTGAAGGTACGAATACTTATGAGACTTACTGTATGTGGTCATTTAAATAAATAGTCTATTACTCTAGTAAACCAATAATATTAAATTTCTACGACTCGAGAAACCATTAAATCCCCTTTATTAGTGACGAATAACAAACGCGAAACAGTGCTATCATTTTTGATCGCGTGTTTTCAGATTCTCCACCACTGTACGCAGTGGTAGGACGCCCGCTTGTAAAGTTTGCGCAGGAACGTTTACCGCGCGCATTTGCATAGAAAGTATTTTATTGGATTCTAGAACGTAAACCTTACGTTCATATTTTGTTTTTTCTTTTTTAGACTGAAATATGAACGGTTTTTCTTCGTGGCAGTCTAGGTACACAGGATGTTTGAAATAGGTGCCCAAACTTTGAGAGCACATCTTACTCCTCGTGAGCATGAGAAAATATGGTGTTGCCACGTTTTCAGCTATAAAAATTGTTTTTTTACGACCGAATTTGGTAACAATGCTTGCCCAGTATAGGATCAGGGAATCTTCAATCAGAGAATATGTGAATTCATCCCCTGGACGTAAAATGTGACTTTGACACGCGTTCTATAAATAATAAATATTAAACAAACCCCTGATCAATACTTGTAGTTGATATTTAATATTCTATATAGTGTGATAATTATTGTATCTCAAAAGATGACCCAAACATATTTGTTTTAAAATATCTGCTATTTTTTTAAACATCTTCCTGGTAAAATCACCATCATTCTCTTCATCCATGTCTGATGACCAAATAAAAAATCACAATTTAAAATTCGTCATATGCCCTATTCACACTGAAAAATTAATTCCAATCAGATCTATAGTATCAACATTGAAAATTCGCAAAAGTCTCCATCCATCTTGTTCGCCAAAGTGTCGCACTTCGATTACATCGACTCGCTTTGTTTACGTCCTATTATTCGAAAAAGACATTCGCGTAATCGCGTCCCACGGTGTGCATTTCGTGGGAATCCTCGGCATCAAACGAAACAAAAACAGTTTTTGCCTGAAGATTCCACGCGATCGCGAAACTTTCCGCAGCAATTTCAGGCTCGCCCCGATGCCTGCAGGAAGGCAATAGTCGAGATAATCGCGAAGCCTTTGCCCGATCAATTTCGCGATACCGAGAATCTCGGAGGACGAGGAACTTAAGCGATCGCGGTTTCTCGCCGCAGTTTCGTGGGAATTATCCGATGAGTTGAAAAAATTCACGAAAGTATGTAAAAATTCACAAGAGTTGTTTGGTGGATAGAAGAATTATTTTATCCAAAAATGTCTCTAAATTTTGTAAGTAAACAAGGGGACCGAGCAGTCAAATAGTTTCGAACTGAGTCTTCTTGGAAATTAATTCGGGGAAGATGAATGCGAGTTCAAATATTAAAGTCTTAAAGAGTTAGACAAATTTTTTTAGGTGCATAAGCATGGAGAATATTTTTAAACAGTCCTGTTCCATTTTTTAATAAACCAAACTTCACTCGGGAAATACTATACTTTTAGAAAGACAGAAACAAAAAGTCGATTATTTGATTCGTTAGTCCCTTTGAAACATATAGTTATTTATTTTTATTTCAAATGTCCACGAACACACAAAACCATGAGTGAACATCATAGAAACATCTACCCACTCGACAACCTTCTCAATCACAAATAAACCTGCAACCAAGTATTACTATCCGCATAAAATTTATATTGAATGTCACCAACAATAAACAATATCCCCTGCACCCAGCTACAGCCACAAAGGATTTAAGTGCATCGTTTACAATTCGACTCGTGTTAAGGTCCGCTTAATACACCTCTAAAGCCCGCAGTTACTTTAACGTCCCCCTTCTGAAAGGCCCTAACGTTCCCCTCCGTAGAGGGCGCTACCGATCACCGTTGGAAAACGGTGATCTATTTCATGGAATCGTAAACGTTTCCTGCGATGAATACTGGCGCACTTAAACCAGAGTAATGCAGTCAGCTGCCACTTCGGATCCTCCTTCCCCGAACAAGTTAACTTCCGACTTGGAACGCCTTCGTGATCCTCACTTTGACAATCAGCAAAGAGGATATCTCAGTCGGCATCTCGGGATTAAATGGGAGGGAAGATTGGCCATGGGATCCGACGGATGAAATGAATTTTCAATGGAAGCCAAGATCGAAGATCCTAAACGAGAATAAGGATGAGGAACAGAGAAAGACGGGGAGATGGCGATGGGTAGAGTTTAGAGGGGTTTTCGATATGCTAAAGTAATTTTAACCCCTCCGTCTAGTTCTTTCCCCGTCGCTGGTCGCGTTCCTCGATAAAATTAACGGAGTTACCGTCAGTGTCAATGTCGGGCAACGTGTCGATTTCGCGACTAGACGCTGCCAGTTGCAGGCGACAATGAATGACGTGTGGTGGCTGGGGTTATTATCGTGAGGACTCAGACTCGTTCCCTGCCTTCCTGATTTCTCCATCATGAATGGAGAATTCGTGGATCGCATGTATAACACATTACTGCTCACGAATTGGGAGCTTTGATATTTGTGATGAATGGAACCATTTTCGTGGCTTATTTATGTTCGATTTTTTTTTTTTATTTTGTCCGGTAAAATTATTATCGTACATTTCTGAATGACGTCCTGAAAGTAACACATTACTGCTCACAAATTGGGAGCTTTGATGTTTGGAATGAACCATTTTTATCGCTTATTTACGTTCTATTTTTTTTTTTTTTCGTTATTTTGTATTTTGCAAATGATTTCTTGAAAATGGTCTGGTAGTTGACGATCGCTTTGTAACAATTATTTTCTCAGCTATAATCAAAATTTAGTTGGTACTATATTAAATTAAAATTAGAATCTCCAATAGTGCATCATCTTCGATATCGTTTTATTTCATTTCTTGGAATTAATATTTAGGACATGAATACATCCCTTAAAAGGTGGAAAGGTTGTGGAACAAAACGGTCCATATGTAAGTCAGTAAATATATATCAAGATTCAAATGTGCCTTTGAATTTTTTTTAAAAATTGTCACGAACTTTCTGGGCAATCATATACAATATATAAAATCAAAATTGAATCAAACGCCTAGCCAGTTCCGCCAATTCTTTCTTCTAATGTCTCTGAAACACCCTTGAGCTTGCTTATGAATGCAACCTGGATGTTTTCCTCTTGGTTTTCAGTACTACTTACTCTTTTCAATCGGACAAGCGTCTCCCTGAATCGCCAATCACCGGTACCAGGAGGACAACGACGACAGAGTCGGGGGAGGCGAAAGGAGCGGAGAATAAAAGCATCCGGGAGAGGTTTAAAAGAAAAGGTGAGGGAAAGGGTAAAAGGCGAGGAGTGGATCGGTCTGCCTGTAACGGGTATTGGCCTCTTTTGGCGCGGAGACAACTCTCGCTAATCTCCCTTTATCCAAGGGTAACGTAACTTTGCGTTCCATTCGAGAATATCTTACGAGCGCGGAGGCGTCGCGGCAACCGTCCAAGACGTCTCGTTTTTCCATCCCCTTGCGGCGAGACGCGACGCGGGGTGTGCGGGACGCGACTTTTAAGCGGGAAGAAATCTTGGCCAAGTCGAAAATCGAGTCCGTGATTCCCGTGTGAGGGGGAACCAATACGTGGGGGACGCCCAAATAGGTCGCGTGGGCGCGTCTTTTTCGTTTCCCATTCGAGGATTGATGAGGTGCTGGAGACTTCGGTTCTCGGTGCCCCTACCTTTAGAGGTATCGATATATCTTCGCGACAATTGGACACGAGTCTCGAATTTCTTTTTAAAATTACTCGCGTATTATCGATGTTCTTCCTACAATTTTTGCTGACAACTAGTAAAACAGAGTATCCATAGTATTTATAAATTGATTTGCTCTTCTCTCTTTTATTTTGAAAGTCACACTATTGCGTATAGTAGGTACGCATTATTGAGAGATGTCCTCTTGCAATTATTTCGTTGGTTTGTTGGATTTCATTCGTGTTTAACTTTGAAAAATATTCACCTTGCGATCGCATCATATTCGCGTCGAAATATTCGTCTACTTCGAAGGAATGTTCTGACTTTTCGTTTCACATTAAAATCAACGAATCCACCTCTGGTAAATTACACTCGGAACTGAACAATCCTGACGAGCTCAAATCGTTATATTACCATAATTTTTAAAGAGTCCTGAGTCGAATGCTCATATCAATCGCTTAATAAAATGAATGATATAAACATAAAAGATTCCCGAACGAGCGCCCATTTTTAACATTAATACATGTAATACAGTAAAGGTGGATTCCCCGGTTTGATTGAGCCGGATTTTTTAAAATTGTGCATCCTTGAGGGAATAAATACACCCCAAACAGTATCTGTTGATTATCCGTCAATTGGCGCGGGAGTAGAATTTTTGTGTCCCGCTGCTCGTGCCAATGCTTCGTCAGGGTCGTAAAACTGTTCGATATATCGCATCGTGCGGCGGGGAAACTATTGGCCGCATATCGAGCCGCGGTTCTTCGTGCACGGGAGTTCGGAAGGCCTTGAAATATAGGTCGTATCGAGAATCTCTCGTCGGCTTCGTAACGAGAGTAACGAAGGGCACTAGAAAATGGGGCATGCATACTAAGGCTCCTTTCCAATTTTACGAGACGGGACTCCGGAATTCTATTATTCCCGCGACAGCCACCACCCACCCACCCGTCGATGCCGTTGCTCGGTAAACGTTTCGATCTTTACCTGTCAGCTGAAAAAAGGACGAGCTTTACATCTCCAAGGGAGCGTTACGACGGTGTCTCTTTTACCTCTGCCTTCACACGTCGGATACTCTAGTCCACGTGCAATTGGAATGCAGGGTGGCCTCAAAGGGAAGGTCACTAGCTGAAGTATAGCGTTAACTGTTGAACGTCGATTTTAATGGGACATTGCTTGAATGATGATTGGCTCTGTTCAAGAATTCGAACATTTTGCGGATGTTTAAATGAGGCTTAGATTGCAAAGGATATTGGTGAATCTCTCTGAAGGAGTTATTGTAAGTATTGTTTTGGAGAGAAAAAGTTTCTTTCTCTTGTGGAACGTATGTATATTTGGTGCGCTTTTTGGTATTCAATTAATATTCTTTGCTTTCTTGTCTATGATATCAATCATTTAAAAAATGCCGCACTGATGAGCTAAACATCCTGCTTTTAAAACGACTACTTCTTTAATAAACAATCGCCTATATATATATTCCACAAAATACTTGGTTGAAGCATGGATGTCTCTAACATATCTTCTGACAGTACAGTGTAAGAGGATATTGGGTCATTTTTCACCCATTATAGTTGCTTCTCGAGTGAACAAATACGTATTTTAAACACCAAGTCTATCAAAATGTTGGTAAAACAATTTATGCACTCAATTCAATCGTAGCACGCACCGTTAAATTCAATCCACCCCCAAAACAAACCACCCGATTCCCCTCTCTCCCATGAATTCTCCTCAAGTCACAAACCCACCTGTCCATCTAACGTCGTGACACAATCTCGACGCGATTAAGCATTAGGCGCCGGCTGGACAGCAAAGAGATTTCGATTTAAGATTTCCCTTATCGCGAGTCATGTGCTCCTCGCGCCCGATCAATCCTGCAAACGAAGGGTGGGCGAAGGGAGATGCTCCCCTGTCCCTAAACGGTACCGAGAAGGATGTCTCCCTAGTTGGGTTCGTCGTGGCTCCTATTGGAAACTGTGTTCGTGCGCTACTCGGGGCCGATCGCGACGCGAAGCCTGTAAATCAATTACAAGCAGCGCAGTTGCGGCACAGTGTACTCGGAGAAACGGCACGTACGGAAGCCAGTCAAGTTTCCTCGAGACGGTGACGTGATCGGGAAACTCGTGCACCCCCGAGTCTTAGTTTGCAGCTGCCGGGCCCACCCAAGGGGTAGAGGACATCGCAGACTGCGTTGGTCCGATTCGTAGAAGGTTAGGGGGCGGTCCGATAATAGAAAGCTCGCCGCAGCAGAGAGCTTCCGGTGTTCCTGATCGATGCTGCACGCCTCCAGTCGCGGCTGGGTTCCTTCCGTTGGGTCACGTTTATGGGAACTCGTCACGCGGACGGATGAAAGCCGATCGTTAACGACAGTAACGAGGCTCGTTTCGTAATCCAACGACGACCGTCTGTGGCTTCGACAGTTCGTAACCGACATCCGTCGTCCCTGGACAATTAGTTAAATTACTGTCTGGTGAAAATCATTTACGTCCTCGCGGCCGATTAGCCTCGTTAGATCCCCCCCACCCCTCCCCTCCACCCCACCCCGATGGCTTGAAGCAACCTCGACGGCACGATCCGGAATGGATGAGATAGGAACTGGGGGATGGAATGGGCGTAGGAAGCTTTGTCTGTCATTGGAATTCGAACGTGTCGCGGGGAAATTCGTTTGCAACGAGCTCGCGTCGAAGAATTACGCCCCTCTCTCTGGTCGAAGATGGTCCTGGGTTTAAACCATGGAATTGGTCGAGCAGTTTTCGGGGTTCGTGGTTTAGGGGGTTCGTGGGAGCTTCTCGTTAACGGTTCTTTGATTCCACTGGAGGAATCTTGCGATGTATGTTCTAGCAGGTGAATGCTGGAAAAGGCTGAATCATTTTTATCCCGTTGGAATTGTTTTTGGAGCAGATGTAGAATTATTTTTTATCAGTATTAGGGCAATTCAGAATTCATAGTCATCTGCAAGGAATTTATAGTTTTTACCACATGTCAAGTACGAGAAACCTTAACAGGAATGAAAAATAAGATGTACGTATATCGTATATGGATTAACATAGATGTGTATTTTGATTGAAATGGGGACCAACCAAATGTAGTTAAAAATTGAATAAGTGCAAACAAACATATGGAATAATTGTGTTGTCTTCGTTCCAAACTGATAAGTGCTCGTGTGCTGTATAGATATGCAAGTGGAATGCAGCCATGTCTAATCAGACAGGACACGTGAACAATACGAGAGCCGAGTAGTCTGGGTGGGGTTGTAATCAGGCAAGTAGAATAGGACCAACACACGGTGCCGAAATAGTGTAGCCCAAGGCACACTCAATTAAGAAGGGTTGCCCCGTACCTAGTCAGACAGGTGGAGTACTCTGACACGTAAACGGACTTCAACACGTAACTTGCATAATCGGTTAAGTAGAATACATTGTCGAATGTGTAAACCTGCAAAATACAGGGCCAATTTCTCGTTAAATAATTAAATATATTAGTATCGAATTGTCGATTAAATTCTATTTTCTTTCTCCAACTCTCCCTATTATGTTTAATTACTTTGACCATATGTGCGATCTGAACGTTCAGGGGCACTTTCTGCCAATTTACACGATACAAAGGAAGGTTTATTGACGTTCGTGAATGTTTAACCTCGTATCCACGCAACGTGCAATGGTATTTTTGTCAATATGTAACGCAGCCGATCTCTCCACTGTCGGAAACCTTGCACGTGTTCACGCAAATAACTGAAATTTTATTGAAAACTACTGTAAACGTACCCTGACATGTCCTCTGCCAGCATTCCGTTGGGAAAACGTCAAACAAAGACCACGCAACATTTCCAGTTATTTCATTGAATGTAATATGTGCATTTAAATGCATGCCTGAAATTCATAGGTATTTAATGATACAAATTTTATTAATTTTGAAACTCGACTCAATCATTTACTCACTGAATGTGGATGCTTATTTATAGAATGCATCTGGAAAATAATTAATTGAGCCATTTAAAAGGTAAGAAACTTTTTCTCTCCAAAACAAAACTTACAATAACTCCTTCAGAGAGATTCACCAATATCCTTTGCAATCTAAGCCTCATTTAAACATCCGCAAAATGTTCGAATTTTAATTATATCTTTTCATGCAATAAAGGAATTATTTGAGCAATAAAAAGACACTGTAGAGATACACCTCCTTAAGAACTGTATCCTCCTTAAAAGAATGTTGAATAAATAAAGTCTTTCAAGTGTGCTCGAAGACGAATTATAATATAACCTGATTCTAATCGATACTTAGAGAACGACGAACAAACGCGCCTTCAAACTGTAAGCCAGCTCTATAACCGATCCTATTAATATGTGTAAACACGCATAAATGCCCCCAAGCATTGGAGCACGGGTGCAGGTCGGCGCGGAGGATCGCGAAAGCACCTGTTATTCTCGGTCCATTATTCCCTCGACCTATTGTTAACCGGTGTTGGTTAGATCATGATGGAAAATAGTCTTTTACGCCTGTAGTTATAATCTAAATTCCGTATCTTAGTATACAGCTTCGTCTCGACGCGAATATCGGTTCCAAACAGTTCGAATACCGTCGATGAAGCAATCCACGAAGAGTATTACGCAGACAATTCTAAGCAGAAGACATTGGGGCCAAGTGCAATAACAGTCTCGAGATTTCAGTATTATTCTACGCAGCGTCTACGGATGGAATTAATTGGAATGCTGGGGGGAAATCGTAGATCCGATTAGGCAGATATTTTTCGATGTAGACAGTATGGTTTATTTCGTTTTTCCGAAGACTTTAGAGTAAAATGTAAATCCTGAACGTTTTAGCCCTAGATGAAATCTGTTTAGAACCAATTGGAATGTACAGTGAGCTAGTAATGGTTGTAATTTCTCCAATTAGTGTCTATAGAGAATTATTCTAAACTTTAATGCCAACTTGCAACACATATTTCAATAAATCTTAGTTTCCTCTGTACTGTTCTATACTTCCTATTCCTTGAATATTATATGAAAATTGAGCGACATTTTTTCTTAATTACTATACACTACACGTATCAAAATTTCCAGCTATTTATCAACGATCTTTAATACTCCCACGCATATCTACCCTGCAACCCAAGAGGGGAAGTCAACTGCAACCTACAAGACCTTCCTTCACATTTCTTCCACCAAAACAAACAACCCTGAAATAATTCAACGAATCCACCACACAATAAACGAAACCGCTTATCGCGTTTTCACTAAACAACCATGAATCGATAACGAAGCCATCGGCGCGTGGAAACACGCTTGTATAATGCTCAATCAATATCGCGAGACCGTCCAAATGAACAATGATCGCCAATCGGAAAAGTTTGATAATTTTGTCGCTCGGTTTTATGGACGAAAACCATTCGTTAATTCGAATTCGATTCGTAGGCTAGCGTAGGTGGCGCCCGCATTTCGCATTCCGCGCGAACGAACGGATACGCGAGTCGCGTGTCAGTGTCTGCCGCGCGGATTCCCGCGAGCCACGGGATGTTAAATTTGAATATGATTGATCGAGAGCACTCCCAAGTAGGACGTGAATGGGTCGGCTCATACGAGAGGGAAACCGTGCCCGGGAAGGAGCCGCCGATAAGATGAGGGTGGGCACACCGACGCACAAGGGGAGAAGCTTAAGGGGATGAAGCGTGACAGTGACGCGCCCCCACGACTCGATCGGGAACACTGGAGACCCTCTAGATGCTGGTACGTTTCGAAACATTTCGGGCAAACACTCTAGGAAAACACTGGCCAATTAAGGTGGTTTGGTAAAAAATGATAACAGTTCGGATTGTCTCGCAGCTTTGAAAACTGAAAATTTACATCTTAATACAATATCTGTGTGAAATATGGGTTCAATTAACCGTTTAGTTACTTAGATATGATCACTTGGATTTCGTGATTTTTCGTCCCATTTGATAGGAGGTTTATAGCAGTCGACAGAAATACAGAAATTTTGTATGATAATTTTGACTGTAACACAATGTGTACAATACGGATCGAAACCAAAAATATTTATTAATTATTTATTAATTCCCACACAAAAGGAATAAACATTTATTGATTCTATTATTCTTGCATAAGATAAGCATCTGTTATTTATAAATTTATTCCACACAATATACGAACTTGTCATGCGCGACATATATTAAAAAAAAAAAAACATATTCTAAATTGTCTGAAAATAATGACGAAACAATCTTAACCCATAATGTCGCTCCTCACTCATAAAAGAAACACGGAGAATTGGTACTTTCGTTTCAACGAAGCAAACTCTGACCAGCACTCGTTTCGCGGTCGTGGTATTTCAGGCATCGTCGAAATGAGCAGATTAATAATCGAGCGCACGCCTCCACGCGCTGACTAAAAACAGTTTCGAATTTGCACGCGAGTAATGAGTCGCGACTCGTTCCCATGGAGGGGAGGCAGGGAAGGGTGAAAACTTCCGCTTTGGCCGCATACTTCGCGATTCAACCGAGGAAAAAGGAGGCGAAGTTTCGAATTGCCTTCGAAACTAAATTTACCGCGGCGAGTTTCTGTTCCTAAGACCGTAGGAAACCTATCATGGAGCCCCACCTCCCAGCGTTTCTCGGCTCTTACGCGAATGGCAGGGGAAAAAAATACAGGGAAGTCTAATTTTCCATCCCTTGTCTGGTACAATTCTGCCACGGCAATCGAGATGTACGCAGAATGCAGAGATGCTTTTTCTTTCCGTGGATTTCGTCGATAGCAAAGGGCTCCCCGTGGTTCCTCAGGGAACCTCGCGGTGTACAGGATGGCTCAAACGTGGCGTTCCAGCTGGAATTTTTTGCGTGTTTTTGTCAGGATGAATTCTTCATGGAGGAAGATTCACGGGACGTATGTGCGCGTGATTTATGCATGAGGGAAATGTGCCGGGCGAGAAATTCGTAGAGGATAGATTACACTGTGTGAGTTATTAAAGCTTAGGAACTACGCATCCCAGACGATAGATTTTTGCATTTCGGTGCACTCACGAGGATTGCAATCCAAGCGAGAGGTACAGTACGGTGATGGGAGTAAGACACCTTGGGTAAGGTGTCTGATTGGTTACGGTATAATTTGGAGGATTATACTGGTACGGGATACTCTATTCTTCTTCCAATTTTCTGTTATTTATTTTACACAAAATTGAGTCAGTTTTTGTTTAATTGGAGTCTACAGAGGGATTGAAGTGTGATGATTTAAGTGACAGTTCTTTTGGAGCATTTTTGGAGAATAATTTGTTAACAAATTCGCGACCGCTGATGTTAATTCACATCACTTGATTATACTGACTTGGTTATACAAAATTATGAAAATCTTTTTATTGTATACACTACATATTTACAACATTGATACAAAGTTCTCGACTGCAGATACTTTTCTTTTATAGATTGCCAGGTGAAAAGGAATAAACAATGGCACCATGTCAACGAGTTTCGACCCGTTGTCTGGATACTTGTGGAACAACCTGTACAGAGACGCACGTTCGTGTGCGTGAGGGGGTAGAAAAGGGCTGAAAAGCCGTTTCAAAAAGAACCGACAGGGGTCGGGGCGGTGGCGAAGGGGCGGTGAAAAGCGTGTGCAGCGGGTTCAATTTCGTCCCTTTAGAAGAAGAGATATCGACGTCATTCATACCGAGGCTTTTCGCGCCCTCTCACCGTAAGGGGAACGTAATTATAGGTAGTCCTTTCATCCAACGCCGGAATAGATAGATCCAGCCGGCCAACTAATCCAGCTAATCCCTCTTCTAGGCTTTCGACGAGCCCATCGCGCGGCCCCGATCCCATCAGACGATGCTTATCATTTCGCGGCTGGTTTTATTAAATACGCCACGGTGTCGCCGATATCTCCCAGAAACGTCGAGGATTCCCGTTGCTTAAAATATCTCAGACTTTCGAAACTGTTTCGACAAGTGTCTGACAGGTTGTTGGGAAGAAAATATCGAAAGCATGTAAGGTGCTTTTGTTTTGAACGTGAAAGCTTCGGGTATGAAGTTAACCATTAATAATGAAAATTGAGAAGAATTTGGATAGAATAAAATTAATAGTAATACACATAGAGGAGATGAATAATTTGGCCTTGGCTTAGAAGGATTGGGCAACACTTTGTAAACACCGAGGGTGAAGGATGAATTCTATTTGTTGAATATTCCTTTTTACCATACTTTACGGTATTCGAGATCTTGTAATTGAAGCGAAATTTTGCTGAAGCATCGGCCAGCGCGGAAACATCGAAATCGCGGTGAATTATATTAGGTTGTCCGAAAAGTTTCTTCCGTGACTTGTACTCAGTTATTTTGTGTGGCAGTGTTTATATAAATAGACAACCTAATTTCTTCGATGTTAATATTGTATAACAGTAATGGAGCAAAATGAATCGTACGCAATTCAATAATGTAACATTAGACATAAAATATTATGTATGTATTACTTATTACTGAAATGAAAGAAACTTTTAGGACAACCTAATACTTAAATTACCTGTGGTCGATTCGATTCATTTCCACAGATTCATAATGAGATTCATGTCGCGTTGCTTTTCTGCATTGCGAGGAAATTTTACATAAAAGTGGTGCGCAAATTTGTAGATTTTAGGCTTTCATACTTTTCTTGTTGGACAATTACTGGAGAAAATCTATAATAAAGTTGCTGTACAATTGATTCAAGAATTCACAATTTTAATCTAACTGGTAAAGGTGGTGTTTAGTGTTAATATTAGGGACCTAAAAGAATCTTTACCTAAATTAAATTTTCTCAATCCGTTAGTCAATGTATATTCTCCACACGTAATACTTGAAAAAACAGCCAAGAAGATTTCCTCCATCTTCCAGGCCAGAAGAGATATTCATAAGTACCTATTAACCATAGTCGTCGCGTACGAGGCAAATTTAGCATAAACCAGGTCGCAAAACCTACACTTCGCCATTCAACCACGTTTCGGTTCCTGGAAACGACAAAAGATTCCAATTCTCTCCACTTAATCAGACTTTGAAATTGATCACCAACCGTAAAGAGAAGAAAGTAACACGATGGAAAGCTGGAGTAAAAAATGATCTGTTTCAAAACGAGCAAATCGATCATCGATCGCTATCATAAACCTGGTTCGCATCGGGTAACCTAACGACCAGCGATAAAATACGTTATTCGATTTTGAAGCTCGTGTCAGCGCCAGGAAAACGAGGAAAAGCTGTCACGTGAGAAGATAGAAGAATACCAACCGTGTAATCGATAATTTGTAAAAACAATGCGAACGTCCGCAGAGAGATCTGACTCAAACTTAACCCAGGGCAAGTCGGAAATGTGCCTGCTGGCACGTACAGGTGCGACACTCACCTCAACGTAACTGAACTAAATAATCACGGAACAGGGTCAGCGCGATCAACAACCTGTTGATATTTGACGTATTTAAGAAGAGGCCTGCGCGTTGGTATGCTGGCTATATTATTTTTTTTTTAATTAAATTGTGCCGACTCGCGTAAACTGAATTGTCGTGGGGATGTGTGCTCAAGGTGAGATGTTCAATTAACCGATCTACTGAATTTAAATTTACAATAACTGAATAATTGAATGTTTCTCACTAAAATTTGGATTTGTTTTTAAACGTGTTTCTGAAATTTCTAACTATTCTTGCACCGATTACTTGTGTCACTTTTTCTCGCAAAGTGGAAGTATAGGAAACTATCGTGTATATTTAAACAAAATAGGGATTATTAGGTTACTTTTTGATCAAGATAACTGTACGCATTATATTATGATTGTGTCATTTAAAATTTGTATGATTCCAAGGCATTATAGTATACAAGTAGTATCAAGTTTATTTAAATTTAGATATTACTATTTTCGTATTAAAACGTATAATTATGTACAGCAAGTCATTGTAATAAAAAAGCAATAATAAAACATACTTTTCGAAATACCATAAATGCTGTACTATAACCTTTTACTTGTTTATACCAATACGTAAAATTTTGATACAGTAATGTCACGTAATTAGAGCAAAATTTCTCACGCTTTGCAATAAAAAGCGTTACGACGCGCGCTTCAGAACGAAGCAGTGGAAGGACCGTGGGATGAAAGTCATTACTTTGCCGTGATAATGCGAGTACTAATTTCACGATGGTGAAAAAGCGATGGAAGCCGAGAGATCTTTTAGCAGGAATTAAACACGCGCGCGTATTTGAAGTAGCACGAGTGCTCTCGTACGCAATGAAGATCTCTGTTTTGATGAGAAAGCCGTGCCCCGTGCATTCGCGTTTCATAACCGGAAGTCATGACGAGCTCTGTATCGCAATTTGCATTTCATATCACAGCCCCCCTCCCAAGAACGGTTTTCGAGACATGAGCATCCTATCGATGGAAACACCGCGATAATATCGCGAAAGTTTGTCGAAGTTCTGGCAAATAGAGGACACGTTTACAACGCTTAAAATATTTAGTACGACCCAAAAAGTGCTCGGGGGTAGTTTCGAACATGCGAACGCGATACTCGTAAATGTTTCTTGTACTTATTTCTAGCGGGTAACTCGAAGAAAGCGATATTTTGCGAGTTTTTTTTTTTAAATTTGTGTTGCGAATGTAAAAGAAGTATTTAGGTATGAATGACTTTTTCATTCTTGATTTAATATCATAACAGCCGTGTGTATACACTTTTTCTTTAACCTTCTAATATTCAACAAAATATTGTTCTGTATTTATGCAGAGAACTTTGTAGAAAGGGTATGTATTTTCAGAATTAAAGGGTATGTATTTACGAGGATACATTCCAATTTTCTAAAAAATTTTTTTTAACGGTATAAAAATTGTTATTAAATTTAAAATCTATTACGTTCAAGATGTTTTCTATTGTCACAAATATTTCTAGTAAGAATGAAGTTGTATGTTCCCTCTCTCAATCAATGAATTTAATACCAACAAATAATGAAAGGTAAACCATTAAATAAATTTCAAAAAACTACATACGAACGAACAAAATAAAATCAACCTTCCACGGTAGTGTTCTGCTCGCTACTGTTTTGAGAACATTAATAAATACTGCGTGTTTCTAAATGCAATAATAAAACATCCGATCTTTCTTCGGGGTCACTCGGTACCCGAGCTTCGTCCGCGATTTCAGTTCGCACGTTTCAATAATAAACGGGACTCGGAAGAAAAGCAGTTGACTCCTTTATCCCAGTGACTATTGATCCTCCTCTTCCTTTGATAATCAGTTGATAACTAGACCGCGTACTCCGCTGCGATAACGAACAAAAGAGTTTGCTAAAGTGGCAATTAGTATGTCGACATTTCAGCATAGACGACTAAGAATGTTGTTATCTCCAGCGAAAAGGAATAACTCGGTATCAGTTTGCAACAAAGCCGTGCGGGTGCCTGAGGGCTTGCCACTGCAATACTTCCATTCATTCCTTTGAGAAATCACTTCTAAACGAACGGGGGAAACAAAAGTGGAACAATAAAACCGTGGTTTCTTTCCTTTGCGCCTGTCTCTTTGTTATAAATTGAACCGGTTTTGCTTAACACGAAATTTCACTTCGATATAATCTTCCCACGGCGTACACTTTTTGTTTCAATTCAATCATAATGTTCCATTTAGTTCGAACGGAACCGAGAACAATGCGCGGTTTCACCTTTCGCACGAAGCTGAGGAAGTTTCGTTTGTTCACTAAAAGAAGTCGATACACTAATTGAATGGATTAACTACTGGCCAGGATAGAATGGTGTTAGTCGCCCCATAAATCAACGTTTCCGATCGTTTCCTTACTTTTTGATGCGACAACTTCTTCTGTAATTAGTACATGTTCTCTGTTGGATTTTCAAAGGGGAATTATTTGATTCGTATATATTTGATCGATAAAATAATTCGACTGAATATTTAATGCATTCATGGTATCCAGTAATATGAAGAAAATATTCTTACTGTATATTGAAATTATTTGATTAATTAATCGACGTATATTTATATTTCATTTCGCATAAATGCATATATTCTGCATAGATTTTAATTGCATTTCACGTGCTCGTAAATATTATACATCCATCGAATTCATAATCTAGTGATACCATACAGAAGAATATCTATTTAATTTTTATGATAATTGTAACACTAGTAGTACGCGCAAACGTAAAAAATGCATGAACTGAACGTGAAATATTCTACAGTGTAAAAAGTTTTATATAAAAGGTGAAAATATGAGTTGTCAATAACTGCATTGTAACATTTTCACAATCTACATAAATATCAAAAATTCGATAACTCCTCGTAACTAAAATAACAAGTTGTATAAATTCTAATACAGAAAAATATCATCTGTCGATAACTGTCACGTCTTTATAACCTTCAATAAATATGATCAAAAATTGTATGAACATTTGTCAATTTTTTGTCTAAACTTTTAAATATTCCATTTATTTTATATATTCCTCCCCATTTTCCCCTTTTTACTTAAAAACAATCAAATTGCAACTGCGCGATACGAAACACAAATTCCAAATGAAATGTCGCGAACGTTCGCGTAATTAGTTGGTGACGTTCGGGCGCAATAAAACCCCCTACGATACTTGGATGTCAGATTGGGCGACACGAGCGTACACGTAGATAGTCACATACATACCCATGCACACAATGGTTGAATGTGGGTCACGCGACGTGTCTGAACTGCGTCGTAAAGGCATCGAGTGCCTTCGAAAATGTCTTTGCCGTCCGCTCTGGCGTAAAATTCGCTCGCTCGGGTATCGACGAGAGCGTTCCTCGCGTTTCCGTTTCTCGCGACATCCGGGAACACAGGTACCATTCGAATAAATTCGCGTAAAAAGGTGGAAAAAGCGCCAGTCCACCCGTAGAATTTCGCTATCGGAAGAAATCGTCCGGGAAACACCCGCATCTTCCTTCCTGGAATCTCGAAGGTGTGCAAGCTGTTCGTCTAGAAAATATGCATCTTCCAGGGGGGGTCTTCGGCTTCACTGAGCCCGCCCGCATCATCTTTGACGCTGCGAGCATTCCGCCCCCGACGGAAAATACCGAATTCTTTCCCCCAATTACCCGTCAACGATTTACCAGCGGAAAACCTGACCCGTGGCAAGTGTTAACGCAGAGATCGTTTACCCTCGAAACGTTTAATTTTACTCCGAGCTTTGCGTCTGCGTTCAATCGACGAGGATTATGTCTCGAGCCTTCATTTGGGACCCTCTTTGAGGTGTTTCTATAAATTTAGAATGTACCTCTTTTGTTCTTTTTCTGTCACTTTAGTTATTAGTTCTCGAGCCTCCATTTGGGACGAGGTGTTTCTGTAAATTTAGAATGCAACTCTTTTTTCCTTTTTTGGTCACTTTAGTTACTTGGGCTTATTTTTAATTTAAATGCATATTTGAAGAAAACCAACAGAGTGTTTATTTGAAATACTGGCAAGGAAGAATCCAGTATTTGAGATACTTTCATTCGATTCCTTTCATGGAGCTTGTAAAAATGCAGCCACGAATTTTCTTTTACATAGGGTGACCATTGTCCAGCAGATATTGCTTCTATTTCTTCTACAAGGGTTCCTGGAAACGTTCGGAAGCGTGGTTATGGCAAAGGTCGAGTACAATGCGCTAAATTTTACGCAATTGGTCTCGATAGCGACCTTTTCTTCTCTTCCTACGGGGAACCGAACGAGCTTCCGTTCGACGGACTCGTAACTGGTCGCAGTTTCCTTACCACCCTCGAAGAACAAGCGTGCAGAGATTAAGGGGACAAAGTAATATAGAGACACAATGGGTTCTCGTTGCACCTAGTAGATTCCGAGGAAAAGGAAACTTCGTGGAATCTAGAAACGACGGAGCAATAATTGGCGAGCGTGCTATTTGCGGTAGAAGAATCGTGTCACGTGGCGCGAAAGGAAGTTGAAAGAGTGAGGAAACTGGAAAAAGAAGAGAAACTCGTTCTCGATTACACTGGCGATACTAATTTATGTGAAAATTATTATAGGAATAGATTGAAGCACCTCAGTTATATATAAACACATCATTCTTGCTTGGCAAGACTCATGTCACTTAATTCTTGTCTTAGAAACCATAGAAAAATTATTGTTAATAAAGCAACGATTTCCCAGCAAGCAGTGAATTCTATCAAAATACACGTTAGGGTCTCATTGTATCTAGGGAAATAAACACGTGAAACGTAATATTCAAAATGAAAAATATTACCTCGTCTCCAAGTTCTTTTTACGTGCACCTCAGTGGATTTTCAAGAATTTATATAGAAACTTGTCAACGGGACCATTAAAACTTGAGGATATTACATTTGCAAGTTACTTTGCTGCACACGTTTGCTTCACGCGAAACTTATTACTCGGTAACCAAGTTTCATATGAAACAGTGTTATTATTAGACTGCGGATATTTATGCGCATAAGTTGTGCGAAGGACGTTTGAAATTTATGCCCGTAAAATATACACATGATAAACGTACGACATAAATTTATTTTCTAATACGATATTTTAATTGTCATCAAATTACACGAAACGTTTAAAAACATCCTATAATTCAGTGTGATTTAGCAACGTAACATAATTTCATGTTAATAAATACGGTATTCAGAGGACGATTAGCAATATTTGTACAATAAGCAACTCGTTCACCAGAAATAGATTAATGTTCTGATATATTATAATGAATCTTGCAATAAACATCAAGTAATGTCTCCAAATTTGAAACCAGTTCGTGTTTACACAGTAATATCAACCTGCATGAAGTTGTTTAAATTATTAGCAACGTTCCCATACATTTTTTCACAGCAAATTAATATCTAAAGTGAATACTTTCAAAGAATTAATCAAAGGGAACCGAATTTCCCGTACTGGGTTCAATTTTTCATAATTTTCTCCTGTCTTGGAATACCTATTTGCACGGTTGAAACTGCAACAACTTTATTCGTATTAAAAGTTTCAATTTACGAATCTCGCGAGACATTATAAATATGCGACATACGTTCGAAATGTGGAATATACCCGTGCATATGCCATTCAGCTCAAATATGCAAAACGTTTGCATACGTTGCATGCTACGCTCGAATATTTAACATGTTATCACTTGGTATCCCCGCTAATGTTAGCGCTGGGAAAATATTATTGCCTGATCGTTGGTCGGTTATTCAACGCCTGTTGCCGAACGACACAACAAACCTGTGCCATTGCATTAACTTAGTCAAATTTGCGTTTGAATGTTGTACCATGTAACTCAGTAGAATATGCTTGAACGTTGGGCAGCGCAAAGTGGTCGATGCTGTTGTATTGAAGCCTTCTCGATTAAGTGTTATTATTGCATTGGCTGCAAGCTTTGTAATTCCAACACAAGTGAGCTTGAACAATCAATTGTGTCAATATCGTTGATATGTTAACAGAGCTTTTCACTAAGGAACCGATGAAATTCTGAAGGAATTCCGACGAGGTTGCAACACTGAGTACAACGTTAAATGTTTGATTACGTAGTCTTCAGATGCCACGAAACAAAAGTTTAACCTCGTAAAAATGTTCACAAGTCTTAAATATAAATATAGGAGATTTTCATTTTTTTATATCGTACAACCGTGGAAAAAAGGGTAAATTTCAAGTGGCTATTATCAATGAAAAAAAATGTTTGGAAATAAGCAAACAAAATTTTGGTTATAGGTTTAACATGTCTACTATTACGTGTGCAAACATTGACATTACGCAATTGTTTGTTATGTGACATATAAATTCTCAAAAAATAGCTCTTTAGAGATACGTGTAAAAAATATGATCTACTGCTAGAAATAACTGAATTGTTTATGAAATAAACGTTTGACTTCGCTGGAGCTACAATACAAGGAAGGACCTTTGTTTTTGTGTGTGGTATCTAGATGAACGGTAAGGTTCAAGTGAGATGAAATGCTATAAAGGCTCAAGCTAAGCTACTTGTAACAAAGAAAATGAAGAAAGTTCACTTTCAGTTCGATCGAGGGCGTGCTGGCCGGACTAAAAAACGAGGAAGAAGACAATCCTTCCAGACGAATCGGAATCCCTCCTAGGGAACGATATACGAACATTTTCGTTTCACGTTCTAAAGGTGAAGAATTTCATTCGGCGTGTTTAAAATGTTTAGACTCGAAAGTCAAATTGAAAAAGACCAAAATTGTTTAAGGATACGTTACCAAGGAAAAGCGTCAGTGTAACTTTATTTTGCATAGGGTTGCGCAAATACTACTGCGTGTATGAGCTTGTATTTTACAAGAGAAGTTCGCTCCATCTGCTACACGGCACTTAGAGTTCGCGGAAAATTGCATTTTCCAAGACCATGCCGCACTTTGCCACGGACTAAGGAAAATGTTTGTCTAAATTCATCTTTGTGCTTTTAGTATTTTCTTGGTGTGCCATGCTTAATACCCATTTAATTTTCTAATTGAAAATCGACTATTTTTCATGTTTTTCAACCAGTTGCAATCATTGGAAGTTGAATCGAGATGGTTATCGATAAGAAGGATTAGAGACTACTCGAGATTTGTTGACAAAGACTGAATAAAATGGAGGTTGGAATTTAAGATAGAAATTTCAACTAGATTGAAGTTGAGCGATTAAATGTACCACATAGATAGGAAAACCTTGCACTTTTGTTTTATACAAAAGATAACGAAACAAAGAAATTACCACTACCACATAAATTAATTATGAGTGAGTAAGCAGAGAGTATGATTTCAATTTCTATGGACACGATTGACAGTGAATAAGAAAACCTCAAAGTGTTACAATGTACACAAGACCTGAAGAAGTCCAACAACTCCCCAGGCGTCTCGAGGTCATTTCGTTTGACGTCCAAGGAAAGAGCGAACGCCCGAAAGTGGAATGTCAAGAATTTTCGATGCCCCTCGGATTCCACCGAAAGCGTGAGTCGCGTTATTTTTCAGATTATTAATTCCCAAGTGCAATTTACTGGAAATTTCCATGCTTCCAAGAATTCGTCGGGTCCCGCGTTCCTTTATTGCGCGAGCAAATTTTCCTTCGCTGGTAGAACAAACCGCCGATCTCGCGGACTTCCCGACTCGGTTCCTCGGTGACTATTATTCTGATCAAATCAGAGTTGCTGAAGCAACCAAGAGGAAACTAGTTTTCTCCGCGTCTACTCGTAAAATCTACCCCCGCCGCGCCCCGGAAAAGCGATCTCGACCCTCCGAAACAAAGAACCGACGAGATAACGAAGCCACGCAAGAAGAGAACAACATTAACCGCGGGCTTCGTAACGTCGTGTACCCCTTTAACGTGTACGGTTTATTTTCCCTCGACCGACTTCTTAGGTAGCTGGCTCTGGGAACCAACGTGGCGCGATTGCTGGCTCGAGTAATCGAAGACGGTTTGTACTGCCAGTGGTAGCTCGAACCGAAAATCACAGGTAATTCTTCGGAAAGATCCGCCAGCTTGGAAATCTTTCGCCGGAAACTCGCTAAAGACTTCATTTTTTGGCAGTGTGCAAAGAAGATTGAACACGTCTGGCTGTAGTGCTGGATTATTGGAGAAAAGGGAAGTTGGATAGAACCAAGAACAGCATCATCGAAAGCATAGATAAGAATATTTTACGAGAAAGTAGATTAAAGATGAAAGAGAATTTGGATAGGGCTAAGAATAGTTTCAAGAGGTCTCATATTTCGTAAAGGATTGAATTATAGGGTAGTAAATATTAAATGTTAATTGAACCATCAATCACAAGTACGGGGGACTACGTATTGAGTTGTCCAGATAGTTCGTGCCAATTTTTAAGTAAAATTCAAAGGATCGTTTGAATTTTTATATATATTTATTAAATGACATAGGTACCGTTTTGTTCCACAATGTTATTTGTTTTCAAGCATTTCGATATATTCAGACCTGTAAAACCTACCAAAACTCGACATGGACTTTTCAGACAATCCAATACAATTGGTGGCAGTAGGATACAGTTAAGGATACTAATAAGAAGATATATGATAAATTAATTTTTAAGAACAAAAAATTAACCGACTTCAAAAAAGGTACAGTGAAAAGTATGAAATAATTTCTAGTTAATTTATATGAATACGCACTAGCTCTAGATATAATGGTTTAAAAGTATGGGAAAATGCAGTGAAAAGCATGAAATAATTTCTAGTTAATGTATATGAATCTGCATTATCGACCGAGCACTCTACATTACCGACAGAGCAATCT
>NC_071976.1:25675833-25803124 GCF_026283585.1 Hylaeus volcanicus
AGCAATCTGCATTATCGACCGAGCACTCTACATTACCGACAGAGCAACCTGCATTATCGGCCGATAACATATCAGACCTAACCCAGACCAACCAAAAATTGTGAAACAATTGTGCTCTGTCGGTGCATGTCGATAATGCAAATTGCTATGAGGGTAATGTTGAGTGCTTGGTCGATAATGCAGATTGCTCTGTCGGTAATGTGGAACGTCCGGTCGGTAATGCAGATGGCTCTGTCGTTAATGCGGATGGCTCTGTCGGTAATGTAGAGTGCTCTGTCGGTAATGTAGAGTGCTCGGTTGATAATGCAGATTGCTCTGGCGGTAATGTAGAGCGCTCGGTCGATAATGCAGATTGCTCTGTCGGTAATTTGGAACGTCCGGTCGGTAATGCAGATTCATATACATTAACTAGAAATTATTTCATGCTTTTCACTGCATTTTCCCATACTTTTAAACCATTATATCTAGAGCTAGTGCGTATTCATATAAATTAACTAGAAATTATTTCATACTTCTCACTGTACCTTTTTTGAAGTTAAATTTTTTTTCTAAAAAATTATTTTATTTCACTCTTTTTAGTGGCAATCTATAACCAATGGGTTTCATGCAATTACAACAGTTATGAGCAATATACAGGATAGCCTAAAAACGTTGGAGGTCCTTGAAACTTGAAACAGATTGCTCTGTCGGTAATGTAGAGTGCTCGGTCGATAATGCAGATTGCTCAGCCGGTAATTTGGAACGACCGGTCGGTAATGTAGAGTGCTCGGTCGATAATGCAGATTGCTCTGTCGGTAATGTAGAGTGCTCTGTCGGTAATGTAGAGTACTCTGTCGATAATGCAGATTGCTCTGTCGGTAATGTAGGGTGCTCGGTCGATAATGCAGATTGCTCTGTCGGTAATGTAGAGTGCTCGGTCGGTAATTTGGAACGTCCGGTCGGTAATATAGAGTGCTCGGTCGATAATGCAGATTGATCTGCCGGTAATGTCGGCCGCTCGGTCGATAATGCAGATTGCTCTGTCGGTAATGTAGAGTGCTCGGTCGGTAATGCAGATTGCTCTGCCGGTAATGTCGGGTGCTCGGTCGATAATGCGGGTTACTCTGCCGGTAATGTAGAGTGCTCGGTCGATAATGCAGATTCATATACATTAACTAGAAATTATTTCATGCTTTTCACTGCATTTTCCCATACTTTTAAACCATTATATCTAGAGCTAGTGCGTATTCATATAAATTAACTAGAAATTATTTCATACTTTTCACTGTACCTTTTTTGAAGTTGGTTAAATTTTTTTCTACAAAATTATTTTATTTCACTCTTTTTAGTGGCAATCTATAACCAATAGGTTTCATGCAATTACAACAGTTATGAGCAATATACAGGATAGCCTAAAAACTTGTTCCCCGGGGAGAGGGGGTTGAAACAATTTTTCCTTAGCGAAAATGTTGCTCGAGGCTTTGTTAAGGAGATATTCCAGAAATAGAAACTCCCCACCTATCAGAGCGCTAGTATGCCGGTGGAGCGCCTGCGGTAGCATAGGCCCGTACATTTAAAAAAAAAAAAAAAAATGTCGAATTGAGTAACCTCCTCCTTTTCGAAGTCGGTTAAAAAATGACATTTCAAGACAAAGGTTTTTCATTTCATATCAAGCCTTGAGAGTAATAATTATTATGTAGCAACTGTCTTCATATAATTTCTGATGGAAAGAGAAATTAGTGCATCTATCGATGTACTATAAAATAAAGGGCCGGACTGTAAGTAAGCAACAACCTGTGTAAGACTGGAAAATTGCCGTCATTTAATTTGTCTACATACGAGTTTGCGTATGAATATTTATGAACATCCTACATACGCACGAAATGTGAGATATGTTCGTGCGTATGTTATTTAACTGAAGTATGCAAACATATGCATTATGCAGCGTATGCAAAATAAAAAGTATATTAAAATTCTCTGATGATAAAACAAATTTTCTGTCTACATTCCACTTTTCTGTTTGTATCCCATAAAAATATGCATGAACACCAGTAACGTAGTTATTATTTAATGGTTATTACTCAGCAACCAAGTTTCGTATAAAATATAGGAAATTTTTTGAATCTGTTCCCCTTGGGTAATTTTGCAGTTTGGGTAAACAAATTGTAGAATATTTATAGGCCATTATTTTTAACGATGAACTAGTTGGAGATTACTTCTATAAACGTGTCGAGGAAAAATAATATGGACAGAAAAGAATATTCTAATTGCGTTAATAAATTGAGCCTAGCTAGTGACTAGCAAGTGAAATAAATTCTGTAAAATGATCAAATTTTCAATTCACCTATATAACATATTAGATAATCCCATAAGTTCGTGCTGCAGACTGTGTCAGTATTTAATAAAAAAAGAAACTACAGAAGTGTTATAGCGACGATATAATGACTATGTCAGAAAGGAGGGAAAATATTGTAAAATCAGAGAGATTATCTTTTTTTATAACACTTAAAGTTATGTTTCACATATTAATTTGAGTAGCAGAAGTATAAGTGGCATGAACTCTTAGAACGACCTAATGAATATTGAAATGATTTGTTTTAATCTTATACAAGACACAAAGTATTAAAAATGTAACCAAAAGAATTCTCGCTCATCGATTCATTGTTATATACCTTGAACATTTTGTTCTTCCATATAGATTAACGTGTGACAGTTTCAAAGACCACAAACAGTAACTTCTAAACCCTTAGCTACGAATAATAGATGAGTCCCGTTACTATAATACATCCAGCCCCCTCGAATAATACCAATTACGTGCGATTTTTTGCCACACCGCTAAAGGGTTAACCGGACGATCAGGAGGACCCAACTTAATTAAATTTATATTTCAATTTCGATGGGGAGGGCTTGTCTTGCGCCCATTCTGCTTGCTCCGTACGGGTTGCAATATTCGTTCCCGACGGTTCTAGTTCTAATATCACGGAAATCCCACCCGCTCGTTCATCCCCCTGTAACCCATCCAGGGCGCCGTTGCCACCGTTTTCAGACCGCCAGCGGGAAAAACGATCCGCAGAATTATAACACTTCCCGGCCGCTCGACTTGAATTAAGCCCATTTTTAAAACGCTCCTCGCGACCATCCCCCCTCCCCCACTCGCCCTCATCCGCAGGCAGAAGCTTTTTCGTCGACGGCCCCGTATCGCGATTTCTTCAAGCTAATATTTCAGCGGGAATTGTGTGCTGGTTACGAAGTCTACGGAAATTAGATCTCGACCGTGTGCCACTGCTATTTCAACGCTACATCAACTAAATAATACTATCGTAAGTCTGAACGATGCTACCTGAAGGCCGACAACTAGCTGTCGTCTCTGTTCGAATGAAATGCATAGGATAGTCACCCCAACGATGGAAAATTTAATTATTGTCGACTTGTGAAAAAATGTCCCCCTAAATATTGTCCCTGAGTGTAGTACCACTAATCAAACAGAAATCCAATTAAATCCGTCGCTAATTACCAAGCAGTAAATGCGACGAAAAATAAAATCATATAAAACAAAATTTTATTGAAAAAAGAAGATTGCAGTGAACGGAAAGTTTAATAGCTTTGAAGGTAAATTTGGAAAAGGCATAAAGGTCGTTTCCTTTGTCAAAAAATAAATACTTCGTTAACGAATTTATATCATTTGGATCGAATTGAAGAAACAAAACATGGTGATTGGCTCCAGAGTGGAACCAGCTGTGTTGCAGAACTTGCAACCTTGTTTCGCGCTACTTAAGCACACTTTAGAACTGTATTTGCAGAGTAGTCGAGTTACAGTGATTCGATTCGAATGAAACTACAGAGACAGAGACTGGAATGACTAAGAAATCTAATAATTTTGATGATACACCTGGAAAACAGCTTGGAAGCTTACTTTGCTAATGAGCATAGTAAACTTCAGTCGATGCAACGAAGAATAGTAAATGTCTTTAGTCTTGCACCCTCTATTTCTGACATTAGAACGTTCGTTAAATCTACATAGCTTCGGGAATGCTCAAATAACAGTTGATTTAAGTGAATATGAGCACAATGATTGCAACATCGATAAAATTTACTTTTCATGCCAATTTACTGGAACTGCATTCTGAATACTCTTTATTATGACAGACGATGTATCTAGGTCAAACAGAAGCGACGAAAGACAGGGATCCTCTTTGATCAAGAGTCAATTATATGATGGGTATCCATCAAGCTTTGACGATGGCAGGGTCGAAACACTTGATCAGTTTTTCTAACTGTACATCTTGAAAAATTCTCGGATGAATATAATTTGGTTTGAGTGAAATACTAAGGCCTTGCCTGTAATGGGGCGAAAAACTTAATTGCCTTGGCAGTCTTTTTGTAAAGAGTCCTGAAAGCTGTTTGTTACGTTAATGCATGTATCCAGGTTGAACCGATACAACAAAGAACGTTGAATGTCTTCGATTTGGAATCAGCTCGCGATAGACCTTGCAACCTTTGATCACAGGCTATCGTTACGTTTGACAATTTTTTAATAAGACATTTGCCGACGTAGAGGTTGACTGTAAAGAGTCGTTGCGTAACATTTCAAGCGGGGAAGTTAAAAGTAAGCCAAATTCAAAATGGGAAATCTAGAACTGGATCAAATTCAAATTGGGAGATTTAGAAGACGCTCAAACTCGAATCTACTGTAGATTCTGCAACTTGAATTCGAGTTACTTTTAATTTCACACATTACAGTCAACATCGATAACCAGATTACCAAAAGTAAATAACTCACTCGGGTGTCCTGTTTCAAGTGTCCCCACCCTCTATACCCCATAGAGCACGCCAAGTGCATCAAAGGAGATGTACATATTGCACGGTGACTAAGTTTCGAATGTACAAGCGAAGAATGGATGATGATCTCTTTGGAAAGGTCGGCTAGCGCCCCAAACAAGTCACGGCAAGTTCTAAAGCTTTCTAGGTGCGACTCATTGGTCGCGAGAGTTCTGAGTTTCCGCGGGGTGAGAAGGGAAGGGCAGAGGTCGAAGACCAGACAAGACGAGCAACTGACGAGACAGCTTACGGTGAAACGCCCGGTATTATACGATAGTTTCAGGCGAGACTATGATGATGAGACCCGGACGAGGCAGTGACGATAACTCTAAAGCTATACGACGACAGTTTGAAACGCGACATTACAGTTAACACTGCGACGGTACCGGTGATATTCTAACTTTTGCGTCGTAAAACGCGGTTCTAAAAGCGGGATTGATTAACATACGATTCCTTTCGGTTTAACGCTTCACCCTTAACCACCCCATCTACTCCTTGGTATTTGATCAAAAGTAGCCTTCTTCTTTGCCTGTTGTAACTGAATTTCCGTTTATTATTGAAAATATCTACTATCTTTCGGAATTTCCGTCGGCGGAAAAATTCAAAAATTTTTTGTCAATATGAACGTACATATCTTGATCCAAAACAAAAAGTAAATTTACAGTACGAGTATCGAACTTGATGTATGAATTTTTATGTTGGGATATAAACTTTTAAATGACCAAGGGTATGTTTTACAGGACCTGAATTTTTAGATATAACACAACAAACATATTCGTATATTAAGTGAAATACTTCAACTATAAAATTGTTCTTCGTTTCGAATCTTGTTAAAAAATTTTCGAACTTTGGCTTTGATAACTGTACAGTCCCTTAATACTCTCATTTAAATTTATTAGAATCTAACCAAAAACAAACCATGTAAACTCTAAGGAAATTTCGCAGGATTTTTGTATAATTACCAAAAGCAAAACTAACCTATAGAAATATAGAAATATTCCTATACGTCTATTGCTTCGAAACATTCTGTCGATAACGGGATTAAAGCCCACATTAAAAATGTGGGTAATAGAGCTACCCAGTAGAGGAACTAATTACGCCTGACGACCTTTGTTCTGGTACACAGTGCATAGCGAGAATGTTATTGCGGTGTTAGGGGCTACTTACATTGCACGTCGAGGAGGATGCTCGCGTTCATGGGCACCGTCAACGTAACGTGATGGGCGACACATACGATCGTGGCGTTGTGGTGTCCCCTCAGTACTTTAAGGTGTGCCCCACTGCGCCTGCCAGGCGTCGAGGGCAACACGGTCAGATTGTCTGGCGGTTGCTCCGGACCATCCAAAGTGGCCTGAGACAGAGTCATCCCCCATGCCAAAACCGGTGGTGGGTTACCACCCTCGGCGGCGCACTCCACCGTCAACTCGGAGCCCTCCTTCACCGGCACGAACTGGTTTCCTGCATCCAACCTTCGCCCATCTATCAGCAGATACGTCCCCCGGGGCGCCTCTGTAACAAATCGGAGCATCCGGTGAGTTCTTCGATTCGTGACCCCCTTAACGATGAAAAATCTTGTCGCCGTGTGTTACGGGGAGCTCGAGCTGAATGGGTTGGCCTAGGATGAGATTTCAGGACTAGGTATCGGAATATTTCGTCGAGCTTATTTCACTATTGATCGTTGCAAGGTGGTTTCGATACGTTCTGGTGCGTGAACTTTTCATTGATTGAGATAGGGCTTGATGAATAATCAGGGAATTGTTTCTTTTTTTGGAGTATATCATATGTTTGATATATTTTTTATGTTACCTTTAAACTCATTCAAATAGATTTTTCTTTAAAGGAATCTTGTGGATTCTTGGATAAACCATTTTGTTCGCATGGTATGTTCTCTGGAAGATAAGCAAATTATGTTGAATTATATACAATTGCTTGTGACTGTTGGATTAGTTAAAATAAGATTTGGTAATAGACATGTGTTTCAAAAGAGTAGAGTCATCCTAAAATGTGTACATGAGTTTCTAAATAAGTATTTTTTTAAATTCATTTTGTACGTCAGCTTTTGTATCAGTTTGTTTAAACTCCTAATATCACACATCAAAATATCTATGTTGCAATGACGATTGCAAATGCATTAGTGAAATCCATACGGCATATGTATTAGAATAGTATATATCGAAACGAATACTAGGAAGGATGATAAAATGTCTATTCGTTGCTATTCGTTCCAATGAATATTTCATAAGAACGGTACACCATGTACCGCTGATATGCTATTAGAAAAACGGCGAAGGGAGGGGGAGCATAAATTTTCCACAAGGGAAAGAGAATAGCGCTGTAACGAGAATCATGTTTTCCATTCAAATTGAACGTGTTTATGTAATCCAACAGTGTGCCAAGCGTTTCAACGAGATTTTTCCCGTTCTAGGATTTCGTTCTCCGCCGATAAGATCCGGTCACGTTCATTAAATTCCTCCCGTGCTCTCGACCTTGCCAAAATGGCTGCGGGAGACGTTCATGAAATGGATTATAGAAACGAAAACGCGCGCATCGTGGTGCACCGATGCAATACTAATTATAATATGTTTGAAAATAGTATCGAAAGTAGAAGTACCTATTTTCGATTATTAACTCATTGTCTATCTTCGTTTTAATTTATATTTTTAATTATCTGCATTCTATACAAACATTGTATTATTGCTTACACGTCTATTTCCTTTTTTCGATCATTTTTGTATATCACAGCATAATATCGCAACATTATTTACTATCCGTATTATCTTCTGATACTTTAGTCAAATAAAATAACAAGACACTAACCATGTAACAGTTTAATTTAAAGACAAACGAACCTCCTGATAGGATGCAACATTTATAGTAAAAACAATCAATACTCAACAGTTACTTCAAGACCTACTCAAGGTGCTAAAATCATATAGTTCACCCTGAATATTAATGATGATGATCAGACACTTCCCTAGTATATACCTCAAAAATTAAAATATCAATAAATAGCCATTCTATTAACTATGTAGTAATTTCTTTCATCTGGAAGTTAATAACTCGCCGTTTAAAAACGAGGTATTAAATCACGCTGTCCATCTAAAAGGGTACGTTCACCGATTGCACGTTCTGTCAGATATTTTCCAATTTTTCCGATAGGATGTACCGAAGCCGAAGCGGTTCATTATTCACGGGTCTGTTCATTTCAAAAGTATCGGCCGAAACAAAAACGACGACCAGCCCAACAAGAATGCTTCCTGCTTCTCATTCACGTCCTCTATCTGCAATTTCATCGGGATGCTCGCGATACCGGGTTCTCTATGCAACGAACCATCGAAGTTTCGTGTTTCATTCCGTAAACTGAAAAAGGAGCCAGACTCCTCTCTCGGTAAATCAACTCGTACGCTTTGAACTTTCATCCCTCGTGCTTTCCATGAAAACAGTGCCTTTCCGTTCGCCTCATCGGCCGCTTTCAATGTAAGCTAAAGTAACATCGTTAACCCTTATCTAGACCTTCATATTTACGAGCCAGTCCGGAAACTCGTAAAATTTCTGATCATCAACGTAGATTCTCGAAAGGATCAACTATATGAGAGACAATAGACACTGTTAAATCAGCACTTTTATATAAGTTCCCAATCATCCATTTCGTGTTTCAATCTTCATACTGATGAGTAAATAATAAGAATTGAAATTAAGAAATTCAGTTTCTAACGTGAACTTATTTTTGATGCAAACACAAAAAGAAATTGATATCCACATACCGAGACAAATAGAATTACTTGAATCTTCTTGCTAGTGTGATACAATTATTATTATTGTCGTTTTGAAGTACAGAAATCACAGTGAATAAGTATAATTAACGTTAAAGTAAATTATTGCTTATATGCAATATAATGATCCGTAATGATCGAGCATCATACAAGAAACAAGAGGAGAATAGACTCATCAAATAATTACTTCAGCATTTCATTCAAAAATATCAAGATAAAGTTAATATGAAATAATCGTGAAACAGTTGGCAACGACCATCTTGTATTTACATACCATCGTCCTTCGCCTGTGAGGAGGAACGATAACGAAGTCCTGCAGACGAGAGGAAACTTTTATTCTAAACGCGTAACACGGGCTCCTTTGAAATATTCAAGGTGCGACTTACGCGCGGAAGCATGACTGCAGGAAAAGTCCGCCAACTGTGCGACGCTGATTTCGACGAAGCTTTCTAGGTTTGTGGACCGGTCTAAACTAAAAGATAAGTATTTTTTCTTAGCTGCAGTAACTCAAGCCTAAGAGATGAAACTGTCGCACGAAGTTTCACTACAACGGTACGTCCTCGAAAGTATTACAAGTACAAAAGTTCCCGCGGGAAAATTTCCCGTAATTTTTGTATGGCGAGTGAGGCGACGTGTACGCGCCGATAAGACATTTGAAAAAGAAGATTTTTCAAATTCTGTGCATCTTTCATACCACAGTTTTGGAGAATATTATAGATTTTTCTTGTCCGACCTAATAGGATTCTATTCTACTTTGCCCGAGTAGAGGCAGACGTATTCGATACAGTCCAAGATTATACTAATTTGAGCTGTAAGATTTTAGGATGTAGAATGATGAATACAATACAAAAAGATTTAAAAGGAACCCGATTAATACCTTTTTTCTAATTTTTATTACCACAGTCTTCGAGAATTGTAAAAATTGTACTTGTCTGACTTGAAGCCAGACATATTCCACTAATCTTACCATCGATAAACATATCTAGCTTGTCTGGCTATGACTGGCCCATGATTGTTATTGACCATAGAATGATGTATACGTTTCTAAAGGTCTTCCATTTTTCACTAAATTTTAATTATCGCAGTTCTCGGGAATCTTATAAATTGTGCATGTTTTATTATTATAGATAATAATAACCTCCTGCTTCACTTGTCTGAACTGGAATGGCAACGTTCTATTTGCCTAGAAGCCGCTAGACATATCCAGCAACGTCTGGCCACCATCAGTCCAATTCTACTTGTCCGACCAGAAACGGCCTGCTCTAGTTGTTGAAACCCCCAGAGACTCATATAGCTCCCGAGTCGCGGCTATCGACCTCTATTATGTGAGAGACATCGCTATTAACTCCAACGACCGTCGAGTATTCACCGTCGACTTCTCCAACCCCGTTTGACACCCAAGTCGTTCCCATCCACCTCTAGAAATCGTCATAATTGATTTGTACTACTCATTAGTCGTCTCCATCTGCTTCTGTTGCTCTTCAATTACTGTTTCTGCTTACCGATATCTGGAGCCTCGATGATTCTGAATCGGACTAAATTACTTGCTTGCTGTTTAGTAGAAAACTTTTCTAAATTGAGAAAACTAAAATAGAATTCGTGCAATAGGAGGTTCGTTTGTGTCACCCTTCTCCGGGATAGATTCGTTCAATGCAACTGGGAAACGAGCGCCGTTTTCATTCGTCTTGATGAATAAGCATGCAGTTACTCGAGTGTTTTAAGTGGCAAGATAGATCGGCTCTAGTTTATAACTGGAAGATCGTATCGTCGGATTTGAAAGCGGACGAGGAATCCGTGAAAAATCCACGCACACTTTGCATACACTTTTCGCCTCAATTTTCAGTCTAAAAATCACGAACTTGCTCCCTTGGAAAGGTTCCAGATCCGTGTAATGCGATCGCGAATCGAGGAAAGGAAAGGATTCGGAGGAAAAGAAGGTTCTCGCAATGGTGGCTATATAATATATTCTCTCGGTAGCATACGGCCTTCTACGGGAGCTTGAACAAATGCGCCTGGGCTCTGACGAAACTTGCGAAATCCTTTCTAATTTTCTTAGCATACTCGAGCTCAATTTAGTAGAGAACCTGCCGATCCACGAAAAGATTCTTGCATTCACTGCTAACAATGGCGCGAGAAGGAACTGAGTTTCTCTGCCTCGTTGGCTACTCAATTCGAGAAGATTAGATCAATTAGAAGAGTTACGCGATTCGATTAAAGAGATTTTTTCATATTTTTTCCGTAGGATTCATGCATTTCCAATTCTTATTTTAAGCTTCAAATACTTGTATAGTATGTTAACTTGAATTCTAATTATATATGAAGCAAATAAAGGGTATTAATTTGTACTCTAACCAAATAATAATTCTATGGAAGTATATAATCGTGTAGTGGAAGATCAGAGTCTAAAATTTACTTTTGTGGCACATTTGCCGAATCAACTCGACTGTTTACGAGTCACAAAACTTCTTCATTATTTTTCCTCGTATGAATCCTTTCAGTTTAAATAATTCCTTAAAAGTGTTGTTCGCAAGTGGCACACCAAGCTCGAGCAGCAATCTTTAAAAGGAAACAAAAGATGATATGATAAGAACAATAGGGTTAACAAAAGTTCTCGTCGAAGACTACTTAACCTACCCCCTGGCTTTCCATAAATTCGCTAAAATACCACCGATCCCGCAATCGCATCGCACAATTTAGCGGTTCCTTTCAATTTCCATGGATCCTGTCCGTCGACAAGCCGATCGAGACGCTCGGTCACGGAAAGAAAAATTCCCCCGCTGGAAAATCCCCGTGGCGAGAAAAGAGAGAACAAAAAAGGAGGAACGGGGAATCGAAGGGTATCACAGGGTGAGTGAAATTACCCTTGGACGGGGGCTGGTTTTTTTCCCGTCCCCGGTTAAGTTCAACCGTCCGACAAAAAAGCGTTCAATCCGTCAGAGTTCAAACGAACGCATCGCAGATTTTAACGTAATAAAACGGAAATAAAGTGGTTTAACCGATCCGCCCCGTGTGTCCGGCGGCAATGCTCGTCGATCTGGGTCACTGAATTAATACTGTGTTATCTATACCGATGGGCAGCTCGCGTCGGTATCGCGTGCTAGCGAAACACGCATAGACGGGGCGCTTTCGAAAGGGATTTAATCGCAGCAACGGAATCGAATTATACTTGGAAACCATTGCTCCCCCCACCCCCGTGCAACCCTGAACGCGTTCATTCCGGCGGATATATCGTTCCTGGTCGATTTTTATTTCTCTCGCCGTGAAATTTCTGTTTGTTCGACGCGCAAACCGCCCCCCCCATCCCCCTACCACCCGGTCTCAGCTTATAAAATACTTCCCCCGTTACCTCCGACAATTATACGCTCTCGGCGTGTCGATAAAAGTTCCTTTGATTACCCGTTCTATTCCCGTGGATTTTCATTCCCGCGAAATAGCAATCCCGAAACTCGCTGCCGGGGCTGTTTTAAACAATCGCGGATGCTCGTGTTCTTCCATCTCCCGTACCCCCTGCCCCTCGCACCCTGCTCACATTTTCCATCCCCTCACCGTTGTCGTTGAAAAACGGAGGATCATGAAAAGAGACGAGCGAAGAGATTATCACCGCCGTTCGTTCCCGTGTACAGGATCCGCTGAAATCGACGGGCATAGCTTCAGGTATAGTGAAATCAACGAAAATGTGCTGTTCGCCATTTCGATATTGCATTAGCAGCAAATTTTGTATATGTTCAAGAAGTTCGTCATATATTTAAAAATTTTCGAATTTACTTCATACTGTATTTAGCGAACGACCTCTCGTCCCTACAAGTAATTTCTTATGCATTGCAAGAGCTTTTAGTAAGAATTAAGAATAAATAAAATTTATTCATGATTTTCAAAATCTTCATCGCGAGTCAGGCTCGTCAAAGTACGGCAAGGGATTAAATATATGTCTGAGGTATATATCGAAAACTGATAATAAATAAAATAAATTCATGAATTTTAATAAATTATAAATGAAATGTATACATTGGAGAGATTGTGTAGAAACGAGAGCAGAATAAAAAGGAAGATGAAAGACGAAAAAATTTCTGAAAGTAGAATGTAAAGAAATACAGGAATGTTATTTACTTTCACGAGTAGCGCAAGCACCCAATGGTAGTATCGTTAGTTTTAGCACATCCTGTATACTTGGCTCGTATTTATGAATAGTACCATCCTCCCTCCTGGAATGCTTAGCCAATAATAGGTGCAAGGCTGTGCGTTTAAGCCGAGAAGAAAGCGCACCGGAGGCGTTAATACAGAAACATAACGCTAAAAACAATTTCGAACGGTGCCTCGCGCGCGTTTCGCACATATGGCGCCACGTCTTGCCAAACGAAGTATTCCTGGCTATCTATGGTTCGTAAAATTTCACAATATCGCCGCCACGTCCTCCATCGGCGATCCATTTCCCGCGAATATCTGAAGGAAAGCGGTGAACTGTTTTCGTGGAGGAGTATGGACTGCAGGAATGGAAATCGAAATAGGACCAATTCATACCGAATCGATCACACCGACATATACAAAAATACGTACGTAATATTTGTTTAAGCTATACTCGCGTACAGAATTCGAACGAAAGCTGAAATTGTCGATTCAGCGCTACGCAAAATTAATATACTCGAATATAATGTACTCCACGTAATATTAGGGAGAGTTTCAATCATCGTTTCCCTAATGACCCTTGTGAATAGAAATTTCTCAGTATTGTCTCTATTTCACCTACTGGTCCTTCTCGTATCCTTGAAACCATATATACATATATATATTCCTCGTTATAATACACACTAATAACTCTATGGCTCTCATTAATGCACTACCCTTTATACTCTGTGTTCTACCTTCGCGTAATAACTCTTTGATTTTCTCGGAAGAGCTTTCTGATCCCAAATCCTGCGATCCTCAGTCGCGTTGCGCTTTGAAGCTTTAACGCACACATTATATGCACTCGTGTAACGCCTCGTCATACGTTCAGAAATCCATGCGCGGCTTAGAGTCCGTTCACTCTACATCATGCCGTCCCAAACTCTTACCGTTCGTTCTCGAGCATGTAACTGTCAGATGGTAAATATCTCCTGCGTCTAAAATATTTGTCGGTATGGTACATGTGTGATTATTACAGTGCAGTGAGTGCACGTAAATAAAATAAAAATCATTTGTCACTGAAACATCGATTACTTTGAATAATACAAAAACAAAACAACGCTATAAAATACTATGAAATAATTGTTAAGCAAGGCAGAGTACAAAATAGAAATGTCCATGCAGTTGAATCGTGTAAAATTCATATGTAGATTGTAAATTTTATGCATTCATGGCGTCCACGAATAGGATAAACATATTCAAAACGCATGCAGAATGTATGCTCTTATGCAAATGAAATATTAACTTATGAAATATTTGAGTGCGAACGTCCTGTATGTACATATATATATATATTTTTGTACATTATCATACTCCCTCAATGTAAAAATTCCTCATTCGAGTCACACATATAGAGGCAGTGTTATAAAATTAAAAGTTCGACTTTTACTCATTCATTTTTGATAAAGGAAGCTCCATTATTTATTTAAATTTAGCATATCAAATTTCACTCATGCTTGCCTTTTCTTATAATTCAAACATTTTCAGTGCAAACTGGAAGCAATCATTTTATTTTTCGACAGTAAACTTTCTGTGGTATATTTTCCTCAAAAAATTCCACTAGTGAGTTGATTTAGATCACAGGACACGTTTCTGAAAGTTATCCGCTAGAAGATCTTTTAGAGTAACATTCCAGCTTACCACGAGACAGAACATATACAGCAAGACGTTGTAATTTGAATTAATAGGGTACTGAGCTCGCGCGAGTAACTGCGGCTGGTGCAACGAACCGTTTAGTTGGTAACGAGAACAATAACCTAGGTTAATGTGGAACGTAAGCAGCGGCAAACCAAGTATCAATTGTGGAGTAAATTATGCGGCGTGAGATTAAGTTGCTAATGGTTGAAAAAGGGACGAACGTGCTTGATCCACGACGTTAAGCTCTACCATAACACTTGATTATGTCTCGAAAGGATCATTATGTCTCTTACGCCAAGAAGATACATCTTTGGGTTCGCTTTTCGTTTGTTTTCTTATTTTTACCACGACTGCCGTTGCGCGTTCGTTAATTTCTCTTGGTGGAGGGCAAAGATTAGGTGAAAGATGATGCAGTTTATTTATATCGTTTCTATAGGTTATCGTTTTCTTTTTATTTGTCACCGTAATACTCAATACGTTTATTGGACTTTTCCATTTATTATTTGAACGTTTATTAATTACACGAAATTTGTAACATTCCTTCCACGAAAAATACTTACGTAAAATCTGTATGTATTCGGCAACAAATTATATAAAAATAATACTGGAATTGTTAGAATGGTTCAGACGTAACTACGGTAATTTTGGTTAGATGTTTTTGTTTTAAAGATCAGAACTGACCTGATCTGTGTTGGATGTAAAGGCACGTAGCACTTTGGAAATTCCTTTAAGTAAAGGTAACACGGCCCGTTTGAAAACACCCCGAGAAGAAGGCGGCTCGTTAAGACGTAAACGTCTTCTGACGGTTAGATGACTTTCAAAAACACCTCCGCCGTTTCCTCGACCGCGGGATTGCCGCGCTTGGCTGTGAATTATTTAACGCGTCTCAGGAGTTCGTGTACCAGCTAGTCAAGAGAGTGGCGTCTTCGTAACCTTCGTTCCACCCAACAGTCGCGATACAGTGCTTTAAAGGGCCCTCGAGGAATAATTAACCGAAACCTGAATTAATAAGTAGGAATCATTTCGCACTATAACACAGACATTCATCCGATGGTTGCAATCTTTATTAAACTGGAACTAGAAATAAAAATTGCTGACAGTATTTTACAATTTCTTTTCGTTTCATTTCTTAGTTTAGTCAAGGTTAATTAGAGTCTAATTAACTGTGAGGAGCTAATGTCGACAGTAATTTAATTTAAGGAAATCAAACAATTATAAACACCGACATTTCCCGTGTGTCTAGATTTCAGGGACACCCTGTGCTTCGAAAATATCTTCAAAGCGTGTTCCGAAATTGAATTTCGTCTTACATATTCGTAGTCGTTACAAAACAAGGCCAAAGTTTCCTCGTGATTTCCATTGTCGCGAGTTCGACGTTAAAGAGGGTTCCTGTACCTGCTATGCTCTTAATGAATGACAATGAATCATTCGAGGATGCAACGACGACGACGATAGCGAGAACCGAACGATACAGCGTACAATAAACGGAACGACATTAGTTTAATACATGGGACATTACGAGCATTACGCTAATGAGAGTGCCGCTGAGTAATCGTTGTGAACAGAACGGGAGAAGAAAGTTCTCGCGAAGCGAGTTGCGTTAGGACTTTACAAAATCATTGGGTAGTTCCTTAGAAACTTTGAAGAAAGGCATTTAAATATAAACATTTCACTAATAAGAAGTGTGAAATAATAGAGAATTTTGGAAAAAGGAAAGAGTGAAAGAAAAAGAGGAAGGAAAGAAACGAAGGAATCAAGGAATCAAGGAACCAAGAAATCAAGAAACCAAGGACCCAAGAAACTAAGAAATCAAGAAAGTAACCAAGGAATCAAGGAACCAAGGATTCAAGAAACTAAGAAACTAAAAAATGCAGCAAGTAACCAAGGAATCAAGGAACCAAGAAACGATGGAATCAAGAAACTAAGACACCAAGAAACCAAGAAACCAAAAATCCAAGAAACTAAGAAACCAAGGAATCAAGGAATCAAGAAACCAGGGAACCAAGGATCCAAGAAACTAAAAAACCAAGAAATCAAGAAATCAAGAAAGTAACCAAGGAATCAAGGGACCAAGAAAACAAGAAATCAGGAAATCAAGAAATAAAGAAATCAAGAAACCAAAAATCCAAGAAATGCAAAGAACGAACAAGTAGTCCGGCCGATCTTCCCAAACGAGCTCAGCTTAAAGGGAAACAAGCATGGCAGTATCTCACCGGCAAATTTGATGCTCAGGCGGCACTAAAGAAGAGAACCGAAAGGTTGGGGCATTTGATCGTAAAGGTTCACCGAGGACGACGTCGAATATCGTATCGGACAGCTCAATCGGGTCAGGAATTTCGTAGGCTTCATAGAGCGGCGACATCTTTTCCAATAATCATCCGGCTCGCTCGGGGCGAGCAATAAATAGACAGGATTTAGAGACGTTGCCCGAGGACGGCCCGTGGGAGAGTTCGCGAGTCTGCACGCATGACTGCGTTCGATCGGTTTCATCGTCTTCGTCGTCGGTGTATCTGGTGCGGAAAGATTAGCTGGCTTCTTTACCTTTTCCTTCTCCCGGCGAGATGGAAAGTCTGCTTATTCTGGCCGATGTCCTATCTTGCCTCGGCTTCCTTGCGTCCTTTCCCACCACCTTCGATTCGCCATCTTTCCGATTTCGTCGTCGAAAAGGAAATCGTTTCTATTAAGGGGATATGCTGCGCTGACAGTTTTCTGGAATCGATTTTTACTCACCGATATACGCGGCTATGGAATGTATTCCGATGGAGAAAAAATTCTATGGAATACGATTCCTGGAGAAATACGTTTTGAGGTCATTTGTTAGGGTAGTTCGTTGAAAAGGAAATTGACCCTAGTGAATCTTGTGGACGTGGACTTATTAAAAAGATTGTGGTTAAATGGTTGAGTGGATCAGAATTGGAATGTATATTTAATCTTTATATTCTTATTTCAAGATCTGGTTAAATAATGGAAAGTAGGATTTTATAAAATATTTATATGTTAGAATAACATTTGAGAAAATAGGTTTACATTAATCTACTTAAGGTGTTTATTTGTTATGGGACAATTCTACACTCTATGTGAAATAGTTAGTGTTTATATTACTGAATATTCTCAAGACCACCAATAATTATATGAACTTAATTGTTCCATATAATGGAAATTATCTCGATGAACCTGCGAGTACACGGTAAATTTAATTAAAACATATCTATTTTACGATATACGTTTAAATTAATGTTCGTATAAATAGAAATATCCCCAGAAAATACAATTCAATTTGGTTTCGTTTAACCCAGTGAGGAAAAAGGTTGCGGACCATTGATCCGCGTTCGCCATCGGTGAGCAATATCGAGCACGCGATCGTTGCGGTATCAAGGACGCGACGAAGCAACAACAGGCACCCTCGTTGACGTGTAAAGATACAAAGTGCGATGTAAAGTGCGCGTTGCGTTGAAAGGAATGAATTAAACGCAAAATGTTGTCGCGTTCCTGGTGATGGTGGTGCGAAATGCTTAGAGTACTTGCACGTGACCGAGCGAGGTGAGCGTTTGGTATGTTTGCACGCGAATGCTCGATGTCTGGCTCCACTGGCCACCGCCGAAAAGAATACCTCGTTGCGTTCCACGGTGCGCAACAAAGGAGCAACAGGTGCGCACCCCGAAAGGGTGAATGTTCAAAAGAAAAACCAGCTGAAGAGGGCGCAATTTTTTCTTTCCCCCTAAGGACGTGAATAACGTGGCGCCATTGCGAATCGCAATCCCATCGGGACTACTAACTAATAAATTCTAAGTTGTTTTGGTATTCGTGTTGACTTCGAAATAAATACTTTCTGATATAATATAAAATATACACTCCAATAGAAAAAAATTAAACGTTGACCCTAAGTAAATTCAAACCAATACAAACGTGGCAATATATTTCAATATAATTCTGCCAATCGTACCATGCATTCTCAGAGTGCACATTGAATCAAATAGCCAATAACAATTTCTTCATCGACAGTATCGATGATCCTCCACTACGAATCGAACAAACAGCAATTATAAATATGTAGATATATACAATTTGGCTGTTTCTGATTATCCACTGTTACGTATATTTCTCAACGTATCAGGTCCAGTAGTGTCCGATGATGGCAAATGTTTGGCCACACGATATGCCGGAACTACTTAGCCAACATACTCTGTTTACCAACTGACCCCAACGTATATCGATTCCACACTATTTACCCTCCAAACGTCGACCTGCTCTACTTTCTACACATTCGACAGTACACTAACAAATTTTATCAGAACGACGTCTACAAAAGTAGAAACCCGCTGCACGTACGACCATCGACGCGAAATTCACTGCACCCGTTAATATCTCGACCCGTTCTACCGTGTGGGGGGATTCAACTATTCACCAATCTATTCTATTTGAACATTTGATTACATTGTGGAGCACGGGGACGTAATTAATCCTATTCGCGTATATACCTTTACTGCCTGGCGCAATTTCAAATTTCATAGTAAACAAGCAACGAATTGCATCCCATTAACCACGCCGGATTGAAGGGGGGAGCTCTTTTAAACGCTTTCTCGAGCAGTGAAAAGGAATTAATATTCACAGTTAGGGATGGAGAAGTTTCGGTTCGGAAGGCTGAAGTTGCGTGCTCGGAAATGGTGTTAATGCGAGAAATTTTTTTTATTCCGAAAAATGGCCGACTGCACTTTAAGAATTCACGTGTACGTAATCCCGAGTACACTATTCCAGAGGGAAAATTTCAGAGGGAAACGTAAACTTTGAAGTGCGAGCGTAATTGAATCAGGTGGGTGGTGTACGGGACCGACTTGACAACAAACTCTGCATTCTTAGTTCCAGTATATAGGTCACTAAGATCGAGTAGTGACAATGGATCGATTAGTTAATAAATCTATTATTCGCGTGGATGTTCGTCCAATGTCTTTTTCAAATTATTCATTGAATATAATAAAAATGAACATTTAAATACTCTTATTATTCGATTATACATTAGGTCCTTATATGGAATTTTGTAAGGAGAGTTTCATAAATCGATATAGTCGTTATCAGTCAATATAAATAATTGCAGTGATGTTAAAAATCCAAAAGAAGCAAAAAATTAGAATGTTGATATAGATAGGGATATATCGTAACTACGTGTACGTATAATGTAGACAATACATAGAAATTCTTTATAATGCAATAAGACAATAATGATAGAAGAAACGGGAGAAGATCGATTTCTAATATGGTTCAGTTTCCCGAAGGAGAATTAACCAGGATAAAATCAGACGTTCGACAAATGCATGGTCAGCCAATTGCACGTAGAATGCGCCAGTATATGATCAGACAGTATCCACATGCCTAATTTAATCTGAAGAATCTGGTGGAAGAAGACCAATATTCGATACGTTTTCCCTCAGTAGAATTACCCAATGATCAGACACTTGGCAAGTGAAGCAAGTCAATGAATCGCCAGACAATTCTAGTAGAACGTGCCGGTATGTACTCAGACAAATGCAACAAAAGCCACGTTATTTCGCATTTAAAGGATAACGACTTCATGATCAAGCTTGTTTTATACGCGTAGCGTACCGAGGGATGCAAAACGAATGCCTAAAGTCTCCCCAACCTATTTCGCGATACGTCAAGTTCCAGAAACAATCATTTTTCTCTTTTGCTTCGACGACAAATCTACGTCGTTAAACACAGCGCCGGAAAACACGAAAGAGTAAACAAGCAAGAAAGAAATTCCTTAGAAAACTATCGACGGTGACGGAGTCGTCCCCGTAAAAACTCTCAGCGAAGATACTCCCGGCGTCGATATTTTATCATGAATACCACAAATTACGGCGAACCCAGCTCGCTGAAGAAGAGCGAGGGGGAGAGGGAGGAGGGGCGAGAAGTGGGGTTGGCTTGACGTCTATCCGGACAGGTTTAAATTTTTCAAGGGGTCTAGCCGGAGCCATCGCGAGCGTAGCGGATTCTTTTAAAATGCAAATGTTCTCCGAGGACGGCGCGCGAAAGAAATGTTACTTCTTATAAAGCAGAGATTGTCGGCCTCATCGGCGAAGGATAACTTCGTAACTTGCAAAAAAAATCCAGCTCACGGCTATCCCGGGATCTAAGACGCCGGAACGAAGTCGGTTCGTTTAAACTAAGCATTAAATTATCCACGGCCAGCCGGGGGTGGGCTCTCCGGTGCAAATTAACGCGCGAAAACGAACTCGAACTTTCCGTAGAGGGGGATCTTAAATCTTCGAATCCTGCGAGTCGAAACGATAAATCCAAACGCATCTCGATATTAACACCTTGTGTGCTTCGGGGCGTGCAATGCCAGACACTTGATTACCTTGAGCTAATTACCGATTTGGGATTCGATTCGAGACGAAACAGGTGATGGATTTAGCATGGTAATTTAATTATTAAAGAATGATTATTTAGGTACTTGAGACGGTGCATGCGTTAGTATATTTTTAAGCGTAGTAAGTGTTAGTTAACTATTATTGAAATTGAAATAATCTACAGTCGGTATTCCACTTTAGTTATTATTTATAGACATGTTCACTGCTGAATTAATCAGTGAAAGCATTTAAATTAATCCTACAATTTATTATTCAGCAGCAAAATATACAAATATATATGACAATTCAATAAAGAAGCATAAAATATTGCAAAATTATACACAAAACCCACGAACTATGTATACAATGAATCCAGAATAATATTGTTACTCGTATTCGAATATATTTCAAACCTTTGCATACCTAATGCTTTCTTAAAGTTAAGTATCTAGAATAATGTCCCGATTCTCAAGTAAACCAGAGCGCAATAACAAAAAGTATGAAAAACAAAACGTATTGTCCATTTAAAAAACAAGTTATCTGTTTCATATATAATTTCGTAGGATATTTCTGGGCGGAGTACGTGCCAGTTATGTTCGTCTCGGACAAAGCGGAGCGTCGTTGAAGAAACGACCCGCAGCCGAAACGTAATTCCGTGAAACGTTTGAGAACTCGCACAATGCCGTTTCTCCGAGCCAACCACGCAAGGGAAGGCGTCGTACAGAGGCGATCAGCTTCGCGGAAAATCAGTCCTCCCGCGAATGCAAACTACGAGACGTATGCATCGATGCACCGAGCGAAATGACTTATTCAGTCGTCTGCAACCCGGCGCGAGTCGAATTCGCATACGGAAGTGGGCTTCAGCGTTCGTAGCGAGCTGGTCGTGAAGAGGGAGCGAGGGGAAGGGGGATGATTCGCATCAAAACGCGAGCATCTTCTTCTAACGCGTTCCACGAGCCCAATCTTTCCTAGTGAGAGCTTGGATGACTTGATTGTCCGAGAGAGTTGGGGAACGAAACAGTTATATTCTGATGATTGCATTTGACGCGGAAAATCGAGATTAACGACTCGGGTAATTGGTGGGAGCGTGAACTTCAACAGTACTCCACCCGAGGGTACTCGCGCAATAACCGTGTTAATAGTAGAAGAATTCGGATAGGTATAATTGTTACAACTTCTTAGCTGTTCAAAACCTAGTGTACAAAGCACGATAAGTTGTACGATAAGAAAAATAAAAAGTGCAAAATATGGGTATACATATAAATACATCGTTCATCCAGTCAGACCTGGCGTCCACATTTCAGAACACAAAACGAATGTCCTTATTTGTGCACATAAAGGAAGATCAATTTTTCTCGAGAACTATGCTATCAGAATTTTTTTTTTTTTTTTTAATTTTTGCATACTAATTTTAATCCAAGTTAACCCTGAAAATTAAATTATATTAGCACGAGAAAAAAAATTCAAGTCTGAAAGAATTAACGAATGTGAGCTGAGGGAGCATATTCTCCAAAGAAGAAGCCAATAAATGCTGTGCATGCCGTCTACCTCCGCACATTTTTGGAAAATAATACAAGAAGTAGATATCAAATTTTCGACTTCCCTCTCTAAAATTAATCTAATGTACCAGAGGCGCGGTGGTGTTTGAGAAATTCTCTCGTGGAATCGGTTCTATCGAGGAGTCCCAATCGAACGTAACATATTTCACGTGAAACAGTTTTCCAGGAGATGCAGGGCGAGTGATTCCTATAGGAAATCTCGGATTCCCCGATGGACGAGGGACGAGGGGAAAGGATACCGCGGCACAACACGGCGAAATTTCAGCCTCCAGCGACCGACAGCTAGCTCCGACAAGCAAACAGGCAGCCAGGTAAGGCAGCCAGACACGAGCGATGGATGAGATGCTAACGAGACGCGAAACGATCGACTATTCTCGCTGGGAGAGAGCCGAGCAAGCCGGGCGTGAAATGGTTTTCCTTTACCAGTCGAGTGTCTGTACCACCGATGGTCCGAGTTTATTCCACCACCCAGCTACGAAAGTACAGCTACTATAATAAATTCATTACTTAACCCATCCACCGTGCCCTTTTTCGTTACAGGGGCTACCGCAGAGGGCCACTTTATACCTCCCCAATAAAAACCGATGTCTGACACGATTTCAGGACTTTATCAGTTTATCTGAGAATGAAGGGTCGAAAACAAGGTGTTTAGATAAATTATTTTCCTGATACTTGATACTAAAAGTACGAATTGTACGCAGCATATTTGTGACATACTTCTATTTATGTAAAACTGAGTTGATGCATCATTGCACGTTGCAAATATTTCATACAGCCATTGCATGTACATCAACGTTTTCAACGTAGATACTGATCGTTACGAATAGATTGAAAATAAATTAAAATAATTAAAACATTTCAAAAATGCTCTAACATCCCCAGTAAAATACTATTTCAAGAACTTATTGCGACAAGTAGATTATTCAATTTTCCCAGTGACATGCACAACTTAAAATAACCTGGATTATTTATTATTTCAAATAACATTTTATTCATTATTTTCCTTTGGCCGCACTCCTTAAGTTTCCCTTTGCTACGTTCAGTTTCCACTTTCTTCATGATATATTCAAGAACAAGAGATTAGAGAATTAGCCAACGAGCGATCTATCGATCGAAGTTCGCAGGAGGATCGCTGAATGCCAGCTCGCGCTCTCAGGGGAGGAAACTTCATCTGTACTCCACCCGAGGGTACTCGCGCAATAACCGTGTCCTTTGTGAGGGGGCGCCAGACTCCGTTGTTTGATACCACGACGATGAGCTCCGGAGGTCTCTTTGTCTACGTTTCTTTTCTTTTCTCCTGGAAATTATTGCGCCGCGGCGAAACGTGTGCTCGCGAAAGTGCATTTTCCGTTCGATGCATCGACAGTGTCTGATTAACGACGGAATTTATACTTGCCATTATCCTTGGTAGAAAACCATACTTCAAGTGATAAGTAAAGGAACAGTCTACTTCAAAATCCTTGAAATCGTGTAACTATAAAAATACATGTCCAAAATGGCATTCAAGTATAATAGACTTTTGGATCACTTCAGGCTGTAGTACTGGAAGAACCAAGGATTTCGGGAAGATTGTATACAATTTCGAATGTTGCAGAGTGCGTGCGCAAACAGAATCAAATTTATTAAGGAGTTGTGTGTCATCCACACACACTCTCTGGCGGTGTGGGATGGTTCAACAGCGTGTACGTTAAATAATCCTGGACCCAGCGTGGAATCCTGTGGGACACCACAGGAGACATTGCGCGTTGGAGAAAATGTCGGGTGTGCGTTATGAATCATAACTTGTTGCGGACGAGGTGTAAGATACGCGAGGATCCAGTTTAAAGCGGTATCATTTACATCTAAGCTAGCGAGCTTAGTCGGCAACAAGTTAGGATTTATGGCGTCGAATGTTTCGGGAGAGCGACAAACAATAAAATGTTTCTTAACGGGAAGCTAGAAGTGATGGACGAGGAATTAAATAATAGGACGAAGCACCAGAGGAAGATTAGTGGCCATTAGGATATGGTTAGTTGTGATATATATCTTGAAGTGGTTAGATTTATAGTCAGTCTCATAAATATTCCTACCCTCTATGTCTATTAAAGAAGTTTGTCTAAATTAAGTAATAGGTTTAATGTTTTCGAATAAATATTCATTATAAACATGTGCATAGATAAACTTTACATTTATATATATATATAATAAAATATTTATTTGGAAACATCAAACCTATCATTTAATTCAGACAAATTCCTTCAATAAACATAGACAGTACGAATATTTACGGAATTGGCTCTAGGCAGAAATACAGTACAATTGTTAATTAATTTTGTCTCTACAGAGGCAGAAAGTAGATGATATTAACAAGGGGCTCGTTCCTTAAAAATTCTCCAAATAATATATACGATCGTGAATGAACATACGGATTCAATACTTAAAAGGATATTTTTAAATCTGGAGCAAAAAGTTAATAGTAAAATGTATGTATTCTAAAAATACTTTCGACAAAGTTTCAAGATTCTAGTTTTTAATGAATAAGTACACCTGTCAGGTATACTTTTACTCTGTTAAGAAAAAAATGTCTGATGCCTCCTTTAGAATACTCTTTACACACCCCTTATATCGCACCTATTCAATCACTAATTCGTCCTAAGTACATGATTCGCCTCAGGGATCGGACCGACGATGCCATAATCCATGACTGGGAATCCCTGGCTCAATCAAAGGGACGAAATAAAAAAAATAAAAAGGTGGAAATGGATTGGACGAAGAAACTCGGCTGTATGGTTCGCGGATCGCTCGTTACCACCGCCGCCTATTTTTCAGCGCTTCATCCAGCGTCCCTCGATTCGAGCCACTCTATATTTATCACCAGCTCTCCATCTATCGCTCACCACTGGCAAATCTCTTTGAGAGCGATCTTATTGATGAAGCACGGGCTGTACGACGCCGAGAAAAATTGACAATCGACCACGAACGGCAGGCTCGGCCTCTGGATCGAGACAGGATGAAGGACGACTCGGCGATTTATATCATAATTCCACGGATCCGTGGGAAGGATTCACCGAATGGGAAGTAAGAAAATTAACACCACCCTCTCACCCTTCCTAGGCCACGAAGAGGATTCGTTATTCGTTGAGATATACTTTAACTTTATCGCTATTTAATTTGTATCATTTTATTCATATTTTTAATACTAAACAGTAATCCATGTTCAATTTTGTTTCAAAGTAAAATTGTACGTTCATGGTCGAAAAGGTTCTGGTAAATATGGATTTATACTTTTATTACAATCACCTAGGGCTGAAGTTAAATTATTAAACGGAGAATTGTCTTTAAATTTACATTTGATTATTGCACATTGTTATTTTAACGTATTTCAATTTCTATTTCATCGTTATTAATATTAAGACCAAGAAAGGTTTATATAGGTTTACGAAGATTTATTGATTATGACTGATCACCTCTGATGGAATACCGTTTTTATAATTAGTTCCGTTGTTCGGTACTACATAATTGCTTGCATCCAATTTCCTGACCACTTGATACGGTGGTCTACGGCGAATTGTGATTAACCACGCAGACGATTGGATGGCTTGGACATTAAAGCGGTTCAATTCTGTTTATAACGAGATACATCAAGAATGAACGGCAAATTGGCACTATTAATTACCACGATGAATGGACAAAATGATCGGCGCTATTAATGTTGTCGACGTCACAGTAAATATTTCTAATACTATACATTTATAATGGCAAATAAATTCAAATATGTTGATTATATCCTTTACATAGAATCGATATTAGAATCTCCCAAAAGTTTCTTCTGTGACTTGCACTCAATTATTTTGTGTAGCAGCGCTTATATAAATAAACAACCTAATTTCTTAGATGTTAATGTTGCAACAGTAATGGAGCAAAATGAATCGTACGCAATTCAATAATGTAACACTAGACATAAAATATTATGTATGTATTACTTATTAATGAAATGGTAGAAACTTTTGGGACAACCTAATACTAAAAACTGTCTCGTTTCTCACAATTAATTAAATATACCATCGTCATTACGCATTGTCCCAACTTTCAACAAATATTTTTCGTCCCATAAATATACCCTAAATGAATGATAAAAAGTTAAAGCGCGTTAACTGTATCCTTCAATTAGTAATAAATTGCCAAGTAACGCTTAAGACACACAACTGACCCCTTAATAACATTAAGAGTCACTCACCCAGCCAATCGCTCAGCCATAATCGATCCCTCGTTTCTTCCTTAGCGACAAGCCTCCGTAAACCCCTCACTTACACTCGTAATCCTCGTTTAACGCTTGTCATCCAGCGGATCCCATTTCGTAACGCATTCAGTCGTCGTCCAGTTTCGTTCCATCGCGGGCTTATCGAGCGCGAAGTCTCGGGGACAGTGGTACGAAGCGAATCAAAGTTTGTTAACACGGATCACAGGGCGGATATAAAACAGCGTATCCGTCAGAAGAATAACACCGTCTAAATGGAAACCGTGGCTGCAACTTCCACGACGAAATGGGATACGAGAAGCAAGCCGAGACCTGCCTACGTAATAACTTTTTCGCGCCTCGCGCTATTCCCTTGGCATGTCTGAATCGAAATGAGGAAGAACTACGTGCATGTTCGTTTCGTGTTTCATCTCCGACCTCCATGGATGGTCGTGGATGCGATCAATCGAACAGTCGGAGGGATAAACGCCGATAGGATTCGGGGGAACCCTATCAAGTTCCACGGAGTTCCTAGGAGTTCGTTGATATCAATATGTGCCGGATGTTTATGGAAATTCGTATTTTACCGTGTTTTACTTTTTTCTTCGAAAAATTTCCTCCAAAATTCAGGTGCGCCTTATACTCGAAATTAATATAAAAATGTCTAGTGTTTAATTTAAAATTCCCGCCAGTCTTAAAAATGGCCATATAGAGGCAATCTAATAATAGAAATGTTATTTCTTTTTTTAGATTGCTTAAAAATTAAAGTGCGTCTTATAGTCCGTAAAATACGGTATATGACACAGGAGCCCGTGGACATTACATTTAATTGTTAGTTCCACCTGCAAGTGTTCTAGATAATAAAACATACACGTCTACTTGAAAATCACATTTAACTTTCTTTGTGTACCTTTTTCTTTTTTACCTTATCATGTGCTTTTTATAATACATGTAACGTGTCCAATTTTTTCATTAACACATCGGTACGTGCACAAATGCACACGCTTGTTTTCTATCTCGTGATGTATCAAACAGATCATTATATGAGCCGTTCACTGCACAAATCGATTAACTTATGCTGGATCCATTTATGCTTATGACTCGTAAGAACTCGATGTGCAAGAACAATTTGTTTTCCATTGTCTTGAAGGTCTGGAAGATCGATTCAAGCATTCAACGTCGTCCATAACACTCGCTCCTATACTTCCTTCGCGGTCCAGCCCCCTCGGCATGATCGTTTAGGTAAAATCTACGCCCCGTTACACGGCTATGCTTCTCAACGAGTAATTTCGTTAAATTCATTAGTCGTGCTCCATCAAAGCTGCACGCTTCTACTTGCTGGAACTTATCAGTTCAGGGAAAAATAGCCCAACGGTTGGGCAAAGTTCTGATTAAAAGTTATGAACGGGACCTGGCCCGGGTCGTGTGCACTTTATTTACGGGGGGAGGGGCGGGGAGGGGGGGGGGGGGGACCTCCGTAATTGGCTTTCATTTTGCCCCCTTGAGGAAACTTGAATTCCATCCTTTGCACCGCGATCGGGCGGAAAGTTTAATTCGACGCAGAGAATCTAATTAAACATTGTCAACCGACGGAAGAATTGAAAATTAATTAACTGTGTCAGCCCTTGTTCGTTTTCTTGGGAAAATTACGCGGCGAACGGTAGGCCCTCGTTAAGTTACTTCGAGATTGATCGGTGTTTGACAGTTCTTGGTTCACAATGGGGAAAAATGTTGAACGATTTCTGGCGGAATATGCAAAAATTTCATGGAAGATAAACGAATGTGTGTGGTAAGTTCAATATTTTTACTGTAGAATTAAGATTTGCTTTGGATTAAAATATATATATTTAAATCATGGTTCCCTGGGGAGCTGCGATATATTGTAAATATGTAAAATGTAAATGTAATATGTAAAAATGTAAGAGAAAGAAAAATAAATGTTAGTAAAGTTTAATAATAAAGAAATTAAATCTTATGAAATAGTAACACTTATATTTAGTTAGCTTGTCCCACAAAATGTAGTCTGTCTAACATATTTCAGATTAGTCTTCGAAAGATTAGTCGCCGAAAATAATCCGTATACTAATGGAGCCGCGGGTCTAAAAAGTTTGGAAACCTCTGACTTAGAATAAGAAACTATTGAATAGTTTCTGCAGAAGGCTCCCAATGCGAAAGCGAATTATTAAATCCTATCCTCCAAAGATCACTAGAAAGTATTCCTATTTCTTAAGCTTAACTTTATCCCAACAAGATAATAATGAAAATGTTCTCGACACTCCTCTATGATTCGTAAAAATAATAAACACTCCACTGAATTCCCAGGTTCTGTATCGCTAAATTGCTGTTTGATCAAGCACAATTCGGGGTTCGCGTGCATCTCGATTCGATGAAAATTGCTTCTCTTAATCCAAGACCAGAGCGCCTTATCGTTAGTAGAATCTCTTTTACCACTTTCAACGAAGAACCGCCCATTAGGTACCCAATTTTCTATTCACCCTCGCCTCCGCTCGGTTTCCATCGACGAGAGATTCTGGGGAAGCGTCGGCCTATCAGTCTTCGTCGAGCATTGGCAAAAAATGGATACCGACTCTTCTTTCGCCGTTAAAGAAAGCTCCTCCGGAGCTTGGGAAACCCCGAGGAGAGGAAATTGGCGTGCTTCGTTATACGAAATCGTCTGTATAAAACGGGCATCAGCGCAGCGCGAGGTCATCAGCGTCGCCCAGGCCTCGTCGTCATTTAGCCGTGGTTCACGGTACTCGACTGCTTTGGTCTCTTTAAAATTGAACGTGGAAACAGGAAACCGCTGATGACCTTTCCCGAGATAAAAATAAATTCGAGTTAACATAACTGCACCGCCGAGGAATGCCGCGTGGAGAAAGGACGAAACTTCTTCGAAGTCCTGAGCTCTCGCGAACTAAGAGTGTATGATATAAGGTAAGAGAGGACACCAAGATCGACCACTATTTCGTCTGGAGATGAATCGGAGAATTTCATAAGTCTGCAGTTTTCTTGTTTGGTAAATTTCCTTGGAGAGAAATGTGTATACTTGAGGAATATTAATCGCCTGGAGGGTGGCCATCTTCTTGCGTGGCTCCATTATTAAATTAATTCAACTCTATCTGTTTGGTCAAGACTAAATTGTTTTTGAAATGGTGTTGATTAAAATGGGCTCATTTTCAAGCAAAATGTCAGTTACGTTCTCTTTGATCGTATCGTCAAATAAATTCGGCAAATTCATAAAATATGAATTGTTTTATATTTTATATTGCATTTCAAAGATAATTGCGAATATGCTCTCATTATTTGTCAATCGTCCTTCCGTTTTATGAAATTCCAAAATAATTAATAACCTACCCTCCCTTTGCATCCATTTTTCAATGAAAATTATCAACTTCCCTTCTGAAACAGATTTCAATAGTGTAGGACATAACACGAAGACCATGAATAAAATTAGTGATCAAAGTTGATAGTTCACAATTCACTCCAAGGACAACAGAAAGCTGAAACATCAAAATCTTCAGAGCAACGAAATTCGTGAATCGGGGTAATCGAGTTCCTTTGATGACTGAAATATTACTCAGATGGAAATTTCTTGCCCCTGGTTGTCTACATTTCTGGCAACAAATATTCCATTTTGAGGTACGAAGCATACAGCGAGTGGTGAAAAATGAATTCTGTGTAAACGAAGCTCTGTATTATGCCACGCAGCACGGAGATTGTAGTCGCGAGTATTGCGAGTTCGCTTCGTCATTAAATTGCGTAGAACGTCCGAGATTGTTTCGCCGCTGTGTGCACGGCAACTGAACAAGCAATGAAACGACTGACTGGAGATAGTCAACTAATTATGGCGTTCCTCACGGGCCAGAAAACAGAACAATGGTCTGTGTATCAGCGTTCTGATCGCGCTCCGGCTCCCTACATTAAAGGATATTCAGCGTGAGAGCGGTTAATTAACTAGCACGCGATATCAGGCGCTGAGATTAGAGTCGATCGACTCTATCTTCGCAAACGGTTCGCCGATCAAGGAGCACGATTAACCGATGAACGCGCCTAACCTCAATTTCTTCACGCAACTGTTGACGTGCTAATTTGTAGTTTACTTCGTTCCTAGCACCATGTCAGCTTCCTCCTGAAATTTTCCTTACGTTGGGTTCTCTTGAAGCTTTTCTGCGATAAAGTTTAAATTATAAATTTGTTTTGTACAATTCGTTTAAATCTATGATCCGTTCCATATTTTCCTGTATATTCGCAAAATAAAATTCCTGATCGTACCGAACGCGAAGTTACTTAATTAATTTAATCGCGTATCGCAGTTATTTTTAGTTCTATTGTAAACGTATTTCATGAATGAATTGCACATGTGGATGTCGTTAAAATTCAAATTGTGGTATCGAACGAAACAATTAATTCGTTATCTACGTATGACAATTGAATTAAATTTATTTCATTAGTGTCTTTAATTATATAAAAGTCTAAATCGATATCATTTAATTTGGGATATTCATAACTTCGGTATTACCGAAAATCAGTTAATTTAATTGTAGGTGTTTGTAAAAAGAGTAGCAGTTCTAATATAGTTTTACTAAACTTTCTTTTGGAGGTGTAACCTTTTAGTGTTGTACAGTAGGTGAATCTCTGTAGTAAATTAAAGTGAAATATATGCCGATGAATATTTACATTTTGCTAAATAAAAAATAAAAACTCGACACTTTTCCACACTTTTGCATTTTAAATACGAAGGATTAATAACGAGAACGTGTTGCATAGATCTGTAAATTGTAAACTATTCTAAGGATGAATACAAATTCCAGTCATGGAAGCAATTACTCTCATCGTTGCACGAGTTTTCCACAGTTCTCTAGGGTTTCGCAACCATGTTTCCGGTGCCCCATCAGCGAAAGAGGTTCAGACCTGCCAGGATTCGAAACTAAGCCATCTCCCGTCGCAAATAAACGTTAACCGCTACGTCACCCTTCGTTCTATACCTCTGGATATTTGTCCCACGGTATCGCTATAGAAAACACGTCCTTGATCCTACAATATTGCGCGTTTTATTCGCCATACTCCAGCCTCGAAATGTCTCCATCCGCACTGAAACTTCCAGACAAATGGAAGATCCCCCGCAATTTCCAAAATGGCGCATTGAAACGCGATGGAGCCTCGAACCCGTTCTTCCAATTGATACGAAATCCAGTAACTCAACATGCCGACTGCTTGCATTGTGCATTCCTCTTAACTATTACAAATCAGCATCACTCGAGAAACGAAGTTTCAAGCAAGAATTTCTTTTTATAATACGACCGACCTTCGGTGTTTTTAAGGATCCAAACTTTAGTAATTCATTTTCCCGGCTATATTTTTCACAAGAAAACACGTAAACCGTTTCCCTTAGATTTGTTTGATTCCAAGGAAATCCAGTACAAGACAAATTCAGGACGATAGCCACAGACTACACGGTGCAGACAAGCTAGCCTCTGGTTGATCGTTTCTAGCATTATCAGGGAATATCGTTGGCTATTTCCACTCCGTCGGTCGTTTTCTCCGTAGTCTGCGCCGCCATTGAAAAAGAATCCGGGCACAAAGTTAATTATCGCGATGAGGCTGTCCTTCGCAGCGGAGTACGGGACCGTGTACACTCTACGTTCGAAGAGGAGAAGGAATCCGGCTGGTTTCAAAAGCCAGGGCTACCTGTTACCGTCTCGGTCTGCTCTTTCAAGTTGCCTTTTATTCGTCTGGCCGTGCTCTCGAAGCATCTCCGTCGATCTTGGCCCTGTCTAGGCGAACACGAGCGCGTGCCTGCACGTAGAGGCGTTTCCACGCTACCGAGCGTCGGAGTGGGCGAGTCAATAACCTCGAGCTTCCGGTCGACGTTGCACTTGAAGGGCTGTCATTCGAGCCGACAACTCGCCTACTTCTACGACGTTATCGTTACCACCCCATACCCCATTTAGCGGCAGCGACGATACACACCCCGGTGAAGAAAACGCGATTCCAACACCCTTGGTATCGACGAGCGTAACGAGGACCGGTTGAAATCGCGACTGTGGATCATCTGCAGGATTCACCGTCCTTCGTCAATTATTAGGATGATGTAGTAAAAAGGACGTAGTATTAGGATGTAAAAGAAACTAAGCATATAATTTGTAAATTGTGATTAAAGGTTGAAAGAAATTAATTGTACCGAAATTGGGTAGTGATAAATAATTAGACAGGGGATGTCTATCCCTTTATAACTTACGAAAATATGAGTATCGAGCCGTTCATTGCTCAAATCGATTAACTCCATAGGACAAAAAGTTGCGAAATGCGATGCAATGATGTACACTGTTTTTTAAAATTACCTTTATTCCCTTTATTTAAGATTTTTCAAAAAGTGGAGTTAATCGACTTGTGCAGTGAACGGCTCATTTATAAAAATATGCACAAATAGAAAATTATATGATATCAACGATAATGAACAGATTATACCGTTTAGAAGGTAAGATATACTTGCATTTAAATTGCAATTCTTCTTCTGTATTTGTAACAATATGGATTTGCATAAACATTCGCAGGAATAATAAGAGAATTATTTGTCGTGTATAATACACTGCTTGTATTATATTGCAATTATTATTAAATTGCGTTTCTGTTCAATTATTAATTCGCGCGTGGAAACAAGATTTCGATTATACTCGCAGAATGAATACAATAATGATTCTCTTTGTGAATTTACGTTTTCCAATTCTACAGGAGACTTTCTCGGTTTGACAAGTTTTTATGAGAAAGCAACGTCAATGATTCGATAATTTATACTTTTAACTTCTTCGTGTTGATCGTGTCGTTTCCAATGCACGACACTTTTTGGCAATTTACACGGTTAATAATTTGTGGTACTTTATTGCTTTGCTTGAATAAAGTATCAGACTCAATGCGACAAAAATTTAACAATCAGACTGAGAATGTTAGTTTTGAGACTGCGAAGTTTTACATTATAATATCTTATACTAGAAAATCTATCTGATAATATACTTCCAATAATAATGAACTCCAACATTTAATACCATAAATATTCATGGCATTTCGAATCAATGTTTCGAAGAACTCTATTTAAAATCACCTTACTTATTTTATTATCACACTTTATATTTCAAGGTACTCGAATGTACTTTTTTTTTCACTGAACAGTATAAAAATCCTCGAAGGAAAAGTCTACGAAAAATTTGAAGAAAATTCTGTCAACTGTTCCTCATAGTCCTCTGTTCTCGTAAAGTGGTTTCAGAACGCGCGTCCCGTGATTCCCAGCGGGAGATCGATTGCGCATAGAGATTCGAGTGTACGTGCCGGATCGACTAACTTGACCTTAATATAATATATCGTCTTGTTCGCGGCGTCTTGTGCATACCTGGCTCGGGATCGTACAGGCACTTAGACAATCGTCGTTCCGGACCAGTGAGACAAGGGCATTAATGCAGGTGGTATAAATTAGCGCATCAAAGCCCAGTACTATACTACCACGTCGCCCAGTGATTATTGATGCGAGCCAACCATTGGCCACTAACTACCCATTGATTAGCTGAAGGTTTCCGGGTAATTAATGGAACATTCTCCGGCGCTGATGGCCTCGATCGATCGATCGGAATCGCTATCTTTGCGCTGGTTCTCGAGATTTCCGATATTCAACTTGTTGAATTTTCATGCGCGCCGTCCCCGCCATGTTTTTACGCCGTCTTTCATCGATTATGTACTTTCGATAGCGGTTTTTGCTTGGATCGGATTCGTATTCATCGTTATACAAATATTCAGCTTCTATCGCAGATGAATAGCTTATTATTTCTATTTTATTCGCAGTGGTATATATCGGGTAGCTACTTTTGTAACAATAGATAATTGAATGTAGGTTCGATTGGCGTGGATATTTTTGTAATGCTCGGGAACTGATGATTATAGTATTTCATAAAGTAGGTTGCATATATATTAAACATGGAATTAAATATTAGGGGAACCGAAAAGTAATCAAAATGTCTTCGACTTGGAAAAGTTTTTCAATGAAAAATTGCAATTATTCAAGGAATAAGCTTATAGCCTTTTGAGTCACGAATTATTGCAGAAGAAGATCGCAAGTTTTCTTTTTAAAATACCAAATATAATATTACATTTTATTATGAAAAGAATAACCTAGATTACACATCTGTATTAAATCATGGTGGCCAAGGCAAAACGCTTTAAATTTACCTGGCAGGGAATGGGTTAGTTACTTCCTTCGGTCTCCACTTTTGGTTTCGCGACTTTTTCTTATCTCCGAAATAAGACTATATAACTAGTATTACACCACCTAAAGTAAGAGAATTGTCGACGGTAAGTCGTTTTGGTTCGATATCAGATCTGCATCATCCGACCACTTCGCCGTCAGATACGGTAATGTAATTTTAGGAGCGGATGATGACCGCAACAGTCGCCAAACATCGAATGCCAGTGCGTATACGTGACGCGATGCTATTTCGACGTGCGCGTTTCACAGGTTTCATCCCTACGATGGGAATTCCCTGCGAAACGCATACTTGAACGAACGCCATGGCGATCAATGACGCGCGGATACACGGTTCTTGTTATTAGCGAATGGATTCTGTTTGTACGGCTTATGCGCCTGCCTGGCAAAAACGTCTGTTTGACGATCGAGTTTGATCTCGAATACGGTTACATTGGAGCCTCGCGAGTCGCGTTTAGCCGTGTTCCTCTGTTCAACGGTAACTTGATTTCGCAGGTGATTTGCAGTGAGCTCGTTTGTTGGCGTTTCGGGTTTTGCGCTGCATCGGTTTAAACGGTGGCTATAGCACGGACAGCGCGGTAATAATTTTCCATTTAATTTCCCTGCGTCGATAAGCCACTCGACATTGAATTCTCGCGGTGTTTCGTTTATCTAGCGCGCGATTATGCTCGTATACCAGAGGTTGGAATTTGTCGTATCCGGTGTTATTATGCCGCGAATCCTCGCGACGGTTTCATCATTTCTGATCGACGGATTGATCCACTGCCATCGACAAATGAAGAACTTTGTGGTGGACAGATGGACTGGTAATCGTTGATCAACATACATAAGAAAATTAATCGGCGTGTATAATACAAAACTTCCGAATAACATTGACGTGTTACACGAAAATTGCCATTTAATCCTTAGAAACCCGATGTTCCAAATTAAATTGAAAACAAATATTAGTGAATTTATCATTTGAACAATTTTTACAGGTGACAAGCCACGTCTCTCAACGCAAAAATCCGTTCCTCTAAATCGTCCTTGTCGTTCAGTCCCGAGAAAGCTATAGTTCCCCCCAATTTCAATCGTAATCGTCCACCGTTGCTTTCGTCGAAACTAGACCAACGCGGATGGGGAGAGTAGCGAGGGAAAACGCGATTAAGGGAATAAGAAGGAACGCAGAACTCTCAAAATTTACTCGTCGGCGCAACAATGAGCTTTCTTCGCTTACCCGTGTATTTGCCTGCCGCACCCTCGCCACTCGGTTATAAATACCCCGTGTAAACGTCTCCGTGACACTGACTCCGTTCCCCAGCCCCCTCTGGTCCCCCCGTCCCGACCCGCCACTTCCGCGGCTTCCGCTTTTGAGTAGTGACAACGGTAGAAACAATGAACAACCCCGGCACGTTCCACGGCAAACTTTTCCTTTTGTTCCGCGCGTACGAGGAACGCCGCGACGGGACAAAAAGAAGCTCTTGCTCGGTTTACGACCAAACAATACTTTTATCTTTCGAAATACGTCGCCGCGACGACGCCCGAAAGCTCAGACACGCCACCTAATTAAATTCGGCCGCGAGAGAGAAGGTACTCGCGCCGCGATGCAATAAACTTGTAAACGGGGGAACAATGAACACATCGCCGCGGCTGGAAATAGTTAAGTTCATTAACGAGCCACGCCCGGCGTGTATCTTTAATTAATTCGGTCCAGGAGACAGAAGTGAGTTGTTACCCTTTCTGCTGCTCCCAGGTATCAGATCCCCACCTCCCCTTCCACCACCCCACCCCCCCAACATGACGATGCTCCTGTTCTCCTTGCATGAGTACCCCTCCCCTTCCATTTTTTTTTCGTCGATGGAAATGTTATTAAACGAGCTAATTAAAATCTGTTATGATGGAGATAGCGAAGTGAGGAGTCTCGGCGATCCCGTGAAATATGACTTTAGTAGCGAGTTTTATGACGGCAATTTGCACTGAATCCACCCCATTATAGCGCTCAGTTCGCGTTACTAGTCTTCGAGGCTCGGGGGCTCTTCTGTTTGGGTGGATTCGGTCTGGGAAAAGAGTTGGAGGAGTTGTTAATGTTAAATCAGAGGGTGGTCGTATCGAGTATAAAGAATGACAAGAGTGACATTAACGAAATGAATATTTTCTCTGATGTAAAAACAGCGACGAATTGTGTTTCAACTTGTGTTTAATTTTTATTCAACGTTTATCTTAAATATTTAAATATCAATCTATGCCTGGTGACCTACAAATAATATTAATAATTTAACGTGTAAAAGGCTGGCACATCTGACTTATTAAAATGTAGAATATGTAAAGCGAAATACGAATCGAAAAGGGAATAGATGAGTAAAAGTTTAATAAAGGTGTGATCGTCATAAAGGGTCATACAAAAAAAAAGCGATATTTAATTATCAAAACGAAAGTTCTTTGTAGATTTTTATTGTCGTTATGACATGCGCCATCCTTCTGGCTGTAAAAGTTAATACAATGTACATGTATATAGTTGTACAATAAAATAGAAAATACATCCAAATTTAAAAGTCGTTCATTTAAATCAAATTTAAAAGAAGTATCGTCGTCAACAGGTACATTAAATGGCTAATATTATATTTATATTATTATATGTACATAGATTTAAATTTCAATACTCAAAGTGGAGATTGACTTCTATCAAGCAGGAATCGTACAAAAATCGTGAAAATGTATGAATTTATATATTGCACGAGTCCGTAAGAAATATTCAAAAAGTCGTAAGTATAATCATTAATTTCACAAGTTCACAAAAAATATGTACAAATGTAAGAATTTAGAAATTATCCAGACAACTTCTCAACACAGAGAATATTCAAATATTTAACTATTCAAATACTCGTCGTCAAAAATTCGACGAAAAAGAGTAAAGAAGAAAACAAAACACTCCGAAGGACCCTCGGCACAGGACAATGAGGAAGAAAAAAGATATAACAACAGGAAGAAGACCCCCAGAACCCTATAAAGAACGATGCCGTTGATGTCTACACGAATCGAGCCATTATCATGCAAGCCGTAGAAAATCGAGCGATATCGAGAGACAATATTGCGCGCCTGAGGAGGTCGAACTGGAAGGAAAACCGGGAATCCCACGAATTTCGTTCGCGTGGTCTCGCCGATGGAGTTTCGCCCGAGCTGGGCCGAGCATCGGTATCGCGGCAGTCTGGCCTGATAAAGGAGAAAGCCTGGATATTGGTCGGACAGTGGAATGCTCCCTGTTCGCGTCGGACAACAAGATTTCTCTCTGTACCCTACACCAGTCTCGCTCGGCCTCACGGACCTGGTTGAATGGGAAGAGACGAAGGGTGGCACGGAGGGGCGAACGAACGAGGGAACGGCGAAGTTAAAAGGAAAGTCAAGGGGATCGAAAGATTGCGATTGGAACAAGTACCGTTAAGCGCCAATAGTCTGCCCGTTGTCACGATCAGACGTTCCCGCAACACGGGAGCCCACACGCGTTCTCTGGACTGTCCTGAACCGGAGGAACAAGCCAGTAAATTGAATTTCGGGCTGGTAAAAAGGTAAAAAGAGGAGGGAACCGCGATAGCGACGGGAAAGAAAGGAAGGAAGTCTCGGAGCAGGTGTATAAAACGCGGTGAAAAAAGGAAAGGAGAGAGAGAGAGGGAGAGAGACTGAGAGGTAAGCGAAGCGTGGAAAAGCTGAGGTAAGGGGAGAAGCTCTGGGCGCGAAACGTTCATTTCCTCGCAATTCAGCCACTTAATCGCCGCGAAGAATGTGAAAACAAGGGGAGTGTTATCGAGCGGATTTAAACGAATTTGCCGAATAACATGGACGCTCGACGGTTCCGAATCGCAAGAAGACGCGATCGAATCAAATTTTCCACCCTGGATGTGGATCATGGAATTTCAGTGGATTCGTTGGGCCATTCGAATGCCAGTTTTTGCATACATATGGGTCGATGACAATCGGTCAGAATTTTCACATGAGGTGAATATGAATCTTGGTTGATACGTATAATGTTTATCGGGGATTCAAACACGCGTGCTTGATGTGTTTGATAACTTTATAGGTATAGATTATAATTATATTCAATAGAAAGATACAATATTGTGCCCCTGATTATATAAAAGAAAGATTATATTCAAAATTATATAATATAAATTGCTTCTCATTTATCATATATATATTTTATAGTTTACATTTCATTTTCAGTTCCCTATAATTATAAACAGCTGAACGAAATTCCATGCGGTCTGAAGAAAAATAATAGAATTTACAGAGAAATCACAAACATACATATAATATAATCAATACGTTCTCATACCAATCTTTCTCTATTTAACTTGAAAGAAATTAAATATCAAAGGCAGTCACCTTGAACTGTACCTAAATTCCTTTTATCAGTCGGATATCCAAGTCAGATTTCCAAGGATAGTTTATAATGGCAACTTATTATTGAACTAAAAATAAATAAAATTCTCTAAAGAGAATCTAAAAATCAAGAGCTCTAAATAGTCCTAATCGATGACGATGAACAAGTAACAATCCTATGATTTTCGATAGCACTTTCTAGATTCTGACTCACACACATGTGTTTCGATTCGCCATCGCGAATCCTCAACCCTCGCGCCGACGTTTCCCGTCTATTTGTCGAATAAAATACGGGGAATTTGGCGAAGCAGCCGCATAAAACGCGCATTATTCTTAACTTTTTCTCGCACGTGGACTCGCCGCCGGGAACCCCGAGGGCGCTAAGCAAATCTATCCCCATCAGACGCAGAACGACGTTACAGCTTCCAGCGGTACTTCCGACACACCCCCTTTCCACCGCCGCTCGCGAATCTACATAAAGGATGAACCGATGGAATTCCCGAAGACCTCCGGGAACGATGAAACGATGATTATGATTCCCGTGTGTTGCACGATATACCCTTTGATCCCTTTTATGGGATACTTTCTCGGTAGCGCTGGGAAATTCTTCGCGGTCGAATATTCCGCGAACGGAATCGTAGGGCCGATTTTCCAACCCACGCGCAACGGGTCCTAGGATGTTAGCTTAGGTATCCGAAAGCTTAATCTGCTCGCGTGAAAGGGAATTTCAAAGGAAACGTGAGCAATATTTACTTTTACAAACAAACCAGATCGTTCAATTTCTTTGTGGGGGTTGGAAGTATTTATTGATACCTTTGGGGGTTATTTTGAAAACTGAAGCAATTTCCGGAGGATTCTTAGTTTGGGAGAATGAAATTGAAGGTATCTAACCATCTGATGATGTGAATGAAGGGTGAAAGTGATCGGCAATGGTTTTACTTCGGGGAATTTGAATACACAAACAATACAGAACAAAATCATTGTGAGTATGTAATGAATACAATAAAGACAAAAGAACACATGTCAAAAGATTCCTACAGTGTATGGACGAATGAATGCACGAAATATATCATGAATCGAACGATCCATAAAGAAATTGTTGCGTGGCCACTGTAGTACGATTAAAACGAAATAATACCCTATATAACTAACGATTCAGATGATATTCAAACAAATGAATCTTCGACTGATACAAGTCATTAAAAAACTGTTATGGCAACGAAGCCAAGTGAACAGTCATACAGAGCACAGTTTAAACGATTCCTATTAACCTAAATATGAAAGCACAAATCAGCTTTGATATTAGAAGGCTCGGCATCAAGTATTTCCTCTAAATATACATAATTTCTAACAATCTTTTCTACAATCCTCTCTTATACACACTGGCCGACATACATCTAACATTTTCATCAATCACACTAAACGATTCACCAACAAGTCAAAGGAATCCCCCTACAATCCCACACCTCGATAAATTCCACCCCGTAACCCTGGCTAACCCATCTCTCTCCACGTCGCGAGAAAACATCGGGCCTCGAAGCGTCAACGCGAAATTCCGCGCGAGAGTTAAAAATTCAAAGAGACCCTCGCAAAATTAAATATCACGGTACGTGGCCGACAGATGAGCGTGGCCACGGAAACGCGGATGACAAATAAAAGGTTCAGCGCTGGCCGTGGAAGGATGAGGTCCGTTTCTCGTGAAAAGAGCAAGCGTGGACAGCGCGGGGGAAGACGTCTACCGCTCGAACGGACATAAAGGAAGACCTGTCCTTCGCGCAACACGGGATATTAGAAACAAAAGTGGTCCGCGGGTTGGACGCAGCGCGGCAGGTTCATTTGGAACGTGATTGGAGCGCGCCAGCGAAGAGAGTTGAAGTGCGTCACGCGGCAAGGGCGATTGTTTCGCTTCGCGATGGCATTGTTCCGGCGTGTACGTATGTACGTTTCGCCGCGCGGAGACAAGTGCGGCCAGAAAACTGCGGTGCCTGACGCGTCCGTCAACCGGGAAAAAAGCAAAAAAAAAAGAAAAGAAAAAAGAAATAAAAGGAAGAGGGAAGAGAGAAAAAAAGAGAGAGAAATATTTACGCCAGATGCATATTCATGTGACGCGATGCTCTCGTCCCGGTCCAAGTGACGCGGATTAATATGCATAAAATCCTTGCCGACGTCGAGGATCCCTGGGACTCGGTGGCCCTATGCTTCGTGGTCCAGTTTTAGAATGTATCGTTACCAGGTTCTTGGGGGAAGGAATTTTAACCGAACGAGGGAGCTTTCCTGGGCGAAGAGTGGGTTGGGGATATCATGGGGGTATTGGTACGTTGTCATGGAAAAATTGTTCACAGTCTTTTCAACACGATGTAATATAATACAAAAACGTACAAGTATAGTCTCGATTGGAAGTGCTGAAGGTATGAACAGGTTCATATGAAGAATTTAATTTATAGAGCTTTCAGCGCGATGTAATGTAGAAGCATACTTGATCATAGTCTCTACAGTTCTAAATGATTAATATTTATCAACTTTTTACAATATGTTATTTAGTGGTTCATAGAATCAGTTCCAGTAAGACAGTTAGTATTTTTTAGTTCAAAATAAAGTTTAAAAAATAAAGTATATTGCATACTCTCTATATATTGAATTTGATCAAAGAGAACATAAATTGCTATGTAGTCCACTGTGAATATCAACACAAGTTATACAGTATTCATCCTGGAGCTAAAACAACTTTTTGAGACTTAACACTTTAAAAGACATGGGCACATAATTACTATGTAACTAGCACTCGATGGGTGTTAGGAAATAATCTAATTTCTACCTAAAATCGCCTGAAATTGAACAGGTTCCGCTTCCTGGTTATAGCAATTTATAAATAACGTTCCATTAGATCGTTAGATGTAATTATTCGCGCTGCTTTGTGGTTAGGAAAGCTATTTAGTGCAATAATGACTCACCGAGAACGACGAGTTTGAGGGGTCTGCCGGAGAGAAGATTCCCTTGGTCATCCTCTAATGTACATCCCCATATACCGTCGTCTTCTAATTTAACGTTGTCTATATGCAACGCCGCCGTAATAGAATCGCCGATATATCTGTGCCCAGTTCCACTCATCTCCTTTCTCGTGTTGATGGTGAGCATGTCTACAGGACTTCCCTCGTGTAACCAGGTTGCTGGCCGTACTCTGTAGCTCCTGACAAAACAGTTCGTGCCAATTAGGAAATTAATTTAGAACTGCGACACTGATTGCTGCGCGGACTTATTGAGTTGGGAACTAATTTATCCACGGACAGGAGAAACTTTTCATTGCGTTCGAATAAATTGATTCGTAACAAAAATCGACAATTTTTAGAAAGACAGATCGAATTAAATGCTTTTAATGAAAGTATATGTTGTTCCTAAAAATACTCAAAGGAAGGAATACCATGGTTGCATAGAGGAGCGTGAAGGCGTGAGCCAAGTTTTTAGAAATATTGGGAATGCAATCATCGGGAAGAGATTTCTCAAAATTAACAAGAAAGGATTTACACTGTCATGGCTTTCACTGCTTCATACGTGGATGTTCTTGCATTGTTTGAGACGAAATATTTTCTGTGGATTGAGCTATGTGGACCAGGTTATCATGGTGTTTAACGCGTTGATTGCCACGTCATGGATGGATGAAAACGAACGGATCTTTTCAGGTCCCAACGTTTTGCACAAAATATTACACATGCGTTGTTTCACTTGGAATATTTTCATAAAAATACGAAGAATCGTACACGAGAATCCCAAAAGAAACTTCAAACTGCGGCTTTTGCTAAAATTACCAAAAATTTGTAATGGTATAAATGTTCTATGAAACGTACTCGACAGTCAACGCGTTAAACAAAGCACAGCTACATTTCTACTCGCCTCCGAAGACATAAGCATATGTTTCATAGAAAGTAAACAATGAAAGACGAACGAATTCGATACCGAACAGGTTCATCAGACCCTGCTGCAATTGTGTACCTTCTCTAAGCAACGAAAGCAATTTCTTTCGAGAAGTAAAATTCATCCCCCACGATGGGAACGAAAGGCAAACACTGGCCGCATTATCCACGGTAAATACGCGTTTACAGCGATACAAGGAAGCAGCCTGAGAAGTCGTGATGAATCTCCACGGATTCGTTCATGTACATTCCATTTGTCAATAAAGAACCCTAAATTACCTGGCCCCAGGCAGCAGCAGCCTCGAGTAATTTCCTTCCAGCTCGCATGGCAGTATGACCTTGCTGTGAGCTTTCACCACCAGTTCCAGGGGTGGCTTTGACGTGGTGGCGGCAGCTGTATCTAAGGAGACTGGAACATTGGTTGTAGCGGAGGAACTGGTAGACCATAAGTCCTCTTCGGGAGCTAAAAGGGCCGCGGGCTGCGCCACGTCGTCGGGCAGAGAAATCAACGTCGAGCTGGACGCCGTTGTGCTCGTGGTGCTTGTCGTGGTTCTTCTAGCACGTCGTCCGCCCTCCTGTCTACCACGAAGAGTGAACACACCGGCCTCGTTCACGGACCCTGTAACAAAACAACGGACACCGTCATTTCGAGATTCTCCGTGTCAACGTTCCGTCGTTTAGGTATATATAGGCACTCAAGTATTCGATCATCTTCGGTGGATGACTCTAGGCTATCAGGAGCTGTTCAGGATAAATTTTTAGCAGGATACTTTGCGGTGATTGGAGGTTCGATTTGTATCGATTTTGAATTATGAACAAAGTAATGGTTGATAAATTATTTATATTGATACAGAGTGAATGATATTTTTATAGGCAATGTTTTATTGTGGCATGGTTGGATTTAAACACTTTTTTAATAGCCTGAATATTACGAACCAGGAGTTTGATATACTACACGTTTTAATAAGGTTCACTTTAAAAAATATACAAACTCATTAAAACCATATTGATTTTAAAATTCATGTTTCTATTCTACAAAATTAGGCATAGAAAATAGAAGTAATTCATTACTAAATCATTCTTAGTCTACCCAATGATGTGATCGCAATCAATGCAGTTGGACTGTCGATTAACATTAACGAATATATAAAGTTTAATGAAAGTATAGGATGAACTTTGTTTCACGCAAGTGAAGGCACTTCCCGACTAAATGGTATTTCTAACGCTTGGCCGATTTTCCCGAAAACTGTCCATCACGTTCGGTCGACCGAGGCTGTGGAAGGAAAACTAATTATGACATCGATGGACCGCAAATGGCTATAACTATCTCGTGAAACTAAGGCACTCTATCGACCTGTCCTTAACCGTACTCTCATGAAAACGTTCAAGTTTTTATTCTACAGTAAATAGCGAGCTGTGGCTACAGTTCGAAGAACACTGAGGGATAACTCGATGCCGACTTACGTACATCGCAAAAAGTTACTCGAGAATAGCACATCGTGGATTACAATAAACAGCTTCCAACCCCAGTCAACCAATTAGTTCCCTTGTATTGAACCTTCAACAACGAACAGAGTAATCAAATTCTCCGCATAGAGGTGACGGAAACATAACAGAAAACAAACACTACCCCCTGCTAGAAGAGTTTAGGCAAACTTGCCACGCGGTCCTCGATATCGTCCAATGGCGAACGACCCGTGTTCGTCAACGTTCGAACGTGGTATACCCAACTGGTTATACACAGCCATCGAGTGGACGTTGTTCGACGTTGATGCATGCATTATTCAGCCGATGTATCCATTCATTATTCATGTCATGATCAATGGATGTCAACAGACCGCGATCTGTATCTGAGCACGTCGCCAGGACGGAAAGTGAAAGCCACCCCGTCGTTCGAATCCGACTCCCCCCTTAACACGAAGGGGTCATCGCTGCTGATCAGACTTTACAAGATGACTCGACGAGACACGCTCGACTTTGTCGCGATAGCGGATCGGTTACAAATCTGTCAGGACCTCGTTTAACGCCTCTCTTAATCTGGCAGGACCAAATCAGCAGAATCATATCGCGTCGCGATCTCAATTTAGCTTCATCCTCTTAGTTAAAATAATTACTTGGCAGAGTCAGACTCAGGCTTTGGAAATCAAAGAGAGTTAAATAATCCAAACTTCGTGTAAAGCTCATGTTGGACAACTCATTATTTATTTGATTTAAAACTTCCCAATCTCTCGAAATCTAATAAAATTTTTTGAAATCCCCATTTTATATTCCTCGCAACTATGCAAAAATGATTCATCAAAAAATTACTCTCATAGTCATTACCTTGTTATTTTTGAACGAGACATTTTCCATCTAGTTGCACCGATACCTTGTACACTGATTGCACGAATACACGTGCCGTGCGATAAGTATCGTTTTCCACCTACATCGGAATGTAAATGCTGGAATGTTGAAGGAATGCAGCAAGATGCAGCGATGGATTAAGTTGGCCCGTGCTGCACGTAAAATATTACATTGCACGAGATACATTATTACCGTAACGAAGCTTCTCGAATCGAGTGTATTACATCAATGATTCCAGGAATGTGGAACGGCGAGCCGTGGGAACCCGTCGGTAATAAATTCAGGATCGTAGAAATCGGCAATAGTAAATTCCGGGTAGGAGGAACCAATAACAATAAATTCTAGGACAAGGAAACCGACGATGGGCAACATCGAACCGCTGGAATCGGTATCGATGAATTTCGAGTCGAGAGAATCAGCACGGTCAAACTTCCGGTCGGGAGAATTAGTATACCGTGTGAAACATCACTACTGATAAATAGTTGGTGAGGAGAGCCAATGCCAATAAATTTCTGGTCGTGGAAGTCAGTAAACGAGACTTCCAATGGGAAGAATTAATGTAATGGGTGATACATCAGTTCTGACCAATTCTGGTCCCAAAGTGGCAGTATTAAATAATACGAAAAATTGTTTCATCTTTTACTATGTGAAATCTTTAGTAATCCATTGAATTAGAAAGTATTCTCTCCTACAAAAACACTTAAACTTTTCCTAAAGGAGATCGTTTCTAGTCTCGGATATTTTGAAATTCAACCCCCCTGTTCCTTTATTATAAAGACAATTTAGTTAGGAAATTTCTTAATCCAAAACATTGGGTACATTTTTAGTGTAGAATAAGAATAGTATTCCACGCGGGTGAAACCGCGGGGCACGGCTAGTTTAATATAATACTTGTACTCGAAATTTGAGTTTAGCATTGAAAGTCGTAAAAATCGACGGAGATAAGCCTGAGTTTGTGTTACCAAGAAATGCTCGTGTTCCAGCATCCGGCACCAATAAAGTTTACCACGCCCGTATCTTTCATTAATCAACCCCACGAGCAACCCAGTTACACCACCCCATTTCGTGCAAGCATCCCTGCGAAATGCAGCCTCGTAAGCGACATTTACAGCCCCGTAAAATTCTTAAGAAAGGCGTTGTTTGCGTTGAAACGGCAAAGCAGCTTACAATGAGCCGCAACAGTTTCGCGCCGTAAAATTATAAAGACCAAAGATAACCGAGCACGGTGACGCTTCTCGCCCGCGTGTTTGTTCGTCGCTCGTTAGTTAGAACCACCTATTTCACGTCCGCGCGAATTTACGCCAAAGGTGGGCTAAAATTATTCCCTGGACACAAATTTGAAACAACGAACAACAGACAAAGCGGCTTTAGTTTGTTAAATAAAAATTGGAAATTGAACCATAGAATTATATTTGACGTATGAATGAAAATCTGGATAAATGTTTGACCGAACGAACGTTGCGAAACCATGCATTCTCCGCTGTTTGCGTTCGTTGTCTATTATTCGAATAAATGTGCGTTTAATCGCATTGCGAGTTTGAAACGTTCCAATATTTCCTATTGCAGTTGAGAAATAACACGTGGCGTATGAAGTGTCGCTGTAAATGGATGGGACATTCGTTTGGAAATACGCAACAAAAATATGGAAAATGTATGTCAACCCTTTAGCCTATAATAACGTATGAAACACGTGATAAAGAATTCGCGAATCGAACATGAAAAGCACGAGTCAGACACGTCGTATGAACGTAGATACACAAGAGACTTTGTACCTGACTCTGGCACCCACGGTTCGACAATAATTCTTTGGGCAAGAGGTTAAGTAAGGAGTTGTATTTTTTAATAATTTTTCTATGGTTTTAGAAGATAAAAAATGGTAATTTCAAGAAGGTCTTGTAGAAAATTACTCAAAGCAGCACCAGTTAAACATTTTTAGGAACGACAATAGTTTCTCCAATATTGTACGAAAGTAAAAACAATTATTTTAATGGAGACAACGCTAATTTGTAGTTGAGTTTCAGTCAATATTCCTGACCCATCTGAAGGGTTGTCATCTTCGAACTGTCAGCATTATTCGTGATATCGCAACAGACCAACACAAACGATTTCCAGTTGAAGATCTCCAGACTATTTTTCGGACCGATAACCTCTTCCAACATTGTCTGACACCTTAAAGAAACTACTTCGAAAGAGATAAAATAGCTTCGTAATTGAGTTCCAATAAATATCTCCGAAGACCCATTCTCGCGACATTTTAGACACGCCTCGTGCATTCAGATATCGTATTTTGTAAGGATAGCAGGAACGTTCTCGCGTGACAGACTGTATGCGCGCGGTGGTTGTGAAGCGGTTAAGAGATTTGTCACCTCGTGTCACTGGATAAACTCCTTTTCCTCCTGCACGCGAAACTCCGCCTCGTCGGCTGACATCTTCCAAGACGCGATTTGCGAGTCCCTGTCTCCTCTCCGAGCCCCCTCATCGCGCCACGAGCTAACCGGAAGCCTCTCGTTTCGATTTCCTTTGTTTGCGGCGCATCAAACGTGAAATATGCGAGTTCGTCCAGGGAATTCTGGTAATTTGCGAAGAGGAATCGGGGAAACTCGGGCTCCGTCTTTAATCCCCCGGAATACTAGATTTGTCGAACGTTTCACGAGCTACGGGAAACTTTGTCTCGCGAAACGCGTGTGATACTGGAGAAACTTCGCCTAAAACTTCCTACCGTCTGCCCGCGCGCGCCGCGGATATAGGATTCAGCTCCGTCACGGTATTAATCGCTACTTATTTCGAGGCTTAACGGCGCCGTAAAGAAAAGTGTCAAAGAAGACCCTGGTGAATTTGTTGCGTCGTCTTACGGAACACGAGAGAGCTTTATTTATACGTTACGTTCAAATGCGGCCACTCGATTCTTAGTTTGGCTGATTCGTTCTGTTTGGGAGGCAAAGTTGTGAAAAATAAAATTAAGTGAGGTAAACAGTTTGAATTTTCAGTTATTCACGTTTAGGAGTGAATTATTTGCAATAATAGCATTATTATCTGAGTTTCGAGCCATGACGAGATCGTGTATGGGAACCAGATTGTTAAATATTAAGCGAGGAAGTGGAATGAAGAGAAAAAAGGGTACAAAGTCGTTTAAACAGAGTATTCTGTCGACAAAAGTCGGTGATGTAGAACAATTAGTTGATAAAGCAGGTTGCTCTGCTTGGTAAGGTAGAACCGTCAGTCGCTGTTGCTCTGGTGGCAATGTAAAACGCTTAGACGATAAAACAGATGCCTCCACTGGCACTACAGAGTACTCTGACTGAAACGAAGCAGTGTTGGGCATAATCGTAATCATAATTTTTCTGTGATTACTAATACATACTAATGCATACTACATAATTTGAGAGAAAAACGTTTCTATCAATTAATGTAACAATGTAATCCACGTATACTCCCTGCTCGAACTAATAATAGTGTCAATCCTCAAAATGTTATCATCGCTCGATAGTCAATATTTTTAAAGCCGCTTACGCAACATCTGCTGCTTACATAGTCGAACTGTAACTACGCGAAGTGCGTGGTCGTAAATTCGCGACAAATCGACGTTGAGCGTCGTCGAGGCATCGCCGAAGAACGGAAACGCCACTGGAGAACCGTGGAAAAAAAGGTGGAACCGACATGGGAGAAAAGGGGAAGTAGGAAACGAAAACGGAAGCAAAAGAAACATTGCAACGTCAGCTTTGTGTATATAAAGCGGCGAAGATCATAGACCACGTCCCTGGAGCACGTCTACCAGAGAAATAAGAAATATAAACTCTGGAAAGAGGAAAAGGAGAAAACGGGGAGGAATAAAGGGTGGCAGAGTGAGAACGAGGAAGGAAGAATTCAGTGGTATGGATATATATCGTCCGGGGAATTTATCTTTCGTGGAATTCACGGCACGAACGTCTTTGAAGGCAACTGGAGTGATTCTCGCCCAGCCCGCGCCTCCTTCTATCTCTGCAATCCCCCTGGTTCTCTTCGTTCCGATCCTCTAATCTCTCTTCACCCTTTACTCCTATCCACGGTGTCATCCTGTACTAAGCCCTCTGTAATTCCCTCTGCTACGGAAACAGTTACGGGACGGGTATTCGTTCCAGTCCTGGCCGGGTAATTCCAATCACTACGACGCATTCGTTAATTCGACTCGACGAACAAATAACAAGTCGGGAAGGGTCGCCTAATGCTCGCCAGTCACATAAATCGGACCTCTCACGGTTTCTTCGTTGCCGCTGATTAAAGAAAACTAGTGGAACGATATTGACCGTTCACACTTGGCTTTGTGGTATCGATTTGTTTAAACTTATCACACTGTTTATTTTTCTATCTCCTCGGCAGTTTGTGAAATTTTTTTAAAGGCACTTGATTTTCAAGCAAACCTTTCCTGCAGTGTGAATACATAATATTTCGTAGGTATGAATCTTTTTCTATTTAGGACTGACAAATCTACCGATATTAGTCTAGATTTACTTGATTAAAATATGCACGATGTAAGCATCGAGTCATAAAACTCGTTATTAGTACTATTTTGCTAAAGATCACGAGGTAAATTACAGTTGGAATTGGGGTGGATATTTGCGAATGAGCCGACAGTAAAGATAGCGGTGCATCGATAAAACAAAAGGTAACCCGTGGCCTCCCGGATCGGGTTCGTTCGACAAACACGTGGAATCAGGTGCAGGTAACTAGAAATCGTTACGATCGATCGAACGATAATGGTTACGGTCAGCGGTCGTAAACATTGTGGACCATGGAGGATCCATTTGTTTTTAAGCACTATCGATACGTTATGAACTCCCTTGTTCCCAGTATTGCTTATCGAACCATGCCGGAGTCGTAAACATTTTGCCTTTACTTCTCAACGACTACCACTGTTTCTCTTAATTTCTTCCAGGAGTGCTTGGGGTAAACAACTTGCGGGGGAATGGCTACGTTTATTACAACGGCCATCGACTTCGAATAACAGTTAAGGAAACGAATTTCTGTATTTATTGTTCGAATTACGATGTAGATATTCTAGTAAAAGAGTTAACGTTTCAACTCGCATTTCTATTTTACAAACCAAATGAATGCACGTCGGATTAAAAATGCAAGTAATATGTAATTATTTAAATATACTAAATAATAAATACTTTGAGTCTGGTCAAGATGAACGCAATGCTTGGAATTACATTTTTTGGCTAATAATTGTATATAAACTAATACATTATATATTTAAATTATCTACTTCTATTATAGCGACCAAGAGCCATCGAATGAAAGCTACAGAAACGTATTTGCAATTTAATTTCCTCCCGTTTTACAACGACAATCGGGCGACAGGGCATACTAAATGGCAAAGTGACATCAAGCTTTTGAATCTCGAAGCATACAAAAGTTTAAATTGGTATGCAGAGCCAATATTAAATTAAACCTTCGGTTCGATTCACGCGCGCTACTTATATACTTGTATCTCTCTCGGGCGGATTTTAATCGGAAGTGAAATATCAGAAAACATCCGACGTTTACGGGAAACGAGATTTAAATCGATTAAAACATTCCCACTCCTCGTATAAGTTACAATCATTCGTAAGCAAAACGAGCGGGAAAGATAATGACGTAGCAACCAAAATATGAGAATTGAGGGCAGGAAATTATGTTTTACGTTTGCAGAACATTGGCAGAGATAGTATAGAAAAATATCGTTCCTTATTTCCACTATTATCGTAAACATTGAATTGCAATAAATCCTACTTGAAATATAAAATATCTTATTTCTCCTTACTTTTTCAACCACATAAAATCTTTTACCAAAACTTTCTTAAAAGGATTGTTTCCTATGAACGAAACCTTGCAAATAAACGATATACAAATATCAACGAATGAAAAGTAATATCGCACGATATATAATGTACATTCATAACATTTCGTCACAGACTCGAAAAGTGATCTCTCGTTGTTTGACGGGATTTTTTCGGAACGGTGTATTTCTACGGCTACACGATGTACACTGTCAAAAACATCAATATTGATTCGAGATCGTGAAACACGTTACAAGTTTCAGAAACAAATAACAGCTGCCGTGTAGCGTGTACCAAAACAAAATGCATGGCAGCGAAAACGTATACTCCGTGTACAACAGCGAAAATGAAATCGAGTCAGCGCAAAATGTACGGAACGATAGAAGCGAAATACCAACAAAATCTTCGCGGAAACAGGAACCATTAATAATGACTGCGCAAATGAGTTAGAGACGAACCAAGTTTATTCGCATGATATTGGTGGCGCTAGACTATAGACAGAGAAGTGATACGCGTGAATAATTGGATTTGTTCTCTTTTCTCTTGAAAGGAATGTCAAGTGCCTATATCATTTATTTAGATATCAAGCAAATACCTACACAAATGTAACAATATGTGTTAATTTTTGGAGGAGGACTAATAAGAGGATCACTACGCCCTTGAAAGTGAATAAACAATAAAGACAAAGACTTAAAAATCCATAAAACTGCGTAAAGGTTTGGTATCCGATATTTTACAGCGTCCAACAAAAAAAAAAAATTCCCCAAACACGCCCCAATAAATTACCGCTAAAAAACAGAGCCACTGCCTCAAATCGAGTCAACGTATCCTCTCATTCATGAAAAATCGATTCAACGCGCAACAACCCCGATTATCGACGACTGTAAAAAGGAAAAGAAAAAATGAAAAACCAATCTCCCGGGCAATATCCTTGAAATCGTTACAAGTTTTTGCCCAAAAAGAGAGGAAAAAAGGGGTAGCACGCGCGAGAGCGTCCTGTACCTCGGCCGAAATCCCCGATCGCGATGCGGGAACGCGTGGGCGAGCTTTAATCCGCTTAAAATCCCCCTGGTGCAGCCAGGAAAATTACAATTTCCAGCGTCGACCGCAGAGATTCTTATCGTGGGGCGATGACGACCGCGAAAGGGCGAATCGTTCTTTGACGGGACGCGGATATTATATATGTGAACGTCGGAGGGAAGCCCTTCGATGGACGTGGTTCCATTAGCGGCGCCGTTGTCCGTCCAACCCGTGCGGGTCGGTTGGGATTCTAATCTGACCGCAGGGCATGCCTTCTAATATAGATAGGCTTGATTAATTCCGCGGCAACGCAGTAATGCGTGTGATCCGCGGCTGCCCGTTATCCTGGACGATTACCAGGTGTAAGGCTGACGTACCACTGTTGGAACGCGCAACAGAGCTCCAAGGCGCAGCCTATTTCAGGACGAAGACACGTTCCCACTGGTGTAATACCCTGCCCAAGGTGCCATTACGCCTTGTGACAAATACAGAATAATCATTTTCCTCGAGAAAAATTCGAGACAGAGCTTTGCTAACTCCTTTGGACCCTCCCCTAGTCACGATGAATATTGTTCCTTTCTTTCAAGGAGGTACTCCTTTATTTTTACAAACTTCAAGACAATCTTCACGACCTTTTTGCAGTCAATGTAATACGAACGAACGTTTAAAACTTGGTACGATGATTTTCATACACGTAAGAAAGGTTTCAGTAAATTTACGATATAATTTACATTTAATACAGTTTGAATGATGCTAATGACCGCTCTGAAGTTATTAGGACGATGTGTTTGAGTGCCAGGTTTCTTAACACGTTAAGCGCCACGCCGAATTCTTGTGCCGTTCCGTTCAGGCCACAGTTAGCCGTCAGGCGGGTCCGTGCGGACCGGCGAGGCCTGAACGGAAAGTTTTGCGCCGGTCCCTAGAGACCGGCGTGGCGCTTAACGTGTTAAAAGTTTTAGATCTATATATATTTCATCCAATTACATATATATCTTAAACTTTTAAGAAACCTGGCACTCAAACACATCGTCCTAATAACTTCAGAGCGATCATTTGCATCATTCGAACTGTATTAAATGTAAATTATATCGTAAATTTACTGAAACCTACCTTACGTGTATGAAAATATATATATACAATATGTATTTATGTTACATACTTGAAGAAATATTTTCATGATTATAAAGTAATTCTTGAAAGAACAGATGGTGCACGGGTTGTCGAGTTGTAAAAATGTAGAACGTTCCTTGGAGATGATTACCTGGTGCCAATACAAATCGGAAAATCCTTTTTCCGTTTTTCAATCCGACGCTTCCTTACGGGAGATATCGGCAGGAGAAGTTTGCGAAGTTAGTTTGTGCGCGCAGGCGAACGGAAGGCCGCGGTGCCGGATGTGCGCGCGAGCGCTTCGTCACGTGCCGAAGGGCGCGTGCGCATTCGAGAGGTCATTCACCCTGGTCAAATGGCCAGCGTCAAGAGTGAACATCAATCGCGAATATCTCAGTAACCAATGGACCAATCGCAAAAGCGTGAAGGACTTTTTGATTTCTTTTGACGCGGGCAATTGATCTGGAGAGGCTTGATATTTTTATTTCGAAGTCTGGCATGTTCATGATTTTTTTGCAGCCGAAGTAGTTGACGTAAACTCGCGAAATTCGGCATGTCCGTCTGTAAATTCAGTTGTCCTTGTCAATCGGTTTCAAGGTTACGTACAATATTCCTGGTCACGTTTGGTGGAATGGGCTCAGAAATGTGGCCGCTCCAGTGGTCTGAATAAACAAAAATGGAACTTTGTTTCGAAATAGTGTGAAACTATATAAACTTAATCTTGTAGCAGTCGTTATTGCCACAGCCTCATTAATTTATACCTCAATCCTTTTAGTTCCTTAGTGAAAAGACTGCTATTTACCACCTTCGTAAATTTCTCTCCAAAACCAAACGTAATTTAGGATTAACGAGATTTCCCGGTGTCGGAGCTACTCGATCCTTTCAGCGGCTAAAGTCCCAAGCTGAGATCGGGAGCCGACAACGTCTGCTAAAGCGCAAAGAAATGTGCATGCTGGCTGGCCGGCTATGCAAATTAAATTGGAGAACCCTCGTGGCCAGACGGCGTCCACTTCTCTGTCGTAAAAATGAGTACGACAATGCAAGAACTCACGACCGACTCTCCACTATTATCGAGTGCTGCTTCTGCGGTGCTCGCAGAGAGGCTACCCGGTGCTGATTGGAGGGCTACCAGCGGTAAACACGCTCGATGACTCGACGGATGGACGGGTCGATGGCTTCGATGCCTCGGACGATCCTTTTCTCGGTATGGATCAACGCTATGCGAACACTGACCATGGAGAATCAATCGAATCCCTGGCAAGCGCTGTGCGAAATGAAAATTTCCCAACAAAATGGCCGCGCGATTGTACTTTTGAATTGTTCGACGTTTAAGCGAGGTTTTCAAGAACAGACGAGTTGTATCTAGGTTACACCTGCATTTCGTTCCTTTTTTTTTAAACAATGCTTGTCCTAGTTGCATCGTAGAAGTACTGGAATAATGACATGCTCAATTATTGAAGCTATAATACAATATTCCATACTTCATTATCACGTTTTGTACATTCATATTGGTGTAATGATGACCTACACTCAGAAAGCGCTACGTTCAAATGCATTTCATAACTGAAATGCTGCTCAACTCTGTTAAACATGAACTCGATTAATCCGGGACTTTGTTATAGGTTTGCCTAACGAATGAACTTTATTCGAGCACTCTAATCAAAACTACTAATGCACAATGAAAAGTATGGTGAAGAAAATTACTGAATTTCTATTGTACATGCACATATGTTCTTTGGATGTCCGTAAAGAATAATAATTAAAATAAATTTATTTCAGAATCCATAGTCACCTCGTCATTTAAACGATATAACATTTTCTTGCTGCTGCAATTTAATTACCCTCAGAAGAAGAAGAGGAGAATACCAGATTTTAATTGAAATTTAGTTTAAAGTTGAAAACTTTCCGTCTGGTTACATACCGCCAGCTCAAACTTAAACCCGAGAGTGGCCGCGTAAAAAGAATCCATTAGCATGTCGTCGAGACTGGCCAGCCTCTATTATTTGGATTCCCAATGGGGAGTCAAACTCAGCAGCGAACGGAACGGAAACGTTTCGTTTATATTTAAACAATGTTTGGCAATTTTTACGTGCTTTTTTCCGTTCCACGCCGGGTTCCAGCGATAACTCCAGCCTGGCCGTGTGCCACGATCACGTGACCGCAGGAAAATCTCTGTTCAAACACGCTGGACCAGCTATACACAGACTACGGACGCTCGAGCCACGGATATTGAGTGATTGATACACTTTTCGAGCGGAGCTTACCGACCTCGCAAGTTTTCTGAAGCACCGCCAAGGGGCGAAAAACCGGATGTCAAATGTGCCGAGTCCGGTGTCCGATGCCAAACCGGAAATCACCACCCAACGCTTTCATAGGTCGGGAAGAAGCTGCGCTACGATGTGCGCGAGACCTCTGCACGTTTATCTCTAATTGTAATCGTTGGGTATCGACCATTTTGCATAACCACGCGCGATGCAATTGTGCCAAAACGGCAGCTATCCAGGGAATCGATAGAGGTAGAATTTCTCTTGTCCAGAGGAAACATCTGCGACCTGTGTTACACTTGAACGACACCTAGTGTGTACTTGCATGGGAAACGGAATAAAGAAGTGGTACTGCTTTTTATTGGCGTACCTCTGAGTTGGTCCAGTGGGAGCAATAAAAGTTTATTGTAGCGGAAGTTTTAACAGCATGACTATGTCTGAAATAAAAATATAATTTACACTGTTGAGTTATGAGATGATATACGGAGGTTATTTTAATTCTTGGACTTGGAGGTGATGACTGAAGTTTAAGGTGGTATAAATCGATTTCGAAGGAGGACTATCTATTGACCTATATTTCACTACCTTATAAGTTGACAGTGACATCTCCAATTTACTTGACACTGATAACTCTATGAGCCGAAGACACCAGAAGGAATTTCTTGGTCACACTGAATCCTAACTAATTCCGAAATCGCAAGTCACGATAGCAACTGTTAGCCAGCGTAAGACAACATCGATCCCTGCGTTGACCCCGTCAGGCAAACAAGCTTCTGTTGACAAACTTCGGCTTATATCAAACGACATCATCGATTATGAACGTCTGCCATTCAACACCAACCTCAAAGTCTTCAACTCATAAATCATTCCTACCAATTAATATAATTCCAGGCTACCAACATCCATTCCCATGAAACTCGTAGAGAAAAATCAATATTCATACCAGTATAAAACTGCGAGAAAGAAAAAGGTCTCGGAATTATTCGATCTAATTTATCGCCAATTAAGAAACAATTATGGAAATAACGGAAACGCGTTAACGACACACTCGAAGCTTAATTGCACCAGACAACTTTTCCACTTTCGGGGAAACTTAAACTCTCCTCGCCGGAACAAAGAAACTACCTGTCACCGTGTCGCTCGTTCGCAGTGGAAAAACTGGAATCCGAATGCAACAGAGTCTTCCCGTTCCCCCGGTTCTATACGGACGACTAATAGATTTACCTCCGGGTAACGTCCCCCGGGACCACCACCAGTCAGATATCCTCCACGCTGGAGCGTTCCTGGCGCCCGTTTTAGTACGACCAGTTTCATTTATTTACAAAGCGTCTCGGATGGCCCCGTTTAGTCACGGGTTTCCGATACCGGTAAAAGATTAATTCGGGCTCAGCCACTGCATAATGGGAGCATTGCTTTCCACTTAAGATCACGGCTGGTTGCAATACTTTCGCGGCAAAGAATTCCGCCACCTGTCGCTTAATAGTACTCCTCGCTACACCCGCGTAATGGTCCGAGACCGGGACCGCAAATTATCAGCATGCGGAGCACGGCTAGCGAATTTTTCTGGTGAACTAGTTCGACTGGAAACGGGTCGTTCGAAGAGAGCGACGAATACGATACGGCGTATACCCTTAATCGGCGGCTTAATTAGTTGCCTGGAGCTTTTGTAGGCAGATGGTCCTGAAACATTGCACGTTTCAGGCATCTGTACCATAAACCCAGATGTAAAGCCACCAAGAGTGCGTCGAAGTTTAAGAGTGGGATTGTCTGTTTTCGGAGTTGGTCGATTTTGTATCTTTCCTTGGATTTCGAGTTAATCAGTTCGATGGCTGAATAAATAAACATTAGAGCTATTCGTGGTCCTTTGAGCATAGAATTTATTAAAACGATTTTTGACGAGATAAAACGCAGCTGCAAGTATGACAGCTAATCACCGAACCAAGGATCGAATTTAATCAGCTTTCGAGACGTTACCTTACCATCGATGCCAGTACTGACAAGAAGTGAAGGCGGACGTGATTTTGCGCGTCCTCGTCAGCCAGTTAGGTAAACGTTTCCTTCATCGAGGACTCTCGACGTCTTCGTTAACAGTAATTTGGCGAAGCCACCGTTAGAGAGCTCGTCGGAGATTGACGTCGCACGTCGTTATTCTCTCTTTCGTCGAGGCCTACTCGTCGGGGTCCTGTTCGATCCACTAAATCACCTGGTACCACGAGTCGCTGACGTTATTAATGAGGCACTAATAGCGGCCGTACGGTGGCCATGTTTCGTATTCCCGTTCGACCCGCTCATCGTTCGCCACTTAGCGATAATTGTTATCGCGGCGAGGACCTGCCTCACGACAAATCGGTTCGCTATTAAAATCGATCATCGTCTCCGCCGTCGAACCTGCAAATTTTGGCGATCAATTTACGTCGGAGAATCAAATTCACGAGATGGCTCATGGAAATCCAGTCGGATACTTCAATTATAGGCTGGGTTGACTTGGAAATTGGGGACTATTGGACTCCAGGCACTAAAATTATCGATAATGATAAGTCGTATTAGAACAAAGAAGTAACAGTATTAAAACGAAGTAGTAACACTGTAGGCTATAGATTTCTACAGTTAAATTTAGGAGATTTCTCAAAAGAAATCTAGGTCCCAACATCTTCGCTACTAATGTCCAGAAACAGTACGATATTCATTTCTACCAGTTTTCAAAATCTTTATAATCGATGAATTCTAAAAACACGAATATACAGAGTCCTTGTGATATAAGGGGCGGAATAAAACTCCTCGCTAGTGTGTCAGAATATTATTTCTCCATAAAATTTCTTGCAAAAAGGTCTTATTTATATTTTAACCATTATCACACTTCCACATTCATTTTTCTCTCGCCTGAAACGTGGTGTGTACACGTGCCCGCAATCTTTTAACGCGCCGTGCCGTGATTCGACCGGTCAGAGGTAAATCGGAGCAATTGCGGCCGTGCCATTTGCGGTCCTGGATAAAATTAGTGCCATTTGATGCCAAGCGACCGACACGACGGAACACTGCCGCTCGCGGTTAACGGGAAAATTTATTTTACCTGCGATTAAATAAATAGAGGGATGGATGCAGCACCTTTCGGGCTATTCCTATGGTTCGTAGCTAATCTGTCGTCGACAACAGCTGGGCTACGTTTCAAGGGATCCGTATCATTCTGATTTTAGGTAAAAACGATAACAAGACATGAAAGTTATTATAACCCAGACCTTACTACACAGGGATTGCATTTTGTGCTTTCGTGAACGTATAAAGAATAATCCATGGTGATTTCAATCAAGAACTCTTACGGACTACTATTGTTAGAACAGAAAGGTGAATTGAAATCTTCTAAACCGAACACAGAAAAGAAAAACGTTTTCTTCCTATTAGTTTTCTACGTACTCCTCTTCAAATCTCTATTCTTGGTCCATCGATGTCCTCGATATCATGAACCTAGCTCCAAGAAATTTTTCGTCCTGGTCTGCGCAATACTACTGCAGGAATTTCTTCGATCGACGAGAATCATTGTCCTTCCAAGTGGTTTTTGAGTTTCGGATATAAGAAAAAGTTTGATAGGGAGGAGGAAGTACCAATTCAAAGCCGCGCTGGTGGACCTGAGCCATCGAAACTGCTGACGCGTGGGCTGCAGCATTGTCGTTATAGAGGAGTCCACCTTTCGTTAGCATTCCGGGTCGCTTTCTTCTTATTTCTCCGCGAAGCTGACGTAACAAGTTCGTTGTTTAACAAGAAATATTGTAGATACTCTACTGGCACTCGGATAATTGTACTTTTGGCAAACACATCGAAGTAAAAGGAGACTATAATGAATAACAATCCAGCGAATGTAAAAGAGTACCAGATACTATTTCAAAAAATTTCAAAAAATTCCAGAAAAGTACTAGGTCGTTATAAAACAGCAAAGCTTGTAGATACTCTCCTGGCAGCTCACCTAAACTCGAAAAAAATAATCGCCTCGCTGACCAATTGAAGGATAACTATGCTGAACAATAATCCAGAATCTTGCGTTACCTAAAACATTTTTAGTCCGAGAATTCATGGATACTACGCTTTCCTCCATTCCGGGAGCGATCTTCCAAGAGCGATCACCCGAAGCGTCTCGCAAGCCATGGTTCTCGTAAATTTCGTAATCGGGCGATGATAGAGAGCCGCGTAGAAAGGAAACGGAGGGGGAGAGGGTGAAAAATGTAACACCTCCCCAGCGGCGAACTTTTACATCGGCTAAAAAGAAAAAAGAAACGCAGGGACGAATTGACGGGCATCCGGCGGGGCCTTGAGGAAATGCAGAAAGTACATAAAACGACGCGATCTCACCAGCAGAGATACTTTTATCGCTTACACATTTAGCGCCGTCGTGGGAATTGCCTCGACGAACGACTTGCCGCGACGGAAAAAGGAAAAGACGCGAGCGAGAAGATCGTCGATAGACTCTTCACGGGGGAAGAGTAATACCCGGCTCGCGCGTCGTAAAGAGACGGTATAAGGAATTCCGTCTTACGAACGACTAATAGAATCGGTCGCGGACTCGGACTTCGGCTGCGACGTGTCCCTACTGCGGTTGCAAACGATTCGCTGACGTGGTCCGGGGATCATTGTTGCCTAGCGCACACTGGGGCAGATGCGCACATTTCAAGAGTTTATTTGCCTGGATAAGGGTAACAAGGTGGATTTTTGGTAAGATATTTGAGAGACGTGAGGTTTTAGAAATATACCTTGGAAATTAGGAATGTTATGCAATTTTGGACGCAGGACGGTCGTGATTTTCAACGGTGATGATTATCTGGTGGTATGTTTTTCTTGTGTATAAGAAGCCTCAGATTTTAGGACTATTCCTCGAATATTTCAGGTTGATATCTTGAAAATTAGAGTATGCAATTTTAGATGAAGCAAGGTTGTGCACTTAACAATTTCTATCATGAGGTATGAGAACTTTCAAAAGTGATGTTCTCAGTAAACGTTTTATTTATTTATGTCGCATTCAGGAAGCTTCATGTATTAAAAATGTTATGTCGATACCCTTGATGAATTGATGAGGTCACTAAATTGTAATCGAACCGAAATATGTATAAAAATAGACATTTTTGATCTTCAAGAGAGTCATCATAAAAGTGTTTTAACTAACTGTGTGTATTTTGTTTAAATGCTAAGAATAAAAGGGGAGAAATCTTTAATCTGTGATCTGTATTCCTGATGATGATGATGATGATGATGATGATTCCTTCATTGATTCAGTAAATGAATAAAATGAATGTTACTTACCAGGAACGAATCATACGATACAAAGATAACTTAGATATCCTTGCAACAAGAAGCAAATACATGAAATTTAGACTTCGACCATCCACAAATTTTTCCACCAAGATGGTCACCTTCAATTTTCAGAACCAAAACACACAATACTCCCTAATCATTTTCTTAAAAGATTTTTAAACTCCTAATGAGTTAGACTACACATTCCCAGCGTTGCGTTCCTGTTCGACCAAACGATTATTATTTCCCGATCGCGGAAGCGTCGACGGATCGACGTGCCGCGGAAATGAGACCAGTCGCGAAACTTGGCGTTCCCGTCGCGTTCCGAGCGCGAGATATCGCTCGTTCCCGACGTTAAACGTCAATCCATCGTCGCGAATGTTTCCAAGTTGCCTTTGTTGGCCGCGCGTCGAGGCGGTCTCGTCTACTGTAAACTTGATTTCGCAACGCGCCGCCGATTTCATTCTGCGCTGTCAGACGCGCCGGTTACGAGCCATGGGCGGAAGGGGTGAGGGTCCACGAGGAAATTCTGCCTCGTTACCGATCGGCATAACAAGCCGGAAAAAAGATAAAACCGTCGAGACGAGTCTCGGAGACGCAGGGAAAACTAAAGCGCCAAGAAATAACGAGACGAGCCCGCGCGAACCGTAGTCGTTAGAACGATGTGGAAGAATGCCAAATTCCTTTCGACAGTTATTTGTCAAGCAAGTACTCCGGCTAAACGAGAGGGAAGCAGCTGAACGTTTCAGCACTGATTTCATCACCCTTTTTAATTCGACGCGCGACGAATCGCTGATCGAGCGCGCGCATCTCGTCTTTTGGATACTTTATCGCGTTGGTTGTGCGGAGTAACTGCGTGTTTATTAGAAATATTATGACGGCGTTATTTATTTACCACACATGCAGATTGTGTTACGTTGCTTTATGTTGCATTGCGTTGTGTTATACATATGAAAAAATGAACTATACCATCTTCTCCTTTCACGTCAATTGACTTACCACAATCGGAACACTCTACTCCATAGATCTACAGAACTACTACATAACTGAATATTTCCTTACGAGAAGAAATAAACACTTTCTCCAAATACATATAAACATACGCACGAAGTTCGCAGAAGCTACTACTAACGCTTCCAATATAAAAAACAAAAACGGCTTATTCAAGAATCTCGAGTAAAACATCCCTTCCACAGGAAACAACGAAATTATCAACGAATCAACAACGCATGTAACACAAAGCTGAACCCCTGTAAGCAACGAACGATGGCCAAAAACTTTCGAACGTCGGCGTATATTACAAAAATCGGCAGAACGTTTCCATTTCCCAGAAATTCTAAAGATAGAGGGAATAATTCACGCGATCGCGCGAAATGCGACATCCGGCGCATCGCTCGAATTTGCGTACGAAAAGAAAGCCCCCGTCGGAATCGAGGATTTTTCTGGCGATTCGACCCCCGTAGGATCAGCCGTGGCTCGGAAAAAAAAAATATATATCGCGCCGTGCGTTTATCAACGCGTCGGTTTCACGAGGATTCGTACGCGGTAATTGATTATAAAAAGAGGGGGGCCGACGATAACCGTTTCCTGGCTCTCTTTAAATCGCGATTTTATGGCAGTTACACGCCTGATTTTGGGAGATAAAATTCCCGCGCACGTTTCGACGCCAAACCCCAGCCCGGCGGAGTCGCAGTAAATCGCGCCGGACATTTTTAAGCCCTTGACACGTCCATTACGCGATTATTCCTAGCGCTATCGCCGACGGCGATATCCACCGGCGGATTTTATGAATGTAACACGGGCCCCCAGGTTGTCCGTGGTGGCACCGAGCGGCCCACCATGCTGGAAAACTGTGGAAAACCGTCGGGGATCTTTTTGCGAAATCGTTCGGTCGCGCTCGATATTTTCGGAATAAAATTTGCGCTTGTGGAACATCGAGGACTAAAATAAAGCTCGCGGAGAAACAGGCAGACGAATATAATAATACACGTGTTTACTACGACAAATACTAAATTAAACCTTCAACAGTCTCGAGACAAAATTTTAACATCATAGAAATTTTTACGTATTTTAGTCTGGCATCCAACGTGTTAATACTTTCACATATTTCATTTGTACTCGTTCCTATTATCTAATATTAAACATCTTTAATGTAACAAGCGTATTCAATCAAACAGAAAAAAAAGCCACGTGTTCCAAGACAAAATTTGCCATCGAAAAATCTTGGACTTCATAAAAACTCTCATAAAAATTCATGCGAATTACCCGAGTTTCGATAAAATTCATTCACCGAACTCGTAGAACAGAAATAAATTTCAAGAAGGCTCGTACAAGATGAAGTGCAAATTAAAGATGTATAACAACACCGTCGAAAGTTCCTTCCCGCGTCATGCGAAACGCGTAACGAAAAGGACGATAAAATGGGAAGGGATAAAAGTTTACGAACCGACAAATCCAAACGACGCAGTCGTCGACCGTCTAGATGCGTCAAAAGTGTGCTCTTTTATTTTTTATACGATCCTCGGCTGCAACAATATTTCGCGAACTTTACGAGAATTCTGGAGAACCGCTGGAAACGGTAAATGTAAGACGCTACGGGAAGGGGAAAAAAGTGGAAAAAGGTAGCGAGAAATTAGTAGCGAGGCGAGTAAGCAAAGATTGGACCCGAAGGCGGAGCGAAGTGAAAGACGGCTGGGTAATTCCCCGTGAACTTCCTTCGCGGATATTATCGGCGAAAAGCTTTTACAATTAACTCGGCTCTGACGGACGCCTGACCGGCCGATGTAAAAATAAAGCGGCGAGCTACTCCGCGGGAAGAAGATGTAACGAGCTGAAACGTAATTGGCGGAGCTGCTTCGCAAACTTTCCAACCGGCGAACACTGTTCTCGCGTTCCTCCGCGCTGCCCGATGGATTAAACGTCAAAAATCATTCCGTCATGCTCGACAACGTTTCCAAAGTTCGATTACCGAGCTTCGCGTTCTGATGGGCGCCCGCGTAGCTCGCGGTACCGATTGTGTGGATCTTGTTAACGATTAGGGACAGAGAAATAGATGAAAGAACAGTTATTTTCTTGTCTCTCGTTCCTGTTGTTTATTTTGGAGTTTATACTTGCGAAACAGAACACAGGAGTTGCTCTCCACAGGTACGATTTCGCATTTTTCTTTCGCTCTTTTTATTATTTTCTTCGCCGTTATATTTATGAACAGTTATATGTTCTTCATTAGAGCTTGTTAAATACCATTCAATTCTTGCGATTATGTTTCAGCGAAGCTAAAGTATCGTATCTCGTATTTATATCTTGATAACGAAGCCTTGGATTTCAAAATACAAGAGGACTTTTCGATTCGCATTGACATATAGAAAGAAGATATATAGAAAGAATATTTATTTATATAATTTATATAGAATGAAGATCATATTAGAATATGCAATCTATATACAGTAACTATTGCCACCATCATTCAAACACCTTCAAAACATGACCAAAAAATGTTACAAACAGAAGTTAGCGATCTTTTAATCCATTAGAAATTTGAATATTAAAAATTCTCCAAAAATTGGAACCTTAACGCATAGAGTGCGCGATAAATCTTGAAGTATTTCGACCTCGTTTACTATCCTATTCGATAAGTCAGTGTAATCGTTCTCGTCGTATAAGCGCTTCATACTTCGGTAACTCGTTATGTGTTAAAAGCAACGATGATCAAGCATTCAAACCGCGAAGTGGCAGGCACGCGTTTATTGTATGATATAGCTGAGCAAGTGTGCTTCGACCGAAGCCAGACGTCTTTACGTAGATCGTAAGACGTATTCTTCCAATAGAAGTCTGCTGAATAAGGGAACATTTGAAAGATTACACGAACGTCTTTCGGGCACTCCGTTCAAAAACGATTGTCAGACAGCGGCAGGCACGTAAATATTGAATATGTGTGAGCACGTTTCTTCTCGTATGAAAATGTAGAAGGAGCAATTTTAGCAGTTTAGTTTTCACTAAAGAAAGGAATGTATCTATAATATATTCATCGTCGCTATACATATTCACAATTAATCTTGTTGGAGTTATATCTTTAATGAAGCAAGTTTAGTAAAAAGCTAACTTAATATATTTAAAAAGGTTTGCAATACACGCAATGTCCCAGGACTTTGTCTTGCCTGCTCGCTAATTGTAAAAAGGGGCCTTTTCAGGCACGCAGGTTGCAACTAGCCAGTCCAGGAGAACATGCCATTTATTTGAGAAACATGTTACACACAGAGTTCTAAATTAATTTCAGTGCAGAGTTTACCAGAGTAAAAATAACGACCGATATTAAGAAATGTTATAAACATTTTTACAAAGAAATGATGAATTTAATGATTGAGTGCATTTGGACAAACTGTCTTCGAGGTCCGGGGTTTCATTTCTGGCCACTTTATTGCTACTGCAAAGCCCCTGATATTTTTGGTTATTGAGTTTATCAGGAAGTAACAGTTGTTTACTTCAACCAATCTCAATTTCACTGGATTCAAACTGGTGCAAAAAATATAGCACTAGTAATATCACTGGAGTCCTCATCCAGTTATCACTCGCACCTCAGGTAATAATTATAATAGTAAAATATCATAGCGTGGTTATTGAACCAAGCTGCATAGCTCGATAACAGTCTAGCACAAGTTGAATACCGACCAATTTACTAGTCGCATAGCTAGGAGGACTGTGGATATTTCATCGATTTGTGTGCGGTGCAAAAAACATTTCCAGTACTATATGCAGAGTTTTGCGATGTTTGTCTATTCGAGCGAAAACGAGCTGTACAAGGGAATTTTATCTCCAATAGTATCAATCGTACCGACTTCCTCTATATTTTTTTTTATATTCATCGAGAATTCCAGGGTTGGACTAAACTTTATTTCAGTCTGAAATGGTTCCCATAGATACATCGTGTCTTTTATATATATTCTATGATGGATACACTTGCAAACTCCGTACTGAAATTAATTTAGAACTCTGTGTGTTACATATTTCTCGAATAAATGGCATGTTCTCCTGGGCTGGCTAGTTACAATCTGCCACCTATCGTCGCAACCCTAACACACGCTTTCATATACGTTAACGTCTAAACTTGCTAGCTGTGTGGAAAATAATTATTAGGAAAATTCTTGTGATTAGGTTGCAAGCACTTTGGGCTCGCCGAGTTAATTTTGCAAAATGCCTTTATCGACACACGCGAACGCGAAACGACATAAATGACCCGTGTACATCGTTGCCTTTCATCTAACAGCCTTTGAGAAATTGCGTTGCCGCGGAAATTAAGCGTACACGGTGTAACGATGACCTCGTTGGTCAAAAATTGCTTCATTGCGCGACGGCGACGTGTACAAGAGTGCTTGGAAAATGTCCCTTGGTCTCGACTAAACGACCAGTCTGTTAACTACAGATTTAAAAAAAACGATTTACATTTTGAACGCATGTATGAGTATCAACAGGCCACTATTTTTTGAATAATTTAACGATTGAGTGCATTTGGACAAACTGCTCCATGTGTATTACTCGGTAATCTAATCTTGATCTTGTCCGATGTAAACTTAACAGAAATTCTTATTTTTCTTCCAAAAAAAAAAAAAATATTCGTCTGACAATTGATCGAAATATAAATCATCAAATTAACTTTAGAATATTTATTTCGATTTTTATGCAAGATTCTCAATAGGAAACCTTCGAAGAAGTAACGAAAGAATTGTTGATTATTCGCACAGAATATTTACAAATCACAGAAAGTACTTTATGATCTTTGAAACGTTTCGCTGATAAAATTACTGCGCGCATATTTCCACGGTACGCTCTTCAACCCGTCCAACGATACCAATTTATTGCAAGAGCTACTCGGTGCATCGGGAAAGAAGATCAAACAAAGCAACCAAGAAATGAGCGTAAGCTCTTTTTAAATCGAATACGAAGGGAACGGCATTTCGTATCGAAGTCTTATGTACTACGCTATACTTCCTCGATACATACTGCAAAGGAGAACGCGAGCGAAATGCGGTTATTTAAAATGTAAAATGAAGAAAGAGCCCCGGGAAAGTCGCAAAGTTGGTAATCATCTTTTCAGATACTTTTTTAATAATAAACGTTTACTTGCAGACAAGCTTACGATACTTACACAAGCCTTGCCCATTTATGAATTTTTCTTATAAATTGCTACCTTAGATGTAATTATTTCAAATTCTTACTATTCAACGGTCATTTACGAGACAATCATGAAACTTCGTATAGTAATTACTAGAGTGCAGATGTCCACGCAAATTGATATATTTATATACACAGATGAAAAACAGAAACTTCAATTAAAATATGTTTTGCCTTCTAAACGTCATAACATGTATTTTATTTTTTATATTTTGTATATTTATGCATTTATACAATTTCATCGAGATTTATACAATTATATACATTATAAATACAACAAAAAAATGATGAATAATTACGGAGGTAACATCACGTTTGTCACAGTTTACTTTCCTCTCGTAAATAAAAATAAAAAACATAGTTTAATAAGGTAAAATGATATCCTGGTTTTCTCGGAGATTTGTACAATTAAACGCAACAAAATTTGATACGTTACAAACTAATAGCAGAGTGAAAGTGTTTCGTGTGGTTTCTGCTTGAGAATCGAGAGCACCGCGAAAAGCTCGTTGAAATCGATCAGTCGAAGCGGAGAACAGCGAGTGCCCTGATAGGAATATTATGCCATTTAGCGTCACCTTTCGTTCGACTTTGACACGCGATCGCGATCGCGCCGCGTGACGCGCGTCAATTTTCAACGACGCTCGGCGTCGCTTATAATGCCACGGTGCCTTTCGCGAGCTTTCGAAACTCGCGAACAACTTAATTCAACGTCGCTGCACGATACGCTGGCTACGCATCCGCGATTCAGTTGCGGAACTTCGGTTCCAGGGTAATTTAAGGGGCCTGGTTGCGAAACCCCGCTGATTCGACTATTGTAATTCCCTATTTCAGGTATTTCTTGCAGTAGTCACGGAATGCCTCATCGACGCGTAATGTAAGCTCACCTGATGTTAAGGGGATGCATTCAATTTATAAACTGGGATGGGAAGGAGTTTGAGAAATTTACGACAGTAGCACAATTTATGAAATAAATTTATAGTCAAATCGATGAGAGATTGCACGTACATGTATAATATAAATAAGTGAAGAAAAATGTTTAAATGTTTACTTAAAGTTTGAAGTCATATTCAGATCTATAAAATTGTAAAGTGCATATGTGTATAAGTATCACAAAGTATAACTAATAAAACAACAAGTACACTTCATGTACATACAAAGTAATAGTTTGAATAATTTCAATAAATTAAGCAACCTTTAAACACACTTAAATAAAAGAACGTTCACCATTGCAACACTCAAAGCCTGAAACTAATGAATCTGAATATTGTTGGTTGAATTTTTTTAGCTTGTAAATTTTCAAAATGCATAGTCTCATCTCTGATCGAGTTCACTTCGGCCAATTATACTAAACAGCCCAACGATACAAAGCTGAGATGGAACTGATCAATTTCTCACAAATGTCTTGGCTCGTCAACTCGAACGACACATTCGTATGAGATGCTGGAATGACAATTTCTTGGAGTTCGACAGTCAGCCTGTCGAGGTCCTTAATAGGGTCCTCGAAGACCAAACTACTATCTAAACTATTGTCTTCGTCGCGCCGGGTTTACGACACGTCACGGTTACTGCGATTCGCAGGTGCCGGAAAGATTGCAATGCTTCTTCATCGCTCTGCGTCGTAAACTTGATTATCTCCTCGAGGTTCTCACGTGCGCCTCAACTTTATTCCTGTAATATTGTAGTAAACGTGACATTTCGGGAGCAGGCATGTCCAATCTCTTCTTCACTGCTCTACCATTCACTTTTATAACGAAAATTTCGATGGAGAGACTTCCGAGTGTGGAAAGTAAGAATCTCATCGAGATCATATATTCGAGATTGTCGGAAATTCGAGATCGATATGCATGTTTTGAGATTCTTCGAGATCAAGATCAAGATCGTAGAAATCTCGTCTCGTCTCGTCTCGCGCGCATCACTAGAGCTTACGCTTCCATTTTACTTGACTTTTTCTGCGCCCTTGTTTTTTAAATACAGTTATCAGCTCCGAACACGACGAATCGCATAACGTCGACTGAATTATGGACCCCGCGAAGGTCGTGTGGAAGAGGGTGCGTTGACAAAGCGATTTGCCTCTTGTTACCTTCGTCACGTAGAGAAACGAGGCGTTCACTAAATTGTCGGAAGATTGAAGAAGTGTCGAGGAAAAAGAAGTGCTCGCGAGGGGTGACTTGGACCCCTCGATTTTACAGCTTGTACTGTATTCTTTCGTCCTGTAGTAGAAGAAACACAACGTGCGCAGTGAAAGCTGCTGGTATTAGAAAATATCAACTCACTCTTTTAGGAAGGACGTCGCTCATTTATCATAATTTCTCATCGTGATCCTAAACTTTCTGAATTTTTATATCACAACCAAAAACGTCACGTATATCATACTTTTGTGTATAAGTAATACCAATCAATCTGTGCCTGAAATTTTTGTCGAGATTTAAGGTAATCATTCTTTTGCGACGAGTTTTTAATCAATTTTCACGGGGCACTCGGGCCATAGCCGTTTGTTTCTCCCCATTAGTTGGCGCTCAAAAGGGTTCGCCACCTCTGCCATGGACAGATCACCGAACAAGCTCCAATTTGTCAAAGTATCGAAACGTCGATAGTTTTCGTCGAATGGGGCATAAATAATCCGCGGATCGAGCGAGAAAAATCGCCTTCTAGCCCGTGGTAGCTTTGCAAAAGCTGTAGCACGGGCGAACAGACGATCGGTATCGGCACTCGTGGCAATACACGTGACACACGCACGAATGAAAAGGGTGGTAGTCGTGTCGTAAAACCAGATTCCAGCCTACAGTTTTACATAGTTTTTTTTTTTTTTTTCATGAATGGATTCATATTTTCTGCTTTCATTTCTATTTTACTTTATTTCATGTTACAAAATATGAATTAAACAAAGAAATTCGTTTTTTATACGATGTTTTTTTTTCATACAAAAAGTCGTAGGGTTTCGATTGACACGTTTTCCTGAAGATATCCACGCAATGAAGAAAATAGATGTGCGATACGCTTTTCTACAAAAATTCTATTACGCAAGCCCCCACAAGTTTTGCAATACTGTGTACGCCACTGGCCACGGTAAACTCCGTGGCGTGTCTATCGGTTTATTAGAAAAATTAAGCAAACGACCGTAGGCGAGGAGGAACGAACCAGGTCGACCATTCGACTACCAATAAACATTATTACCATCCCCCCAGGCCCTCGTGGAGGTGGTCGAACGAGGGTAGTCGTAATAGGCATCGAGACGCGACGTTGGACGAACGAAAATCACCGTGCCACGTTGTATAACCGTTTTTAAGAGAGGAAACAAAAGCCACGCGGAGCCCTCTCCGACAGCAATAACAACAGAGTGCTCGAAACCTGAGCGAACGGAATCGCCCTCGGTGTATCGGAAAACGCTAAATATCCGCGTTTCCCCGTAGCTCCGTTTTGCGTCATTCATTTCATTTCATAGTGCATCGGCCACGGGGTGCATCGTCCGTAAAGCGGGGAAGTGGGGAACGATACAAACGAACGAAACGCGGATTACGTACGCTCGTAAGTATCGGTGCGAGCCGATCATCGCGCTGTAAAATCGTATCAAGCGCGATACTCGTCGATAAATCGCAGAGCGTTTTAATCCCGCCGTCGAGGCTGGTAAATAGAAATTGGGTTCGTAAGGACCTAAGGACCACCGGTTTGTTTTCACTGGAGTTCTCGCGGTTCGCGTACACTCTGTCGATCGCGTGATCGGTTGAAAAATGCCACCCTCTGTAAGTGGAAATGATTTTTCGGTATCGTAGACGTCGAAAATTCTGGTCTTGTCTAGTAGTTGAATACTCTGGCGACGTTGTATTTAAATATGGCGAAGTTTAGGAATTTCGAAGATTGAAAATCTTTTTATTTTCGAACAGCCGAAATTCGTGATATTTTTAAGTGAAATTTTATACGTTCTTGCGCTACCGAAACGCTCACTCCACCATAAAAACGACCGAGACCTTGTCAACAGAGGGCCAGGAACGTTATGATCTTCAGTTTACATTAAATATTAATCAGAAGCCGACAGGTACACACAGAACGAGTCGCCTAAGATTGGAACCTAAAATATCTTCCGTCGTGTTTAATGATACGAGAAAATGCTGGAGGAGGAAAATATTTGTTTCGATGGGGTAAATATTTTCATAAGGGTCATTTTTCTCCAAGGTTATATTTTCAGAGGTTTTCAGGCCCATGAACTTCTTTGAATAACGTATTTTCATTTCTGTATAATTATACTTAAAATGACAAGCTCAAAAAGTTTGAAAATTCGTCCTACTCGCTTCTACTACCAGTTACGGGACACCGTGTACAATAACTAGACTTCCAATATTTATGCATTTGTGACATGTGTGATAAACAAAAATATTCACAAGTTTGTACAAATGCTTAAATACATAAAATACAAGTTACAACATTTAAAAGACATTAACACTTTTTAATTTCCGTTTATGCTCTGCATAGCATACTATAAATTTCTACGCAATCTAATGGTAATTGTAGTAGAATCTTCCTTAACTTTGTCAAACATCAAGATATACGAATTCCCACCTGTTTACCCAAAAATATCAATCAAATTACTTATTGAATATATTCCCAAGCGCAGTTTATTATTTCTGACGCGCTATGAATGAATTCCAACCCCGCTATGAAATATATTTATTAAACAAATACGAGTGGCGCGGTTTCGCGCACAAAAAAAACACGAATATGCAAATAGGCTGCTGACGTGGGCACGATTCATCTGATTTGGAGATCTGCGTAGGCGAGCATTGTAAGTTCGAAAATTCTTCTGCCAGATCCTTAACTGAATTCTAGGAGAGTTACGTCTCGAGAATTCACCGGACGTGCTTAAAAATCTGCTCCTCTGTTAAATCCAGAGAGTTTCACTTCCGTTCCCCCGTTTTCTTTTTCATTCCCGAGTTTTACTTTTCCCAAGCACAGTAATCCTTGGATAAGTGGCGATTGGCTTGGTTCCGCTCGCGAGCACTTATTCGAGGAGGTAGGTTTTTATTCCAAGAGTCGAGCTCCTTTATCTCGAGCTGGAGCATCGCGCGTACGGAGATTAGCAAAATTTTATTTGAATAATTGACGACGAACAAAAACTCGGAGCAGCGATATCCCATTAGCGATATTACTTAAAATGAATTGAAGTCAGTTCTAATTCCTTCAAAGTGAAATATAATTTTACTGTATAATTTATAATTGAACTAATTTTCATTTGTTATTCGATAGTATTATTTGGATAAGAATTTTGCCCATCTGTGATAGACAGTGAGAGTTTCAGGTAGTCCAATAAAATACAAAAATTGCATATTGCGAAGATTAATTTTGGAATGTTCTTTAGTGAATTGGAATGATATGTTCTTTAAAATTAATCGTACAATACTCTGTGTAAATATACTTTTTTTTCCTGCAACGCAATGAAAACATCCTTCTTTGTATGGCCTCGATAAGATTGGCTTTGGTCTTGTTCCAAGTAAAGAAGATTTAGAATAGCGAGAACAATCTACTCAATGAATCCAAAAGATCTAAGACCAAGCACTTTTCAAGACAAATTGCCTCCTGTGTACTAAAAGATATTTGTACACAACAGTTCATTAAAATTTAATAATTCTTTTAATTGATACGGTAAATCCGAAATAGAATTCTATAAATCATAAAAAATACTTTCACATTGTTCGTGCTATTATTTCATAGCCGTAAGTTACAATTAAAACTACCGTCCTATTAAATTTTAATAATTTGTATTCCAATTCATTTAGACAGATTCATCAAATCCAATTAGCATTCCAGGCTTTCTCCCTTTCATCTATCACGTTTCCCTTGCTTATCGGATGAGGCATTCAAACGTTACGTAATCACGTCCATGTTACAGAATAATTGATAGGTAATACCTATTCAAGCTGTCAGGCTTAGAAAGAACCCCATCAACGATCTAAGATAGTTCGATTGATTTCACTGTTGCCAGTTGAGGGATCTGGATTCGAATCCGAGGCCGGTAATCCGATCGACTGAGTCACCCTACATAATAATTAAGTCGGAGCTTATCCTTGCACTCCGACTTTGAAGTACGAGAGTAAAATCAGAATGTCGGAAGAGATCCAACGAGGGATCGGGAAACCTGAAAGTTTGCTCGAGAGACACTTTCCACGGTTCAACTTTGCTGCAGAAATTTCTAATCTGAGGGTGGAGAACACCATGACTGGAAACCGCACAGAACCACGGTCCTAAAAAAAACTCATAACGCGATATTTAGTAGAACGTTGTATTTTTTAAAAATAAATTTCATTTCGTTGAATAATATACTCCACGTTTGTAAAATTCTACGCTTTTAAACTGAAGGAATTAGTGTAATTGTTTTGATGTTGAAAGTTTTTAAAACAAATGAAAATACTGAGCTTAATAGCAGACACCAGTTGAATAATTTATTGTCGACGGAAAACTAAATTTTATTCGATCCAAACTAACCCAAAATATGTCATGTAACATTTAAACAATTACGATACAATTTTATTTACTATGAAAATAATCACCCAGTTACATATATATGTATAAACTGGGGTCAATTCTAAAACTCTTTCAAGACATGAAAACTTTCAACTTTCCACCTGATACTGCACTATATTATTTTATATTTGCTTTGTTAATCCTGAAGTGGTCGAGCAACCGCGAACTCGCGTGACAAATATAACTTAATGTATTCATGGCGAAACGTGTTTACAAACTGCACGTAAAACGTGTCGCAGTGTTAATCGCGGGCACGTTTTCTGCATTTTGCCGCAACGTTTATTTGTCCACTTCTGATAGCCCTCCGACCCCTCCAACATGTGGTAAATCAATCTCCGGCCTGTGACATAAATCTTTCCAACGATCGAGCACGTGCAGCAGGACACGATGAATCGAAAAGTTCACGATCGATATACGGGTTTCAAAAAGAGCTCACTCCAAACAGGGTCTCCAAATAGAAATTATCGCTCACTAATTGTCTTTTAAAATATAATATTACTGCGAGAGGAGTAGACCTCTATCCAGGTTTTCATCCATACAATAGTAACTGTTTTCTCGTCCTTTCAGACGCTTTGAATTTTTAAGCGTCTGAAAACAGTGATTGAAGTTTAATCCTCTCGCAGTAATATTATATTCTAAAAGACCTAAGACTCATTTATACCTTTCTAAATTGCTTAGTATCCCAACAAAACAATAAATAGAATTCATAGATCAACCGGATGTCCCCATATAGGAAAACATGCTACATTTCAGAGTCCCAAGCCGGTGCATAATGCAGTATAGGATTAAAATTCGGAAACTGACACTCAAAGAGCATCCTAAATTGCTAGCACACGTTCGATCACGAAACCGTTAATTCTTTACTCCCCTCTCCTCTAGGGAGCTCGAAGACTTTGAGATCCTTAACGATCGAGCGTCGTGGCAAGGCGGCGCTTTGTGTACTCGCATCACGGTAATTCTTCACTGTCTTCTGGAAACGTTTCCCACGGAGCGAGGTCGTTATACGAGACACCATTCGAGCACCTACACTCCAACATGGCTGTTACATTATATTCAGGATTTACTATCGGCTCTTTGTCAGCGTTCAAAATGGCCGTGGAAATCGCGCCGCATCCCGCGCAACCGGTTGCGTTTATATTTTTCACGCGTACCACCATCGTTTCTCCGCTGGTGACAGCAACAACGAGCGGCCGAAAATGGGAACAAAGGAATTTGTTTGCGAGCGATCGAGCGTTTTCCAGGCTGCAATTAGAAAGCGAAAACGGGCCACGTTCGAAAGTTCGAAGATCCACGGTCGTGCTTGATTTTTCGGAGGTTTGGAAATCGCGCAGTTCGTTTAAAACGCTTGGCTCGAATTATTGCGAGGATTGCAAGATTTGAAAAACGTAGAATGCCAAGTTTTTGTGAGTTTTCCCCAATTTTTAAACAACGTGGAAAAATTATATACCGTCTGTTCTGAAATTGAAGGAATTATAAGAAAGTTCTTAAGTTTCGGAAAAGATTGGTCGTAACGTATAAGAAAATTTGTAATGGGACATGGATAATACTGTATCCACAAAGACTCCTCGTATGTAGAAATTTAGCATTCCCAAGGGAAGGACTGAAGCTGTCCTCCTCCAATTTTAATCCACTTTAGCGGGTTGGTGGATTACGGGCCTACGTTGCTATGTGTAAAATATTAAGTGTACACAACGTGTGGCACCTAAAATAGGTTACCTGGAAAGTTGGTTTGTTTTTAACGTAGAAGAGATTATACAAAAAGTTGTACAGTTTCACGAGGAACACTGTAATGAAGCTTCTGTAGTTGTAAAAGTAGCAAGGTACATTTTTCTTATTTATCTTCTATTAGATCGTATATGAAATGTCATTTCTACAAATTAAACTTCAACGAAACATTTTCAAGACGCTGTATATTCATTTGAAATAATTTCCTCTTAATTGCATTATTTTAATTGATTTTAAATCTACTTCTCGTATGCCACTACAATAATAACAAATCAGTTGATTTTCGAATGAAAAGCCACTAGTTTAGAATTGTTCCAACCTTGAACCTGTTCCACGTTTTGTGTCCATCCACCATCTTCGGTAGCGAGCTATCGCGCTGCGTTTCCGTGTCCCCAATGTCAAGGGCGGTCTCGTTTCGAGGACGGTCTCACCTGTACTTTGTTTGCGAGCCAGCTACCGCGGTAATTATCTGGGACGACGGCGTGCAGTCGAGTGGCAACGCCACCACCTATTTGCGCGACACTGTTTCCGCGAACGAATGAAAATGAGGTGACGAAGATGCCGTGAAACTTCCCTGGAACGTTTATGCTCGACGGGTATGCCAAGCGTAGATACACGTAAGACGAACCTGGAACGGGGAAGTATGTTTTTTTCGCTGTTGTAACGCAAAAGCGTTTCACTACTGAAAGGATGAAGTATTTACGTTTAAGGTAAACTCCAGCATTTCCCTTTGGATTTCAATCTTACGCTTCTTTTCTTCCGCGTGTCTGCAGTCGACGCAAGTTGACGTTAATTGAAGGTGTACCCCGAAGTTACTACTTCAGCTTTACACAGAATAATTTTTAGCGACAGTTTTTGATTGCCGAGAGAAAACTGACGCTGTGGAAGTTCTTTCCAAAGGTGTGAAATTTCCTGTAATTTATTTATTGCGAACAATCGAAATAGTAAGGAGATATTTAGATATAAGAACAAATGATACATTACAAGATTATAAGAAAAAGAAATTTTCTATTCGCACAAAGTTTCATATAAATCCGAATTTTCAGAAAGCTCTTGTTTGAGGTTTTCTTCAAATATACTTCACCTTATTCCAGGTACCAGTTACACCATTTTTACCCCACACGTATGTACGCAAAGAAATATTTTTTAAAGGAAGAAGTCAGAACCCAGCATCCATTTCTCCGTAATTAATTCACAAGTAGTAATTCATTTATCAAGGAGAAATTTACCTAGCAACTCACCCCTAATCGTTCTTAACCTTTCGCATCTCTAGAGACCCCCCGCCACTATAGCGGCGATTTGACAAAGAATCACGCGAACCACCGCCTCCAGTAACCCGATTCGACGATGGAAACCGAGTTTTAGTTATCCACTGGCCTCGAAGTGTACGTTTTTGCGCGAGATTCGCGAATTCGACTCGCCGCGAGGTTCCGGTTGCGGTCGGCTGCGTCTGACCGAGGGCGCGTTTACTTGAAAGCTGCCGAAGTTTGCCCGACGAACTTGGCAGACCACCGCGTGGCTGTCCGTCGCCTTTGAACCGTGAAAATCGCGGGAACAATGGAAACGGTGGCCACGCTCGAACGGATATAGTGGGAGAAAGGCGCGCGGCTTTGCTGGAAAAGATAGGAAGGGAACCGAACGACGCGCGGAAGCTCGGCCAGAGATACTCTCGCGAGAGGAAACCACAGTTGACCAACTAGATCAAACTGTAGAAGCCAAGAAACAGAACGTGTGCGGCATGATTCTATCGATAATTGACCTCAGAGTCTTTTAAACATGGAATGTGAAATTCTGTAGACTTCTGATTGATCCAGTACCAGCCACAGCTCCTTGGTGTTGTCCCTGCTGATCTAAATCTAAAGATCTTGTTACAAGTTCGCAGTCATTAGGAGGATCGTTCGAATAATCTATGCAATTCACTATTCGGCTCTTCGAATTTTTCGAAAGGGTGGACCGTAGTAAAAAAAAAATCAAAGATCGTTAAAAAATTGAGAAACTGCTTTATATAGCCTTAATTACTTAGGTGACCATTTTCATATTCTTACAGCTATGGCGCAACATTACGACTACCAATGTGTAATTTTTTCCGATTTTTTGAAAAAATTCCTAGAAATAATCCAGATCCATAAAATCGCACATCTCGTTCTTTCTCATCTGCATATTCAGTTATGCTCGCCCGTATCGAAGATCAATTTCAGGAAGCACGCGAACCAGAACGAAAGGGTGTACGAGCAGTCTTCCACGGTCGATGAGCATTAGTTGGCTCACCCCTATCCGAAGTCTGGTTACTTTTGTTCCAGCCACGGTTGGAGGCCACGGGAAGCTGAAAGGTGATTCCGCGGTTATTCCGAGACGCGCGTAATCTTATTTGCACTTTTCTGGGGCTTCGCCGTTTGAATTTTCCTTCCAGACCTCTAACCTAGGTTAGGAATTTCGACGGTAGTGCACCGCTATGTAGCTTCACTGGGAAATGCACGCGCTGGGAAATTAGGGGCCGAAAATTCGAGCCACTTATGCAGCCAGCTTCTTGGCCTGCTTCTGTTTGTTGCAGTTAGACCGTGGTGGGTCGAGGTCGAGGGAAAACGAAATATTATGGTAGCGGGATGTGTGCTTAACAATTGGAATTCGTGAAATGAAAAAGATATCTATAATCAGGGAAATAATATTGTGTAAAATATATTAAGAAACATATAGAGCAGATGGCACAACGCATAATGAATTTGATGATCCAGGGTTTCTGTTTGAATTTGTATTCAAGACATTAACGATGAGAAAACAATTCTTCGGGCAACGTCGAAATAAATTACGTATTATTTTTCTGTTAGCTCTTAATGCCTGTAATTTCAAAGCTAGATGTGAGCGTCGATTAATCATCAGTTGAGGATAATAAAGTGACTATCATACCCTCCCGATCCCAGCTTCAATGTATCAAGGGATCATTGAAATCGATGAGATCGTTAATGTGACAAATAATTACCATTATTTTCAGGATTGTAACGTGACAGTGTCAGCAATTAAAATTGTTAATAGACTCCCGTAGTGTAATTTCCTTTACGCTATAGCATGATAACATCGTCGCAAGATTGATGATTGAACTGGGTCAATATCAGCGTGAATTTCAACATGATTTAGTACAAATTAAATAAGTCGTTCTTGAATAGGTCAGTAGAAGTAGCTAAATTCTTTTGTCTTCGTCAAATAAAATATCTTTATTATTATTGCATATTGTATCGGTATTGTTAATGTAAACTGTGTGTATTTCCATATGCTTTGAAACAAATATTCACGAGTTCGTAAGCCTCACAGTCATTGAAGACGAATGGCAAATCTGCTAGCCACTAAAAAATTATGCTTTAAAACTGTACCATACATTCGAAACATTTCTACAATTCGAACATTTGAAATCTAGTGTCCTCGTATAATAATAATTGAAGTACTATTTTCCACTTGTTTTCTAAAACCTTCGAATTTGTTCGCACTTAACGTCGTCCCACTTACAATTTGATAGTTTCGACGAGAGATGTTTTGAAATTGCTTCAGTAATTGCGCAGAAATAATGGCAAAACCGCCGAACGTAACAGCGGCGTTGGAAAAAAAAAAGTCTACGCGTTTGTTCGAAAGTTTCTTCCCTCTCTCAGTAATTAATTGTTTGCGGTATTATTAATTAGAAAGTTCGGCACGATTATTCGTAGGCTGTATATAATCCATTTTTCCCCCATATTCCAATTTGAACGCTCGAAACGACCGTTTGAACAAGTTTCCAGCAAACGAGGGAAACGCGTGATTAATATCCGTATTATCGACACGGTAATCGTAATTATTTATTAACGAGATTGATGCGTCACCCGTTGCAAATTACTCGACGTAGGGACAATCGTCGAACAGTCGACGTGACAATTACAAACGCTTTCGCATTATTCCCTCGAAGATTATTACGCTGTCATTGTATAATTTCATAATAATTACATTATAATATTCAAACACACGCTGATGAACGTCACAAATGATCGGATAGGTATTAAAATTGAAACTGCTGCGCGCGAGACTCTGTTAGAATTTCGATCGTACCGGATGAATAGTGTTTATTAATTCCTCCATTTCTGCTCGATTGAATTTCTGTAATTTTATTAATTCCACATTGCCGGAATTTGCATTCCTGTAAGGACGCGTGAATTTTGTTAGGTGGATACCACAATATCTAATTTTTAATACTATTGCGCTTTGGAACGAAGAAATCCAGGAATCGATTCGATGATTATTCAAATTATTACTACAATATTGCAAGTAGTAACTTCGCTAAAAGTGAAGAACTCCGAGAATCGACTCTAGGGTGATTTTAGGAGGTATCGATTGGAGGCTACTGCGATACAGAATATATAATCCATTACTTCTTACGTGGCCCGATAAAGTCGCTCGACCCAAGGGACGAAACGAGAGCAAAAGGGGGAAAGCAAGGTCAGGACCGTGGAAAACAGTTTTTTTTTCTCTCTGGTGTCTTTTTCTCGTGGTGATAAATCTATCGTCTGGACACCTCGATACATCACAGATTCCCTGAAAAAGGATCAGCGACGATTCAAGAGGAACTCGTGCCGTTGGGACCACCCACGCTTCCCGAACGCGAACTGCCCCGTTGTTTTGGAACATTTCAGTGTATGCATGAGACGGAAGCCGCGCTTTGGGTGCAATCTCATAAGCCCGAGTTAAATTAATCAACCGTTTCAGAAAGTTCGCGGTGACGTCACATTATGAACGATAGCGCGAAAATTGGGCTACTCGGATGGCGAACCGATTAACTCTGTTAAATCTCGTGAAAGGAAAAATCGATGTTAATATAGTTTTGCATAAATTACAATAGCAATTATATCGAAGAAGTAGCTCGATCAATTAGCTACGATATAAGCTAAAATTTAGAATAACTGTAGTACCTGATGGGCTATACCTAATTCACGTTCCAATGTTACCTCCATTAATAATAATAATAATAATAATAATAATAATAATAATACTTTATTTACGAACAATGTTCCCTTGATATCAATTACAATAACAGAAAGAAATCAGAAAAATGGAGACTAGCACAGCATTAAAGTTGCCTTTTGTGTTTCAATTCATGTTAAACCAGTGGTGCACGTTACATCAAATATTCATTACATCAAACATGTTTTGTCGTTTACCACATGCATTAATGTAATGCATAATTAGACAGGTATATTATGCTCTACGTTTAATGCTATTTTCCACTCAAAGGAAGGAATATTTCGATATACGTAGAAGCCGAAGACCTTGGTGCACTCTCGTAATCCTGAATCGAATTAACGAGGTGCTGAGGAAGTTTTGGTGACATCGTGTTATAAACGATAACGCTAAAATTGATAGAAAGCGCGTCGCTACCACTTTGCTAGAAATTCGTCAATCGCGCGAGCACGTTCGCGTATTGTGTTACGAAATTACGAAAACAGGGCCAGCTATTTTGCCTTGTAAGCCGACACCGTGCTCGTATTCCAGTAACCGGAAGCGAGATTGAACGCGATAGCTGTGTTGGTCGTTTCTAGTCGCCCCTGAACAGATTTGCTACCGGGCATCTAATTTTCTAACCGACTGACAATCTCCCATTCATCGATTGGTCGCGTTCTAATCATTGTACACGGTATTAGTATTATCAGAATTTTGTATCAGCAGGTGATATTACGATTTACGTACTTTTCTTACTGCGGTTGTTATCGCAATATATTCCGAAATTTTGTGGGACACGTTCCGTACTGTTACAATATTTTGAGTACACGGCAACTGCCATCGAGATTTTAACAATAATTGCATACATCTATGTTCCGTGCGCATCGTCGACCATTATTAATTCCGGATGTGCACTTCATTTCTCGCGTTACTGGTAGTACACCGCACGCCAGAAACGCATTGTTTTCAAAATTCGCTTGTCAATAATATCTTTCCGTGTGATGGATTGCGCTGCGAATTATGGAATTTCGAGCGCAATTGCGAACATGTTGGATCGATAGTTCGATGCTAAATTTAATTTCTGGCGATAAACTTGATGTATTCTTTCTACGTGACAGTCCAAATGATAGAGATTATTTCATGCGATAATCAACATTCATAATGCACATTTTCCAAGTGAAATAAAATTTACGTTTTATGCTCTGTCGTATTTTTTTAATAAAATTTCGCTTTCTAGTAGCATATATTATAATGAAAGTGTATCTCAGTCTTTGAATTTACTAAGTTTATTCATTATTGTTTTATCCATTATACGTTTTACTCGTTGGTGTGAGAGTCATCATTTCAAATCGTCAACTTTGAGGAAACAGCAAAATGATGAAATGAACCTGCCCTACTTTCATGTGGACTACCAGATACCCCAATTTAAACTTAATGGATTCTATTGTTCACACAGATATCAGACTGTATTTTTACCATAATTTTGTATGTATCATATTGTATTAATAGGAAAATATTATTACTAAATTGACATCTCTTGATCTAAAAGGTAAAATTAGTGCATTAAAAGAAGATTTAATAATATGAATTTTAATACCAAATACTTGTAACAATTATTCTTCTAATAATATTATTTTATTTCATATACGACACACTTACTCTAATAAATAATCGTTTCCCAACCGATATTTACATTCCACACCAAAGAGAGCCAACATTCAATTGTTGAAAACTATGAAAATAAAGATCCTCTTGGCCCCGAGTACCGAAGATTTTAATCTTCAACGGGTCATTTTAATTACACCGTGACAACCAAGTGGTTCATTCGCTTAAAAACCGTTTTTCTCGTTCGTTGTTACCTAGTACCGCAGATATTTCTGTTCACTGTCAAGCTTACCGTTCCCGTTAAAGTGTCTTGCGAGCTAAAAGCCGTGAAACCAACGCTTAGGACAGAAGGGGAGAGAAATTAGTCGTGACAGTCAACCGAGGCAGTTTTTCAACATCGTTTCGGTCTTAATTGCTGAAAGTGCGGACAATCGCTAATTGCGCCTTCGTCACATGTCCCGAGGGGGCTTTCAAAGCAAAAAGCGCGCCGCTAAAAGTGCTGGTTGTCCGTTTTCCAGCGGTCAACAATGCTCCAAGTGTCGAGTCGAGTGTACCGAGTGCGGAAACGCGGTTATGTGTTAGAGGTTTTACGGTTCAACGGGCGTTCAAAGAGCAAGTGTGCAACCTCAAAATATCACCGGTCCCTCGCCCCGTTTCCCGTTCTCGCCGTCTTCCTTCAATGTTCGCAGGGTTAACGCTCGCATCGTGCGCGAATTAAATATTTGATATTTGACGTTTTCAATTCTCTCTGTGCGCGTCTCTTTCGCGGCGCGTGGCGTTTCCGCAGTGACGGTGTCAAGTGTTCGCGGTTGGAATTTCTCCCTTTGGACTTTGCGGGGAATTTGTGTCATTTTATTTCGTTTCACGCTTTCATCACAGTGATACCTGAACCTCTGTAGATAAACATGTAAAATAATCGCACGTTCGTCGGTCGACTGAAATATTTCTTTTAACGTTTACGACACTCTACACGAACCATCTTTAATAGAATTTGATCTGGAGGTAAGAGTAAGTTTTAATCGAGGACTTGTCATTGTAAATAGACGTAGAATACATTTTCTATTTATTTCAAAGTTTGTAAGTATTTTTTTAATGAAAAATTTATATGAAAACATCTAACCTATCATCTAATTTCAACAATTTTTTTTAATAAACATAGAGGGTACGAATATTTATGAGACTGACTGTATATGCCGAGCGTATCACTCGAATTTTGCAGGTAGTGGAGCAATTGGTAGTTACGTTAACAAATGTTTATTCCTTTCAATGGAAACATGACGTTTAGAATAATGAACGAAAACATTACACAAATATTTTTGAATGTCGTTCAATTGTCAATTATCTTTTATTTTTGTATCCAGCGACGCATTCATATATAATTACGACACATTTATGATGTTGTTATTACGTTGTTATATTTATTATTCATGTCAGGATTAATCGATGTTTTATATCAGAGAATAAAACGAGCTGGGTATGAATAATACAGGCCATTATTTATGCCATTAAGAACTGAATTGTGGGAAATAGCTGGAATGTCTCATACACGTATAAAAATATCGATGATTATATATAAAATCTCTAATATTGTTTTATCGGAAGTATACATTTTTCTTGCATAGCGTCGTCGCTCTGAGGTGGACATAAATAGTAGCATGCGTTAATTATTCAATGCCATCCGTGTTCATTTCACGAATTGGCACATGAATAATTAAATATTAAATCCATACGTAAAAGAGGACTGAAACTTGGAGGGTTCCGACGAGACCATTAATAATTAAATGTAATATTATTCTGGAACTACACGATCGGACGTGTTCCTTAATAAAATACAGTATTTTTTAAATCGTATTATTCATTTTCATAACGAATGCAATTGCACTCGTGTACATTCTTCGCACAAACCTTTAATTCATAATCCCAGATGTGTTCATCCATATTTCAATGAACTTCAACGCCAGAAATTAATTGATAAATACAGTAGTACAAATTAAAACTCACGTATGTACATATTATACATTTTTTAATAGATTATACATGAATCTGTGGATGTTCATTTTCTAATGAAAGACTTCTAAAGAAGACTTTTCATTAAAGAAAGGCCCAATAAGTTGAAAAATAACAAAAAAAAAACAAACATAAAATACCTCTTTATTCACCCGTTTGTTCTCAAACGCCGTGTAAATTTTCTCCAGCAATTCGAAATGTTTCATGTATGTTTCACTCGAGGTAGCTAATCGAGAGGACTTCGAGTTGCCTAAAACTCCTCTCTTGGCTCTGGGTTGAAGCCGTTGACAAGATAATTCGCCGCGAAACGTATAAATATTGAACGTACGCCCGTTCGCGAACAATTACGTTTGTACAAGTGTTAGCCGCCGCCAATAACATCTAACTTTAATAGTACTAACCCCGGAACGACTCGCGACTACCCTCACGGCGCGACAACGCTTCTGCTCGCCGTGTATGCGGCTACTTACACGAGCGTATCGACCGTAGGAGTTATCTTGTGACGTAATTATAACTTGTAGTTTCTAGTACTTTAGTTCACGAAGGTTAGTGTAAGGAGGAATACTATGAAGGGGCGAAGGAGGGAGTGGGTGGGTGTAGAACAGCCACCGAAGTCTGAGAGATCGTCATTTGCCTGGCTCAGCTGAACACGGAACAGAGACAGTGAGCGAGAAAAGGACGAATATACGAGAAACGAGGAAAGCGAACGAAGATAGCAGATATTGTTACATACGTTAAAGCTCGACAGAGACGAAAGAGAGGAGACCACCGAATGGAGAGAGACGGGTTCGAGGAAGAGTCATCCAGCGAGGGCAAGGAAGAGAGACAGTCGGAGATCCGCCTGTGCTTAGAAGCGCGGCAACTACCTCTTTGCCAGCGACGACTTCGTGGCTCCGAACTCTCCTGGAAACGAGGTAGTCATCTGCTTCTGTTGCCAGTTGCGGAGCTACCCTCTGCCTACTCGCAACCGTGAGGCAAAACGCAACCGAGACTTCTAAGACGGTACTTGGCGGGACATATTTCGCGATAACCGTCCCGTGAAGCGATTCTGTCGATTGTCGACCTTGTCTCCCGCCTAGCTGCAGATTAAACACGTAATGCCGTCGTAATTACCGGTTAGAAATTCGTCGCGTTCTTAGACAAGGTTCCTTTCCCCTCTGGATTACGCTGATCTTCAAGTGGCTGTCGTACGACTTGGATGTTTGCGAATTTTTCGTAAGAAGTACATTGAACGTATCATTCTCGAACTTAGTGTATATATTTATCGATGTTTGGCCAAGTTACAGGAATTTTTTCTAGTGACTAACCCAGCCACCGCCACTCATGAGGACTAAAATGACATACAGTCAGTCCCATAAGTGTTCGTACCCTCCATGTATATTAAAAAAGTTTGTCTAAATTAAATAGTAAGTCCGATGGTTTTAAATAAATGTTTCATCGTTAAAATTTACATGGATCAACTTTACACTTGTATATATATATAATGAAAAATTTATTTGGAAACATCAAATCTATCATTTAATTTAAAGAAATTTCTTCGGTAAGCGCAGAGGGTACGAATATTTATGGGACTGACTGTAGGTGTTGTTATACCCGTTTCGCCCTCGGGAATGAAGTATCTCTGAAAAATTGGCGCCCGTTATTCCGAACGTGCGCCATTTGAACAGCGTTTTAATCATGAATGCGACTATTTCCGATTGATCGATTGGGAATAGTGATTCAACCCGTGGAAATATCCGTATAGAGAGGCTTGGAAAGTGTAGTTACAGACCGCTCGAATCAACACTGACCTATTGTGCGAGCACAAAGAGATCTATGCCGATGGATGAAGCGATTAAGCACGGCTGAAATGTCTTTGTAGGAAGCGGATTCATTGGCTCCGCCAGGATTATTTTCTGACTCTAACAATTCTAGAGATTTCATTCTCAAAGTTGAACACGGCATTCTCCAAAAGTGTTTCTTTCGAGAAATTCGAGACAAAGAATGTTACGTTAACAGAATAATTTGTTCGATACGTTTTAAATGAGATATTTGCAAGTTATCCTGTATATAATAGAAATTACATGCTCCTGGAGATTTGATGTGTCTCACCCATTTTTAAATATATCTTAACCCTTTACACTCGGAACCTTTGTTTCCTGTATCTACCAGCAACTCGAGCTGCTTTTTAAGGATTCTGTTGCCACGAATGCTGAGCTTGGATTGGCTTCGAAGATGTACTTGAGATTTGAGAATCAGATCACCTTTACTTCTCCGACAGTCATTTTATTTACGAAACTTCGAGTTTTAAAGGAATAAACCCTAAAGGAACACTATTGCTGGTGGATTATTGCAGGTTTGCTGCGTCAAACCTGATGGTGACAGGGAGTCACCTCTCGAGTTACTGCATTACGTTGAGACGTGATTGAGAGTTACCTCTTCAGTGCAAAGGGTTAACTAAACAATTAATATATCAAGTTCGATATTTGTACTGTAAAACTACCCTTTGTTCTAGTTAAAACATGTATTTAAGTCGCGTAGAAAAATTCTTGACCATAGACTACGACATTTCCCTCGTTATCGCGATCACTCTGATTGCAGCGTCCAGATGAGCCCGTCCCCGGTGACTTTTCGACGCAGCAGGTCGAGGACAGAGGAATTGAACTCGAAATCACTGTAAATTTCAAGTTGCTTTGACGAAGAGACGCTACTTTCGACGAGGGTGCGCGCGACCGTGCCAATGTGTCGGGACGCGTCGATGCAATTAGGAAACAACTGCGTTGGCGAGCAGCCACTCGTTCCGCCAGATAATTGGTTTCCTCTTACCTCGTTGTCTCGATTGCCGCTCAAGCGACGTCCGCGAACTGCTAATTGGCACCGTGTGTATTCCGTTCCTATCTTTCCCTATTTCTCTCTCCGACACCGCTTCCATCTTTTGTGCGACGAGCAGTTACAAGCGGCCGCGGTTGATTAACAGGAACGAGGAGACGGGAAAGAGGTACGCGGTTTCGTCTGATCGATTGACTTACTAACGTTGCACGATTGATGCGAATGTCACTGTTAGTCGGGAAGGTATTCAACCACTTCGAGTGTCGGAGAGGGTAGATTTCACGATGAAGAGGATATGGGAACAAATTGCTGGATTTGTAGGAGTAGCATGCGAAGCCTGGATAATTCATCGAAGTGGGACCAATGAAATGTGTTGAAATGGTCTGTTTAACCCTTTATTTACTGGCGAGTATCAATTAAACGCTCTGAAACCGATTGTGACTTTCGAGTCCCCTTCTACGAAGTTCGTTTTTAATCGTTGGATGAGCAGCACAAGCTTTTTTTCTTTTGGAAGCTTGTTAGAGACAACTCTATAAGATAAGAACTCTGGACTTTAAAAACTTTTGAGAAATTCAGTAAATAAAGGAATAAGTACAGGTATCGTTTTAACTATGAGTAATCGATGCATTGAAGTGAAACATGTGTTGCGTCAACGTGGACAATTTACATTTAATTTTGAAGAAAAAATATACTCTTAGGGTTTTGTATTTAAAAAAGGACGAAAAGATTTTACTGCCTTTTTCCTGTCATTTTCTAAATGTAAACAAACATAATTCTTTTAATTTAAATTATTATATCGTATGCACAGTATACGTATAATAAATTCTCAAAAATATTTGCTTTTCAGCTGAAAAACACGACCAGATGTTAAGAGTGCTTACCTTGTGATTCTCCACAAATATAAAAATATAAACAAAAAGCTTGAAGAGGCCAGCGGTGAAATGTTCAAAGTATGATTTTGAAACATTCGAAAAATCGCTAAAATAAAGTAAATACCTCGCACAAAGTATGAAGTGTCCGCCAAAGTATTACATTTTCAATGGTCATACTTTGATATTTTTGTATGCTAGATGGAGAACAGAATAGATTTATGTACGAAGAGGTGCATGACGCTATTTATAATAAAAAGGAATGTGCCTGGTGGAATACGCACCGTCGCACAGAGAAAGACTTATATCATCAAAGGATAATCCCTCCATTGAAAAATTCAAGTTTTTCTCCTGTACCAGTTTTTTTTTATATATTCGCTTAGAAAAGGGTTACAGCCTGACCTAGTTTCTGAAATCACCTGAATAGCAGTGGTTTCTAAACTTTTCGACAGGCAACCCTCTTCTTCTTAAAGAAAAGTTTTTGCGCCTGAGACTTATAGATAACAGGTTTTTTTAATCGATGAAACTGTTTTCACTAACTTCGATTGAGCTTCTTGAGCGAAAAATTATTTAAAGAAAGAAAAAAATTATTTAGAGACCTCTGACCAACTTAAATAGTGGCAACATTAAATTCATCTAAATTAAATATTACTATTATGTTAATTATATTTTACAAATAATTATATTAAGTATATATTGCATATAATGTGTAACGAATCCGAGTAATATCCGTACAAATTTCTTCGATAAAAATTTAATAACGGACCGAAACACCGTGCAGAATATCAAGTTAATGCATTTCGACGATGCATTTTCACAAATCAAAAAGCGACCAATAATTTCGAAATACCCAAACGTTACCACTCCCCTAAACGAGTGAACGACGTTTCCGCGATTGAAAAAACCTCTCTGCTATATTTTACAAAGCGAATAAAATTGTTCGGTCACGTGAATGGTGCATACGTATACATCAATGCCCACCATAAATCTGTACAGATGTACAAGTTACAACGAACCCGCTCAAAACATTACAATTTTCAAAAACAATCGTCACACTTTTTCTTCCGCTAATTGCCATCAGCTGTACGACGCGAGCCATACAAAAATGAAATACACCACTGACGAGCCACGCGTTTCGCTCTCAAAGACCGAAAAAGGCTATCAATGATCGTTGCAATATTAAGCAATGCATAATCATTTTTTTATAGAGAATTCGAAGCGCGGAACGGCGAGAACGTTTTATATCGGAAAATATCCGTGTTTAAATATTGGCGGTATGTATTTTGCGCGGTTGACAAACAGAATGTTCTTGTCGCTATGAACATCCCGGCGCAAATATTTGCGCATCAATATTGCCGCTGGTATTTATTGGCCTAGGCCAAAGGGAGGGGGTCGGGTGTGGGTTTACACGAAAAGGTTGGCGACGCGCTATGGTCGGTCGAATGCACGCCGACGGGACAGTAAGAAATCTATAGAGATTCCACCGGTAAGAGGAAAAGTAAGAAGTAGCCGTGGCATGGGGCGCGAGACGGGCCCGCGATAAAGGAATTTATGTCCACGCGAGATTTACGTTCCCTTATGCTTTTACAAGATACGCGAGGGAGGATACGCCTGCGCCAACCCCGCGATACGCTTTCTTGCCTGTATGTCCACGTACGCGCGTATTTGGCGGCGAGTGGTGGAGATAGTAGGAAAATACGAGAAAATGGGAGGGCAGGAGGGGGAGGGAGCTGAAGCTAGAGAAGAAAAGCACGCGAAACAGGAAGAAACACCGGAGAAAGGTCGAGGAAGAGGAACAGTCTTTGGGGGAAGCGGAAAAGGTGCAGGGGAAAAAGGAGTACGAGGATGCTGGCAGAGAAATGGATAAAGGTAAACACGTCTTACTTCTTAGTCTTCTTTTTAAGAACGATATAGATTTTCTTTAGAGCATTTTATAGAGGAGGCTTTGTTAGAAATTAAAAGGATCAATCTGTGCTGGTTGCACCGTCGTCGATGAATTTGTATAATCTTTTTATTGGGAAAGTATAAGACACGTCCATACATATGGGATAATTGTGTATAAGTATTGTTTTGTGTTTTGAAAACGAGGGAAATTATGAAATTTAATAAATCATTTTCATTGCCCAAAAATCTACTTGGATATGAGTAATAAATCGTATCAAGATTCATACAGCGACCTAATATATGGACACTTACTGGCTTCAATGAATAATTAATGGGCTGCAGATTGTGCATTTATATCAAATGGAAATATGAGGAAGTCCATGAGAATATGCTCAAATGTGCAAGAATATATGAAATATCAACATTCATGAACATAGTATACCATTTGGAAGATACGCTATGCTTTCAGGTAAATTGTACTTCTTTATCCGCGAAGGTGACCCTACAATTTTTAAGAAATGCCCCAGCAATGCGACTTGGTCCCATAAACACGTGCGTAATCCCTCGATAAAAGTTCAGGGCCAGGGTATGCATTCGCTCAGCGGAGCAGAGAGGCATAAAAACGAAAAGGATTGAACCATAATAAAAGAGGGCGATACCCGTGCGTACGTTTGCATAAACCTACTTTATGCTTTTAACGGAGAGAACGTTCGGATTTCTTTCCGAAACCATCCTCGACGTTGCACCTGCTGCGCCGTCGCATGCAACCCTTACTCTCCATCCCTTCTCCTTCTATCTTGAGCCCTTTCGACGAGCTGCAGAAAACGCGCGAACCCTTAACCGAGTTTACTTCCATCCGGGACCACTTCCACGTGACCCTATCCCTCTCTCCACTTCACACACGCTATTCTCACTCGATTTTCCTTGAGCACCGTTGGCCCCGTGATGGCACTCCACGTCTTCCCACCGTCGCGTCGACACGAATCGAATCGATTTTGTAGAACCGCACGCATAAGCGGTGTTTATTCTCGGGAAAGAGATCAAAGATGGGACGTGCTTACCCTAGACGTGTAACGACTGTTACTAGAGATGGGACGAGGAACATCGAGCAATTGACAATCTTGTAATTTCTAAGATGGTCGGGTAGACTATTCTCCTGAGATAAACAATTTTAGGTAGGATCAATAAGAGAATGTCGCGCAACTAAATTTAGATAATTAAAGAAATGGAAAAAGTATACCTGTAAAGCTTACAATCTTTGAAATGTGAAGTTGAGTCACGTGGTGGAGAAGAAGATTTCCTGCGCAATATTTTTAGTAACTATGTAACTAGTAAACGATGATAAGGTTAGTAAATTAAAAATGTCGTTTGGACCAGTCAAGGATTAATACAACATATTCACCAATTGCAAGATAGAAACGCTTGAGACTGTCAAAAATTCCTCATCGTGTTCACATGAAAGTTTCCTCGCAAACAGAGCGCCATAAAAATTGTTCGACGATTATTGGCGAGTTTCGTGGAACAATTCGCAAAACTTTTTCTACATTAGCGCTGAGTAATCTCTTACGTATTCCCCTGCCTGATGGATCGCGATCGAAGACGCGAAACGAGGCATTTCTCGTGGGAGCTCCGCGTTCGAGAAACCCAAAGAGAGCCCAGCCCGTTAACCGCTCAAAGCGCAGGAAGTCTTTGGTAAGCAACAGTGGTGCGGAAAGGAAGAGGAAAAGGACTCGATTGCGTGGCATGCTATAAAAGAGCGGCCAGTCGCTTAAACGCCAGCCAACGTTACTGAAACGGTGCAGGGAGGGATGAGAAAAGAGGGAAGAATGTGAGAAACCGGTAGATGGAAGAAAAGTGTATGAGAAAACTCGACAAGTTCCGTCGCAATGAAACTGCACGGTGGCACCGTGTCGAGCAGCGGAAATCGAAGATCGAGAGCAGTCGGAGGCACATGTGTCCGAATCTTGGCGAACGTTGGCACATGTAGTCGATGCCGTTGAAGTGGAGTGAGAAAGAGTCGAGGGAGCAAAGTAAGGAAGGAAAATGGATGGAAAAGCTTGAGAAGTTTCACCATAACGAAAATTAAAAATAATCGAAAGCACATGTGCTCAATCCTTGGCAAACGTTGGCACATCCAGTCAAGAACTGAAAATAGGGGTTGTTGTGGAGAATGGAGGAAACAAAAGAAAGAAGAAAAGTGTATAGAAAAACCGTCCCTTTCTCACAGAATATTTCCAAAATAGTAACAGGTGTCGAAAAGAAGATCACGTACAAAAGTTGAAACCTTTTCTTTATATCTATAATGCTTTCAAATAAATATAGATGAAACAGATCAAAAAGAATCCGGACTCCTCAACTCTCAACCAAAAATCGCTTCTTCCAAAAAAGCGGGACCATCCAGGCGAAAAACATGTCGCGCCTGGCAGAACGTGGAAAATGAAAGACAGAAGAAAGGATCGCAAGAAAAGAGAGACTCGCCGGGAATGGAAAGACGCGAAAGGTTCCACCGCAGTGGAACAACGCGGTGGTACCGTGTATCGTGTAGCTGGGAACGAGTAAACAAAAAGAAAGCTCTCACGGGTAAGCTTCATTAAGCAGACGCCGGAAGGGGAGAGGTGTAGCGTTAAAGGTGGTTGCGAAGACGGAGACGGCCGAGGAGGACCGAAGCTGCGCTATATAACGTGGAAAAATAAACGGAACAGGGTACCGAAGAGGAAAAGAGAGGACTCGAGATAGAGAGCGAGAGAGAAGGAGATTGGAGAGAAGGGGCTGGCATAAACTGTCCCCTTTGTGCGGGAAATTGCGTTTTAATTCCCGCATTCAGGGTTCCCTGGTACCAGCCGGCAGCGCTCGTATACACGCCATACACGACTTTCATGCATTTTACATGGTCAGCACCTGTCGGCACATTGCGCCGCGCTGTGTAAAGACCCGGCGGAAGAGCATGATGGTCAGGCTCGAAAGAGCCGCTTATCAACGGTCAGAAACCTCTTTTGGACTTTTAGTGCGTCGATTTGCTAGTCATAGCCAATTGGCGACGGCAATAAGCATTACGAGAAACTACGATTCCCTGTCAAAGAAGCTACGATAAACTTCTACCTTGGCGTAATTAACGCCAGTCGTTCGCGAGTAACCGCAACGGATAAGCGACTGGAAAATGTGCCGCGAAAACGAGTTGCTATTATGGCATATAAAAAGTATTTCACATTATGCTACCCATAATCTATTAACTATACGAGAAAGACACATCAGAGATGTTTCGTAGAAAAATGATCTAAACTATGAGAACGTTGGCACATGTAGTCGATGTTACTGAAGTGGAGTGAGGAAGAGTCGAGGAAACAAAGTAAATAAAGAAAATGAATCGAAAAGCTTCAGAACTTTCATCATAATGGAAATTAAAAATAATCGGAAGCACACGTGCTCGAACCTTGGCGAACGTTGGCACATGTAGTCGAAACATCTTTGTCTCACAATCTATACTTTTTATCTTCACTCTAACAATAAGTACAATACCAAACAAAAAAAATAATTTTTTGTATAGGTCACTTGGCAGCTATTTGTAACGACTGAGCTATACATCCACGCGAAAAATCAGCTCGATGAAAATTTGAAACTTTCCTAATCGAATCTAAAGTGATTGGACCGTGGCAGCCCCATCGGCAGATAAAAAGGTGCAAAAACAAGGGAACGAAGGGGAAATCTCCGCGATCGTTCGATATTCGTTAGAGTCAAAACACGAGTCCCACATTCGGATAACTTTGATTTACGCGACGCTGAAGCGGAACCAATCTCACCGTGAAATCCTTCCAAACGAGGGTCCTGATAGGCGGAGAGGCAGCAAAAATTTATCGATGCGTTCGAACTAAATAGGTCCCTGGGTGGACGGTTTCGTTTATTAGTAATCGTGCAAATCATTCGAGAACGAGGGTCAACCGTGGCCCTGGCTGGAAGAACAGCAAGAGGGATGACGGCGGCCGAGGGATCGAAACAGAAAGACAGAACTGAACAAACCGTAGATAAGGGTTGCCGGTGATTGCCCCATAAAATATGTATGCCACGAGCGTCGACCTTTTTCTTTTCTACCGTCGCCCTTGCGCCCTTCTCGTGCCCCCCGGTTTCCTTACTTTTTATACGCAGCACACGGACGTCTTCGATCCCCTGAGCAACAAGCCACCGCTGTCAGAGCATCGCGGATTCATGCGAGTCTGCACACACGAGAAAACTCGCGTGCGTCTACTGGGTGGTTCACCAACTCCGTTGGAAGTCAGCTATTTATTTGGAAAATACAGGTACGAATCTTCTTCTTTTCTTTTTAGTCGTGCGTTATAAAGCGATTGTACTAGAAATCGAATAATACAACCGACACTAGGAAAGAATGCTTTATCATACTACGATTACAGGATTCATACGTTAAGAGCCATTGGCTCGAATTATGTAATGCAAGCTTTAGTAATTGAACGAAGCCTGTAGTATCTAAACACTCTATTTAAACATATTTTGCACAGGGTAAATTTTCTAGAAAAATTCGTGAATACATGTGATTGCCACACCTATAAGTGAAAGAGCCACGATAAATTTAAATCATTCTTGTTAGATATGGCAAATGCTTGGTTGAGTATTAAAAGGAAAAATGTTATTAAATGAAATTAAACACCAATAAACGAGAAACGACAAAAGAATGTAATTCTAGGGAGTTACTTATAATTTTACATCTATTTTACATCTATTTTAAATATTCATAACAAATTGAACATTTCACTTGAAACTCCAATTCCTCTTTTAATATTTTCCAAACGATAAGAGAATTTTTTGCGACTACTTGTAGAGGTTAATTTTCCGCGTAATACCTAACCCATTTTTACGCGATTGGTCCTGTAAACCCAGCTGAATTATTTCAAGGATGTTAAGTTTCGCAAACTCATATTGTATTTATAACAGGGGCCGGAACAGTTATGGAACTTTTTTAATAGTCGTTTAAGCAGTTTGGACCAAACTTTTTTAAAAAACGTTCTCACATTATGAGTTCCGATGAGAACAGAAAATTAAAGTTTTAGTTTAGATAGAATTTACGAATAATGAGAATAAATGTACGTGACACAAGATGGAATCGTCAAGTTCGATATCGAAAAGTTTACAGAGAAGTTTTTGAATTTATATTCAAACACATACCAGCACCGTCATTCAAATCTACAAGAAACTAATGCATAATATTTCGTCTCAATGGAAAATTGTGTTACAATTAATAAACTTATAAATCAATTCTTTGCTACAACAAAACTGTCTACGAATTAGATCAGGATCGAATCATATAACATTATTGACTATAAGAAAGTTCAAAATAATAGATGGATGTATGTGCACATTAATATATTACAAAAATAATTAGTCTTACGTTTACGTTTAACTAAAGTTAAAGAATATTCGTAATAAACTGCAAGCAAGAAAAATGAAGTATCCTCTGAGGCATCTGTACAATCTTTTTAACGTAATACAAGAGAGCTCATGCCATAAAATTCACGACAATTCTACCAATAGAACCGCCTTATTTATGGAATTGATCTGTAGTCGATGGAACACCCCGTATATAGGACCTTGTGGTCCAACAGCTTTCTGTATGCTCCCCGTACGGCGCGGCGGCGAATGAAACACCCTGCACACAGAGACATAGGTGCTCCCACACCCTCCCTCAACCCCTGCTTACAACTGTTTTGTTTCTGTCTGTCGAACTTCGTACCATCCCTCCCCAACCCTGTCACCTTTTTCTCTCTACTTCTCTCTTTCTTTGTCATCGGGTATAGTCCCCTCGACGCTCTTTGCCAGAAGGGCTCTAAAGGGAAAAGACCCGCCGACCAATATTCCCCCGCCAGATGAAAACAGAAACTCAATGGAAGCGTGGCAATCTCTCGCCTCTCTCTGCAGATGCAAATTCGGATATGCGTCTTCGATTCCATCTCCCACGACGACAGATAGGTGTCGTCGGGCGAACCTATCGAAAAATATTCTTTCGCCGTTCGAACCGTGTTTCGCTTTACGCTCTCGCGTAGTTTTCTGTCTCGAAAAGGGGGTGGAACCCTAATCCGATTCGGTTTCTTGAGAAACCCTCTGTCTTATCGCGCGTGCTAGCTCAATGACCCTGAAAGACACTTTTAAGCCTATTTGGATGCAAATTTCAGGGTGAATGGGGTAGTTAGTCCTAAGGGGTGGTTGGCCCTCTGACGCACCGCTCTGAGCTTGTTTAGAGGATGTGTATAACTTTTGTGGGGATGACTAATAAGGTGAGGTCATCAAGAGCTGGATACTCCAAGCGATATTTTAATTTATTTAACCTTTTGTGGTCCTGTGTCGAGAGAGGCTCGACAAAAATGAACTGAAATCAAGATTCAGACTATAAAGGATTAATAGCACTCACGCTATTAAACGTTTATGAATTCAAGATTTTACTTTTAACTAATCTTGATATTAACTATGAATTATCTGCGTAAGATAGCACTTTAAATGAGTTAGCACTGCTTGTTCCAAAATATTTTTAGCAGATATTTTAATTTCTTTGACCTTTTGTGGTCCTGTGTCGAGAGTGGCTCGATAAAAATGAACTGAAATCAAAAGATTCAAACTATAAAGGATTAATAGCACTCACGCTATTAAACGTTTATGAATTCAAGATTTTACTTTCAACTAATCTTCACTTTAACTATGAATTCTCTACGTAAGGTAGCGCTGTAAGTGAGTTAGAATTGCTTATTCCAAAAAATAAATATAACACAAAAATTAAACTGCGTGAAAATATATGTATGACGCACTTTGTACAGAATATAAGTTAAATACATCCTCGAGGACGAAAAATTCCAAGACTCGTTAATCTTAACAAGTGAAATTCAATTGACTAACAAACCTAACATACTGAATATTTTTAAATGCCTACCACTATATCTCTGGATATTAAACTCACATTTGAACAAAAAAGGAATGGTTCTATCGTATCGAATAGCAGTCTGATACACCTCCCGTCCGCGTACATGGCAAGTATAGACAGTTAAACTGTAGCATGATATGCTGTGCATGTTCCAAACTATCCGAAGCTTCTACATCTGGTCGACCATCGAAAAGTTTACACGCGCAACGCCTATGACCCGAATATGTGCCTCGAATCTCGGAAAGTATCGGGGCGAGATTTATCGGAAGTGCAAAACTGTAAACGCGATCGAGCCATCAACGGCGAAGAACAATGCATAAATTTCCACGTCCGCTATTTTTAATACGCTGGTCGAGAGAAATATATATATATACTTTTTTTTTCTTTTTTCACCGACACGTTCCTTCAACGGCGCACGAATTTATTGAGGAAATTTTCTGGAGCGGTACACGAGCATCTAAAATTTAAATGCATGCGAATTTGCCGGTTCCGCGGAAAATCCATACGAAATATCGACGGTGTGGTAGTGGAAAAAAAAAGCAAGGGAGAAAGGAAAAGAAAAGAAAATTGAATACCAACACAAATCGCCTGTACATTATAAATTCCAGTTTGCATACCGAGCTCGCCTGCGCGATATTCCACTGCGTCCACGAAATGCCTGTTATATGAAATGAAAACAGGAGGTAAACTGTAAGAAATAGAATAAACCCGCGAATTGGTGAGCGATAGTGAAACATTCCCTCGCGGATATGCTCGTTCGCGAAAATTCTTGTATGTTCGACGTCAAATGAGTGAACGCGTTTTGTTCGCTGCAATCCTGAGCGATTCGAACGTTCGTCGGTCGAATATACAATTTTGTAAATCGGCAACGATAATAATGTCCACTGATTATTAGTTGCAAGGATTTTCAGTTTGTTATCATTTGTTTTTACGGTTCCTATACGACACTACGAATTTATTGTAATGTCGTGTGAAATTATAGAAAATTAAACGGTGTTTGGAGTGTTTTATTTACTCATTTCTGGCCTTAAAAATGTACTGAATTACAGAAATACGAAACACAAGGTATTAGTAATATTTAATTTTAATTCGACACTGTAGCATCACGATGCCTTGCACATAGTTTAATATTAGGTTAATAAGTTCACCTCCTCAAACCTGAATTATTTTTGCGTGACAGATTTTTTAGTAGAAAAGTTGATCTAGAATGTAAAAGTAATTGTAAGGTAGATAGTGAACGAGTGCGGATCAAATATAGTGAAATAGATCAAATGAACATTGAGAATGACTACTGGGAATGATAAAAGAAGAAACGTGTTCCAGCGGACTCGTAATGAGTAAAAATAGCGTCACACCCCGAAAGCACGTCAAATGTAATGCAGATGAACTGCGGCTGGCTCGCATTAGCCTCCTCGACGGATGGAAATGGACGCGTCGAACTCGTAATAACACGAAAAGCATGATGAATACCTCGAAGAAAATACGTCCATTAGAGAATAAAGGAACGCGGAGATAAAACATCTTTACCTCCGTGAAATCGACGTGATCTAATTAACGAACTCCATAATTCACAGCGTGTGTGACGAACCAGAATATTGGATTTGAAAACAGAGAAAAGTAATGAGAACAAACTTTCACGCTGATATTTGATCATTCTTTGAAATCTTTCCTTACTCTACGACAAACTAGTTTTACCAACCCGTACTGAACTGTAACGAGCAGACTGCGGATGTTTATGCAAATTCATATTTTTATATACACAGATGAAGAACAGAAACTTAAATTAAAAGTATACAACTGATGCAGTTTAGTAATGAAAGGAAATAAAAATACAGTATCCTAGAATTAAATATTAGCTAACACTCAGCTCCAAGAAAAAAAGAAACATCGTATATGAATCACAATAAAAAGAATCCCTGATCCAACGACAAAAGTCCTCGTCTTATTCACGAAACTCCCTCACACCGCCATCGCCCTAGCATGCAACAACCAAAGGCAAACACTCCGCGACTCGTCCAACCAGATTTATGGCTCACCCCAAGAAACAAGCACTGCTATTTATTCCCCTGGCGAAGATCGTTAACGGGGTCCGATAATTTCGAAAAAAGGACCGTAAAATATAACTGGCCATTAATTCGAATTCCAAGCAGCCAGAAAGTGGGAGATATACCTTTTTCCCAGGCGGGCGTGCATACGTCTTTGTCCTCGCGACGCGGCAATTAGAATACGAGGGTTGTCACGCAACGTTCTAGGGAATCACGAAGACCTATCGCTCTTGCTACGCAGTTCTCCCAGAGGCCATACTATACCCTCGGCATACACTTATACACTTCCCTACGTACTCCCTTTTTTCGTACGTGGCGTGAAATACACAGTGTGCTTCGAAAACTACGCTGTGAGGATTTTTTTCCATACTAATTTTAGTCCGAGTTAACCCTAAAAATTAAATTACATTAATACGAGAAGAAAAAATAATTCAGGTCTGAAAAGGCAAGCTAACATGCCACGCCCTAATGACGCAAGAATTAAAGTCAAAATCTCACCAAAATTTACAAAAAAGATGGCTCTCTGCTGTATTAAGGGGACCCAGTTCAACGACGTACAGTTTTATGGCTTCCAGAAAATACGAACTTTCTTCGAACCATTTGAGTACCCTACCCCCTTAACGCACGTGTTCCGAGTACCGAAGAACACGTGAAATGGGGACCTCTTCGTTCCGCGTCGGAGATACGCGTCCCCTGTTACGTGTGCCGTGAGTTTTGCACCCCTCACGTGAAATGGACACGTGCGCGAAAACGCTTCAGCGTCTTACACGTGTATATGCGTCGCCGTTGCGCGATCGTGGATCGAATAGATCGGAGAAGCATCGAGCTACGCGACACAAAGGAATATCTTCACGAAGCTACAACGAGGATCGTTTCATCCTTGTGCATCCCCGTCGCGGCTTCCTCGAGGAGCTGCGCGAACTTTATTACCCCTAGGAAGTCGACGATGGGTCACCGGTCGTGGTAACGATTCCACGAGCATTCCGCCGCGTATTTCTTCGCTGTATGTATTTACCCCACGTATTTTCCCGCGTGACAGGCGAATCGTTCCTCGTGCGAACTAAAAAGTCTCACCAGACACGTGACGACAGGTTCGTGGAATTATTCGTATAGTTTATCGGGGGAACATTTGACAAGTACACTGAAAAATATGCGTAAATTTCGAGTGAACGACAATTGGATATTATCGCTTGTATATTTCCGTTGGAACGTGGATATCTGGAAGTTTTTGCTGTTTGACGAGGGTGTGAATAAAATATTCTGCTAAGGAAACAATTTTTTCATGACTCATATTTTCTGAGATTCGAATGTATAGATATTAACCTCGTATTAACTTTAATTTCTTTTACATGGATACACGCACATGAAAATTCACTTGAAAAATGATCTTATTATTTTCCCCATGAACGAGAATCAAGCATGAAAAACGAAGCAAAGAGCGCCGTTGCGGATTACGCCAGTATACCATTCTTCATCTGTATCGCCCATGGGAATGATCGAACGTTTGAAAGTCCGCATTATTTCAGCGTCACCATCGCGGGCATCGGTTTCATCAATTAGGTTACTTAAATGTTTGCCCGAGGAAAATCCCGATGAAAATTACGAAGAGCCGTTCCGACGCATACGTTACCAAACTCGCATTATGGTCGAGAATCAGCATCGAATAAATTATTAAAAGCTTAAACCGACGCCCAAGTATGAATTAATTAGCGCGAGCATTAATGGATTTAGTTGAGTATTTGACTAATGCGACAACTGAATGTCGCGTACTTCCGACCCGATCGTTTCCGAACGTTATCACCTAAATTGTTCGTTTGTTTGTCCACGGAAACAATCAACGCGCGTCGACGAACGGACTCGATTTGTTTTAAAAAAAGACTGCAGGTTGGAAAGAAACGAAAAAAAAAAATACGTCGAATATAACGAAAAGGCCGAACGACACCATTCGGGTTTATCAGGGATTCTCAACGACAGCCATTTGCAATTTTTAAGGATTACGTGGAGAAAAATATGATGTCGTTTCTGGTAAATTCAGTCGATATTAATTTTTGCCTAATAGAATAAATTTATGCATTACTTGGACGATTCTCCCGTGTATTGATCATCTTTATAATAATAACATAAAATTATATAATTCACTTGTGTTTGAATCGATCCCGATGCGCGTTTCCCGAACTTGTCATTACAGGAGCATATTTTGTAACACATACAGATTGTGTTGTAATTTTATTTTTTATTCAATGTTTCCTATGGATGATCAGTACGCAGCCAAAACCGTTTCTATAATGTACAGAAAATTTACTCAATGGGTATTTGTGCACGCTTATTTCGTAAATCCTAAATTCCACGGTTCACTGAGAATGTAAATAACAAAACAAAACTACTGGTTTATCCTGCTTTGCAATATTATATTTTATTCGTATCAGTGTACTTCTATAATCCTACATATTTTAAATAAATAATCTGCACGACTATTTCGATCAACGAACAGTACTCGCGGCTACGAAAAATATACCTACGAATAAGACTGAGGGAAATCGCCGTACCAAAATGGTTGGGAAATGCTGGGTTATACAATAAAACGCGAATATCGTTCAACGAGGGTGTCGTACGAAGTCGAAATGTGCAAGTTTTACACGGTCCGCGCCGCCCGTGTCACGGTTTCTGCTTTTGTTTCGCGTTGTGTTTCAGAGTCGACATCGAAACAATCGGCCAGCAAGCCCCCTTTAACGTTTTGCATCTAATAAACGACGGGCGCGTGCTCGATGATCGAGAATAGCAACCCGTAGCGACCGAATAAGCGGAACGACAGACCGAACCAGAAACTGGGGTTCGTCCTCGAAACAGAAGTTAATCACTTCGATCGCGTGCACAGGTTGCTTCCGCCTAAACATTCTATCCGGGTCACTCCATATCAACTCTGACAGTTTGGTTCTTTAAGTAACATTCCCAATGAACCTGAACGCTCATAAATACACTGCGGATTTTTATGGAAAATAAAATCTTCGTGAACGTGCCTACAAAAATTGAACCTAAATAGGAATTTATTTTATTCTGCGAATGTTATAACATGAACTCTACTTTCAATCTTTTTTATATTCTTGCATATTGTTTGCATTTTGTAGTTTCTTGCACACTCGAAATTTCCTATAAATGCATAAAGATCCACAGTCTACTCATAAATATTCATACCCTCTATGTCTATTAAAGAAGTTTGTTTAAATTAAATAATAGACTTGATGTTTTCAAATAAATGTTTCATTATAAATATGCAGCGTGCGCTACTCGGGCGCTGTGATTGGTCGGTGGTTTTTCGTTAATAATTCAAAAACGGAGAACCATCCGACATTTTTGCAAAGGAAATTGTGGTTCGGAATCGTCTCAGCTACCCCTCATTACCAGTTCTTACAAATTCTGATCAATTCTGAGACACCCTGTATAAGGCTTTGGAATTGAATCGTTTGAAAACTGTTTTGGTAGCTCTAATATTCTGTTCAAACTTTTCCATTCTAAGTCAAACCGGAAATTTATACAAATTAAAATAGTATTGTAAATTACTGTAGGAGTCTAAACGAAAAATAAGGCACGGGGATTCGAAGCCACGATCCTCGGATCCACAGTCGACCGCTTTACCTACGCGACCAATCCCGTAGCCTACGTTTCGTGTTCTTATTTGACTCCTTATTGTTGGGTATGGGAGGCGCGGACACTACACTCGGCTATCCTGAATTGACATTCATTCGCCCTCGAATGTCCGTTTTCTCGGGTTTCGCGTCTCAACAACAGTGCGCGCCGCGCCCTCTTTCGCGAGTGTACTCCCCTCTCTCTTTCTCTCTCGGGTTTTGCGTCTCAACAGCAGTGCGCGCCGCACCCTCTTTCGCGAGTGTACTCCCCTCTCTCTTTCTGGAACGTTGTTCTCTCTCGACGCCTCATTGTTGCCCGCTCCACCGTCCTTCGCGTGGCATTGTTGTTCATCGTCACTCATCGTCACTGGCCGGTCCTCTTCGGTATAGTTGCCGCTGTAACCCCCCACCCCGGACGAGCCCCCATATGTAGGAGTCTAAACGAAAAATAAGGCACGGGAATTCGACGCCACGATCCTCGGATCCACAGTCGAGCGCTTTACCTACGCGACCAATCCCGTACCCTACGTTTCGTGTTCTTATTTGACTCCTTATTGTTGGGTATGGGAGGCGCGGATACTACATTACTCATTGTATTGTACCGCACCAGTGTACGTGCCAAGAGTCTGTCCATCACTGTTGTTTATGATTTCGAAGTTATCAATTCGTTGCGAGCGTACAATCGTCAAATTTGTTCGAATTTGGCGTATACATTTTATACCCCATCCTTTCAGTCGGAAACTTCGGACATAAATGGGTTAACCGGGCTTGCTTGCTAGCACTGAAATATCATCAAACTCCGCATCGTCTCGGACCCCAAGCAAGTACGTCACAGCAACCCCGTCGAAGAAACTTTAGGGTAGGGACTGCTAGGAGGGTCGAAGAACAGGGAATCTCCCAAGAAACTGTCAATCATATTTCTTCTACCTACTTGTGCTTCCCCTTCATAGTTCTGTCTCATTTTTATTAGTTCTCAATTTCATTTCTCCAATTATCGAAAATTAATATTTTATAATTGAAGTAGGAAATAAACATAAATTCATCTATCTCTAAATACCACTAAAAGAAATTACAACAAACGATTGCCTCTTAATTCTACATTACTATCTCTTTACTAAATTTTTAAAACACAAAGCAAATATTCATACAGTGATCGTTAGTATAAATTAGAGTTGTATTTCCCTTAAAAAATGCTGTATAAAAATATGTTTCGAAAATTGTCTTCATTTTAGGGATGCATCTATGGTATAGATTGTACGGAGCCATGGGGTCGTTAATAATTTCGTCCGATGAAAAATGGCCGGTAGCGAAAAAGAGTTTAAGACCGCTCCGTGGTACAAGGAATCTCGATAGAAGGAATTCGAGAAAAACGGGTGGCGGTCGGTGGCGAAGACTATACGGCCCAGCCACGCTGACAATGGCTCACGTAAAACAGATACGACGGAAAGCGAGGTAAAGGGGTTGGGCTCGAACGTTGATAGGGGACAGGGTCGAATTTATGGGAGTTACCCGGCGCAAGAATAAGGGGCCAGCCAACCCTTACATCTCCGTTTTACTACCCTTTCGCGAGATTTGCATAACGTCCCTGGGCATCTTGCGCTCGCGGCCGGGCGTCGGTCCTCCCTCTGATTTCCTTTTCCGTTCGCCATCGCCACCGGTCGTTGGTCGAAAGAAACCTTTCGCCGCTTCCATAGATCGACGAAAGCCTCGATAATGAGATGACTTGGTAACGAAGTTCGTTCGTATCGGCTCGATCCCACTACCGATCCTCAAGGTTTCCTGAAAATCTTTTATGGGAGGTTAATTGGGATCGATCGACGTTCAGCCTTTGACCCTTCGAGCGTGCACGCTGACGGCTATTTGGTCGAGGGGAACGTTTAATTGGTTCCAGCGTTTCTCAGCTTTCGTTGCAATCAATTACCTTTGCTTGTATCGCTTCCTGGATTCCATTTTTTTTTAATTTATTTTTTTTTTTTTTCGTTTGATCGATACAGTATGTTACAAGAGAGACTTCACGTGAATCCCTATTACGCTAGGCATTTTTTTCCCCTTGGACTGGTTTCGTTCGAACACGTTTATGAATACCGCGGTACGTTTTATTGCATCCGAGGCCGATGCATCGATATCGCAAAGAAACTTTTTCACTTGAAAACGCTTTGGTCTGGTTTCGATGTATTTACGAATACGCTGCGCTGGTTTATTTTATACTTGCAGCTAGCTTCCCAATCTGTTGCCACGACTCGCGCAGGATGCTGATTTAAACGAATCCGTTAAGTACATTTAGTATTCCTTTCTATTTGTTTTCGTGCGTCATGAAAAACTCGACACACATAGCAGCCGATGCTCTGTGTTGAATGGATAGTACGTATCTACTTGTGTATTAAATTTTATCGAAATTTGACGAATCTCCGATGGGCAGGCGAACAAAAGATTTTTAAAATGGATCTTCCATCATGGATGTTATTCGGTACAATAAATCCGGGAATATCGTAAATTTGTAAAACGAAGCTATGAAAATTCACACTGTTTAAAGATTTATTTATATTATTTATGTGTGTCATTATGTACTTTTTTATAATTTGGTTTATTTAGTGAAATGTCAATGAACAACTTCCATGTTTTTATGGGTGTGACCTCCATAATTATACGCGAAAGTGTATTTATTCTTTTTAGATCTTTTACACTTAATATTTCCAGTCATTTCCCCGCAATGTTTCTCTTTCGCAATTATTTTCCATTCTTCTGTTTCCGTAAAAACTATCAGCACTGATGAAACGAAAATAACTTTATCTTTCACGCGTCTCATAATAACATCGGGTTTCGTTTTCCATAGATTACCATTTATTCCTTCATTCAAGGTATTTTTTAAAGGAAAGGTCTTCTCTCTATTAAGCACCAGTAGAAAAAGCCTTCTTAACATTTAGAAGACCTAGAGTCCTGCAGAAATGGAACTCGAACCTTTTTCACAGGAACTGGTTGGCAGGAACGATTCGAGTGATCATTACTTTCATCGATACGTATTTTCACTCCAATCCTAAAAAAACTGACTCCTGGTAATTCAAGCATGTTATTTTCATTCAATTAGGTACATATTTACGTATCGGAATGAACGTTTTCATTTTTCGACCAGGCCATCTTCAGATGAAGACTATGTTTACAACAAATTGTATATAAATAAAATGAAAGAACTAATAGTATGAATGACCATAAGGTTCTTTGTATCTTTCTGTTCGAAAACGTTCACGTGAGATTGCTAACGTAGCATAATTAAGTGTCATATGAATTGTATCTTCCTTTCAACTCTAATTTTGCATACAATTTTCTCCAATGCTACTCTAAACGTAAAACTTCCCTGAAGATTGAAGAACTGATTCCAACGCGTACCTAGTCGAACAAAAATACATTGCTCGACCCACAAGAGTCTAAACGATATACATAGATATATAGAACTATACCTATACCAGGTACCTTCCATATATTAAAAAGGAAAGGCCTAAAATAACAAACGTTTCGTATGTTACCATCTCTTCAGAATTCTCTATCTCCTCTGAAGCTCGCCACGTCGATGGCATTGATCTGAGTTTAATTAAAAGATCACCAAAAGTTCCCGAGGTTACAGCGACGCGGGGACTGTTTTCGTTCTCCCTGAAAGTCGGTTCATTGACTTTAATTTCGGCATTAGCTCCTCGGACTCTTTTTCCCCGGGATCCTTCGTCTTTTTCTCGCTCGTCTCGCGTCCCTCGTCGGGTGTATCTCTGCTTCTTGATTTAGAAATCGACCATGCCGTCCTAGCGATGCTACGGGAGCAGCGTCTGTAATTGGATGATTCTGCTTTATTGACAGTGGAATTAACTCTTACTCGAGCGTGCTTTCCGCTCGAGATGCAAGACGATTTCCCGCGACTCCGATTTTCACCGAACCGCTTCATTACACACTTTCTCACGGATGCCGAACGATCCTCTCTAATGTTACTCGAATAGAAAGGCTTGCGACTATAAGAAATAGACAGCGAAAGCATCACTGGCCCGAAAACAGCTCAATTTATTTTAAACGTTGATGCGCACCATAGAGATTTTTCTTTTTAAATTGTGAGTTTAGATAATCATTTTCGAGGTTGAATATTTTTCAATTTAGCTTCTATAGAATTTATATTGAATACAAATTATTTTAATTCAATAATTCGTTTTTAGACACGGCACAATATTAAATATAAAATAATAGCATATAATAGCATATTCTATAGTAATATTAAATTCATTGCAATCTATATGTTATACAAATCTCGTTGGAATTTGTTCAATCTGAAAACTATTATTAAACTCCTCGATATCAAAGATGAGTTACCTGTTATTATACGTAAGAAGTTCATCTCTGTACATTTTCAAAAAATAAAATTTACCTACATGTAACATTCGCAGGTATTGCCGATCACATCGATATAAAAATGTACTCTCGATTAATAATAAATATTCACCAACCGTCGAACGCGTTACATTCCCCCCTCCCCCACCACCACCCTCCCAAAGAAATTCTTATCACCAAGGTCAATCACCATCTCTCCTGTAAAGCACCCTGAAACACGTACCGTGCAAGCGATTGGTCCAGGTGATCGTCGCTGGGTAAAACCGAGCAAGGGTGGTGCATATATCCGCGTAAGAGGGAGGAAACGGTTCGATGTAGTTCCCATCTCGACGCTGGCTTGAAAACATCGAGAAAACTTCGAAGGGGAAGCAATAGTCACGAGTGGGAAGTTCTGAATGTCCACTAACAATCTGCGCCGTTAGAAAGCCAAACCCCACCCTTCTGTTTGGCTTCCAGCATTCTGTATCAACCCTCCGTAGCGGCCGTCGTCGTTCCACCTACACCCCGTGCACCCTGCTCGAGCGTCTTGCTGCTTTATGGCACGGAGATTCTAATTTACAGTCACGCTCCGAACCGATCCTTCTCCTTTCCTCCTCGCGATTCTTCTTCCTCCTATCTCCGTTCGGTCTATTACACCGTTGACCTACAAACTCCGTCTACCGTTCGGCGTATATACGGTCGGCGAAACTTTGATGGAGCGCGACTTTGGGAAAATAGAAACTTCCATCAGATATGGCCGGATATTGCGATATTTGAGAGCGTCGTCGTCGTCGTCGACGGGCCGACCCTCCGTTCTCTTGATTCGTTTCGTTGACGGTCCGGCGATTGTTCCAGCGATGAATGTATCGTCGTAAAAACCGGAAACGGGTTATTGCGTTTTCGGTCGGGAGAGGGGCCGGGCAGGTGCAACGAGTTTGCAGTTAAATTTCTTGGCTCGAGCCTCTCGGTCGAATATTCGTATACAAATTCAGCTTGATGACGAACGAAGCGAGGTATAACTAGGTTTGGGCTATTTGTCGAAATAGGTGCACGAGATTTTTGAATAGATTCCAGAGGAAGTCTTTCATTGGAACGTTTCGCGATTCCAATGGGAATTGTTGATGCGGGAAATCTGCTTTCCATTGTATTTTGTAAAACTGATCGTTATGGTTTAACGGTAGGTAAATCGGATGACAGGGCTGAGACAGGAAATATATCATCTTGATGCTTCTCGTAGTAAGATTTATTGGGTTGTCTGGAATGTCCATGTCGATGTTTGGTAGGTGGTACAGGTCTGAATATATATCGGAATGGTTGAAAATAAATAACATGTACGTATCCTTTAAAAGGTGGAAAGGTTGCGGAACAAAATGGTACCGATGTAATTCAAGAAATGTATATCAAAATTCAAATGTGCCATTGTATCATCTTGGAAGGTGATACTTGGGAAATTAATATTTAGCCTGTGACCTAAACTTGGTCATCTGGAATGTCTAAGCATTTACTTTAAGTACTAGTCCAAGGATTTTATGTTCTTTTGTTCAATATAAATATTGTTTGACAGACTAAAATTGTGGAATTTTATTAAACCAAACTCACTTTTATGTACTAACATAACAGCAGCATATCCACTCCCTCCAACACTAATATTGTATACTGTGTACCAATATCAGTACCAATATCATTTGTAACTACTATCCCAACCAAAAATTAAAATAATTTATAATTATAAGAAATTACTTGCAATCTCTTGCATGAAGCCTAGAGTTCATATCAACATTTTTGTTTCGAGTTTTCTGAGTCTCTCGCTCTAGAATGCATGCGTCCAAAATGTCACGCGTGCCTAGAAGCCTGCTCTATTCAAATTCAAGAGCTGCAAACGTCATCCACGTCGCTCACCAAAGCGAAACGGGCGTTAAATCGCTGAATGATGCGTCGAGTCTCCCCGACGTACCTCGGACGTCATCCCGTTGATTTCTTTCCGTCGCGGATTTTTCTTCTCCTCGCCTCTTTCGGTCGCTCCTTCCGTTCACCTTTTTTCCTCGGCGCCCGTGGAGAATGAGAATTCCGACTTGGCCGCACGAAAAACGCGCGAGATCGACGGGAATTTAATTAAAGCGACGCGCGTCAAATGGAAAGGGGCCCTCGCTGGACGCGTGTTCGCGCCATCATCCGTGTGCTGGAGTCTTCAACAGTTTATCGGCTGGAGCCCTGGACGATTACGGAATTCCCTTGGTTTTAAGCGAAATCTCGAAAAATCTTAGATAAATTATGCGCATAGATGTCGTAGGAACAGTTTAGAGTCTAAGGAAAGAGTCCAAGTCCCTTTTTGTTTGGATGTCAATTGTCCTCTATTGGAACTTTTGGACGAGTAAACCTTGAGTCACGATAAAAAGGTGTTTGTAAGTGCCAAATTCAGAATATTTATTACGGTTTTCGGTACTTATATGCGAGTCTTTCCTAAAATATAGAAACTTAGATTAGGATGTGTTATGATCCCACAGGAGCTAAAATATTATTAAATGTGTTGAATAATGCTACTCAAATGACACGATGAACTTGATCTAGAGAAGTTTACTAGTCATAGTTATACAGCAGAACTTATATTGAGAACTGAAGGAGAACTAAAAGAAAGAAATTTCATTTTCAGTCCAATAAATTAATTATGAATTTCAGACGTCCCTAACAATCGCATATTTAATTCCTTTGAAGAGTGTACGAGTCTTAGAAATAGAAACAAAATTTAAATTATTAATGAAATATCTACGAGACAACCTGAAACTGTTCCATATTTTGTAAAAAAAAAGACACTATTAATCTACGTTAATAATAGCTACATACACTTGAAAGCTTCCGTGTAAAAAATCCAAAAATGTTTAGCTGAAAATAGACGATGCACATATTCCTATAGGGACGCATTGTTCAAATTACGATTATTCTTTTCCGTCCGCGGACCTGGAAAGTGTCGAGGGAATTCTGGGAAACGTCTTTTATGCAATTGGGCGGCCTAGCGAATATCTGAGTTTTATTTGACAGCTTATTTGTCAGCCATACGGGGTCGAGGCGGTGCAACGAAAACGTTTCCGCTTCTGGAGTTCTCATCTGCAATTTTGGCACGCGAGACGCGGTGCAGTTTTACATTTACGAACTTCTAAGGCAGCGACGTTTGGCGGTTGGATCACTTTCAACTCGAGGTTGAATGGGAAAATGGGTAGAAAAAGATTGAAGAAAATCATCGAGGTTAAACTTTTATTTTTTTATTTTTTTTTTTGTGATGCGTGTAGAATACATTTATTTGTTATTTTAGGAAGTTCTGGAGTAGTTATTTAGGGTAGAATCGTACTAATAATATGTATTGAAAATATAAAGTCTAAAATTCATAAAAGACACTGGATAGATAATAATAATTCTTATAAATACCTCTAACGGTCACTTGAAAATAATAATAATTCTTGAAATTACAAAGGCTAAATTCGGAAAAGGGACTTTAATTTGAAACGCACAATTTATTCCAAACATCCCCATCGAAAAATCTTAAACCAACCCCGCGATTCACTCTGAATATTGCATAGCCATCGAAAATTATGCTTGGCGGTGGATTCCGCTATCACGAAAAGCCCATCTTCTTGCTTATCGATCGTACTCATCGATCGTAAATCGCGTCGATGAGCTGCAAGGAATGAAATGCATTTTCGCGATGCAAATGTTATGTCTGTATGTCCACGGTGACTGCATTGTTTGGCCGGTGTGTTACCAAATATTGGTGAATCGAATCTCATAACGGATTGTTTATTTCCACGTATAGTATGGTCAACATAAACTAGGATAAATAGCCGTCGAGCGAGACGCAGTTATACCGCAAAGTATTTACATGCGTCGAGCTCCGGTGCTCGTTCACGTTAATTGTACGCAAGCCAACGTTTATGTTTATTATTCGCCGATTCCCCCCGATTCGCATTCATTTTATCCATGTCACAAGCGACGTTTCACGTTTTAAGTAAGCGATCCATTCGGAACAACCGATATTTTCGATATTTATTTTATTGACAATTTTCTTCATTTTCGAATCTCTCGCTGGAAAGATTTATCCAGATTTGGTCCAGATGTTTGAGATGTTGGATAAATGAATTATCAAATGATACATTAAACGATTTTTTAGTTTTTTTTTTTTCTTTTTTTTTTAATAAATTAAAATTCACACCAGACAGGGATACACAATATTGGAACATTTATTTTTATTTATTATCATAAATTTATTTTTAAAGATTCGTTGGATGTCAACTATTAAATCATGCATACATGCATGTGTATTCATTATCCTTAATGAACTTCGTTTATATAAATAAATGCGGTAATATTTTGTCTAATTTAATAAAATATTAATTTTAACAACTGGGAATAATACTCAAATATATTCCCGTGTAATTTCACCGTGAATTCTGATTTTCCAATGAATATTATTTTGAACAATGCGCAGGCAAGAGAGGGCCAATTTTGTATGTAAATCGTTGAGTGAAAAATTGAGGCAGGCAGGTGGTAATATCTTGTAGAGATCAGTGGAATTAACGTTAATATTAAACAATTCCTGTAATGGACTCGCAGAGTGACAAATTAAATTTTTCAAAATTGCTAGATTTACGCCTGCAAAAATCATCAACGCGTGATCCCAAAAATAAAGGCTTACTTGGCTTACAAAACAGTCTAAAATTCACGAGTAAAATCATTTGAAAAGGCATATTATTTGATCATTCATCATTCGTACAACTGTAATAAATTTCAAGATTGTCCATCCACCCCCATTCTCGCAAATCACTTGAAAACGTGTCCCCGAATTTATTCCCCCGCTCTGGGGTGATATTTTTAATTAATGCAAACACGTTTCCCCTCGTTGTTTTTTGTTAGGTCGTTGGACGTTTTCCACAGCGACGCGGTGGCCCGTTCGCGAACGATAGTCATTCTAATTTAAAGGTACACGCGAAATTCCAGTTCGGAGGATATAAAAGTCACGGTCGGGAGAAAGTTACGGGGGCATCGGAGGATGGCCCGACCCAGCACACGCGCCCGTGGCATTTAATAAGTAGGTTAGGGGATGCATTGGAAATGATGGGACAGCAAATACCTCCGATGCCGATCGAAACAGGTCCCCGTCGAAGGATGCACGTTAAGGGAAACGTTTCTTTTTCCCTTTTTCACTCCACAGTGGCCGTTGAATCGGAGACATTCGAGGCACGACGCAAACCGTGGTATTCGCCGCGACGCACGAGTACGCAATTCAGCGAATCGTCGATACAGAATTCGGAGAGGAATCCGCCAGGCACGATAAAGTCTTTATTTCGACATCGAAACCCTCGTACCGAAAACAGCACGACTCTTCAAACAATTCTACGGCGAACAACTGCTGGCCTGCCAGACGCGGCTAGGTCTGAAATATATATAAACTACTTGAAAACTTTACTTGAAAATATCGAACCAATGATTCCTTAAAATTTTTTGTATCTTTTCTAACTTCTTTTTGAAATATTAAGTACGATGTTTAGTTTTTCTTGCCTCTTTATATACTCGTTTAACGATCAAATTGTTGGTCGAAACATCGTTTTATTCAATTGATACAATGTTTACTTTGTTCCGTCGTAAAAATTGAATTCACAATTCCTTGAAATATCTCTATTCGTCAAAAAATACACATGGCTTAAAAAAAAAACACACACACACACACAAATGAATACGTCTATTAAACCTGAAACTGGCATTCTCGATAGTTTTCTGACGAACAAAAATATCAAATACTATCCAATTTTTAGAGTCCCCAAACTACGTTACCCAATCAATTTTCAAACTCGATTTCCTCGAAACCGAGCGCCCGCTGCGAGCAAATTTCATCTCCCATATCTTCGACATACTTTCATCCGAGCAATCGTCCTCCGCACAACGCCGTGCAAAACGGTGGTAAAACTTGTAATCGATCGCATGTTTGTGTATTCGTGACACGTGAAAATATGGGAATATGTGTGAACATGTGCGTGAGCCCAAAAATATATAAAATACACAGTTTAGAAGATGGAGGATACTTTGGTTTAAATCTCAATTTTATATCTAAATATTTTTATGAATATATCCTATTTTTTGTCATATATTATTTGTATATACTTTATATATTATAAATGTAAATTTAAGAATATAAATATCTTATAGTTATGTGTATGTATCTTTATCTGAATATATTTCATTATCCTTCATAAATTTCAATTCTTCATCCGAACCTCTGAACAGTTACGCCTTCAAATTTCGAAAACAGGAGGTGAATGAAATAAGAAATACTTGGACGATAAAATCAATGATTTCCATTGCAGAATTTGCATCTTCTATGAACCAGAAATCTTACATAAATTTCCACCGTCAATTTCTGACGTCTTCACTTTGAAAATTACCTCCAGCTCGTCCCAGTTTCTAAAGTAATTCTACACCAGAGAATCCCAACGCATCACAGGCCTCTTCCGCGCGCGAAGTAAGCTTCAATACTTCATTTATTATTATTCCGAGCTGCGAGCTCTCTCCGAACACGTTCAACGTCGCTCGAATCAAAAGCAAGAGTCGTAGAAGGCTGACGCGCAATCGTGCAACGCGTATAATGCATAAAGTTTAACGACAAGTGCAAGATTTTCATTCTCGCGACATCTCTTACACGGCCGAGCGCGATATTACACATTATCAAAGTTACGACTGAGTTTCTCGTCGCGCGCCCTCGCAGAGCTGCCAGCATTATTGAAAGGATAAAATCCTTGTATCGTAGCGATACGTCGTGATTGCCTGACGTCATTTTATTTTTCCAATAAACCTTTTAGGATAGAGGGGAGAGTCTATCTCTCTCGTTTCTTGTGCATTGCTTGAGATGGCTCGCAGGCATTATGAACGAGAGAACAAATAGGGATAAAGGAATAAAGTGCGAGGGAAACAGAGTCACGGAGCGAGGGAGTGGGTCAGAGAGCTATCAAAGGATGAAGATCGAGAAATGATAAGCGGATCGTCTGTAATATCGTAGATCTTGTCACTTGAAGGGGTTAAAGGGCGTGACTCTTCCGCTGGATGATTTGTACCCAACCTTTTTGCCTCTTGTTCGTGATCACCTTCTTTGGAAGGTTACTCGAAGAAGCCAAAATTAAGGAGTTGCATATTGCTTGCAAACTCGAATGGGATGAATATTATTTTTTGTATAATAAGGACACTTGATTTCAACGCTATCTCAGTCGTCGACAATACGCCGACGTAGAAATTAATTTCATGCCTGATGCACAATAATTTATAGCTCTATTTTAAACAGATATATTCTTGACATTTTGATACATTGGAGTATCAACTCTCTCACATACTTTTCCCTACCTCACTCTGCGTGGAAATTGAACAGAAACCTTGAATCGATCTGACGTCGTATAGTTACACCTAAAAAAAAAAAAAAAACACACAGTTGACCGTCATATCTCCTCCGCACCTCCATCAATAAAAATGTTATTGTCACCACGTTACGTGTCCCTCGAAACAACCCTATCTTTCTATCGTTCAAAGCAATCTAATTATGCAGGTGGCCCTAATTTAGATGGTTCCCGCTCCGCATAAAACAGGACGACTCCTCGGTCGAGAGATTAGAAATAGTGTAGAACACCCTCCCACGGTAAATTGTCGGCTCTCTCTGGCAGCTGTAATTGAATGTGATAAGCGCGAGCGTCGGTGTACGATATCGCAACAGTGGGGCGCCTCTGCGTATATATATCGAGTAAATTCCTACGTATTTAGCCGTGCAGCCAGGTGCACAGCGATTCGACATCCGCGGGAAGTAATCGATGGCCCTACACGGTGCGTGACGATTCAATTACGAACCGACGACGCAGACTTGCCGGAATTAACTGTGGATAAAGCCGAATCGAATTGTCACGATCGACCGTCACGAACAGGTAGACCAGGTACTGGGGGCGCACGTCGAGCCCACCGACAGCTTGACAGCCGTATAAATATCTCACGTGCAAATCCGGCCAGCCGTAAATCTTTAAGTAGTCGACGAGAGAAAATGGCCGTGGCCATCCGAGTTAAGGCAGATCCAACGTTGCCCGACGCTGGGATTTATCGAATATAACTCACAACATCGGGAACAGATCGCGCTTATTTCGCAGATCGTCCCCTACCGCCGTTATTTCCCTCCTTCCACTAACCGAAACAAGTGCGCCGGACGATTTATTCAGCGCGGAATCCGATTGTTCTTCGAAAATTATACGATGCCGCCCGCGGAAAACGAGACGAAATACTACTGTGCGTCGAGAATTCAGGTGAAATTTTAACACACTCGGTTTATGACGCGGACGTGACTCCGTCGCCATTTTGGAGGATCGCAGAATTTGCTGCGATAAATTACCCTTGTGTAGGAGGATGTACAAATTTTATTCGGGACCTGGAACCTTTGGAGGTCGTGCTGGCAGTTGATAGAGAGTGACAAGTCATCTGTGGTGCGGAGAGAAATATACAGGGTGTCCCAAAAGTCGGGGAGGAGCCGGAAATGGGGGGTAGCTGAGACGATTCTGAACAACAATTTCCTTTGCAAAAATGTCGGATGGGGCTTCGTTAAGGAGATATTAAGCGAAAACCTCGACCAATCAGGGCGCGCGTAGACCGTTGGAGCGGCCGCGGTAGCGAAGGCTACGCACTAGGTGGCAGCGTCAATGTCCTTCGATGCACGTCGAGTCACTTGTTCGCGTACAAGCGCGGCCGCTTGTAAGTAGGAGTCTATACGAAAAATAACGCACGGGGATTCGAACCCACGATCCTCGGATCCACAGTCGACCACTTTAACTACGCGACCAATCCCGTAGCCTACGTTTCGTGTTCTTATTTGACTCCTTATTGTTGGGTATGGGAGGCGCGGATACTACACTCGGCTATCCTGAATTGACATTCATTCGCCCTCGAATGTCCGTTTTCTCGGGTTTCGCGTCTCAACAACAGTGCGCGCCGCGCCCTCTTTCGCGAGTGTACTCCCCTCTCTCTTTCTCTCTCGACGCCTCATTGTTGCCCGCTCCACCGTCAACACGACACCGTCGTAGCCTTCGCTACCGCGGCCGCTCCAACGGTCTACGCGCGCTCTGATTGGTCGGGGTTTTCGCTTAATATCTCCTTAACGAAGCCCCATCCGACATTTTTGCAAAGGAAATTGTTGTTCAGAATCGTCTCAGCTACCCCCCATTTCCGGCTCCTCCCCGACTTTTGGGACACCCTGTATACTATTTTAGTATTCGCGCCTCCCATACCCAACAGTAAGGAGTCAAATGAGAACATGAAACGTATAATAATAATAATAGAGAATACTCTCCAAGAAAATCAATTTTATAACGGAAAATTATATATTGGAGTAAACAATTATGTATGGAAGCCCAGTACGTGTAATGAAACTGCAAGCTGTAGCGTCGATACGCTAAAGTTTCTAATTATATTTTATACGCATCGAAATACCACTATATTCCAATAGATAATTTTCCATCGTAAAATTAGTTTTTGTTTACTTGTAGAAGGTCGTGTATTACGCAATAAATATTGGTCGACGTAGAGACGATGCTTCCCGTCGACACTTCTCTTTAAAATTATGGAGGTAATATATTTAATATATCACGTATAGCAACGGAATCCTATAATCCAGCTTCCTGAAAAACTAGGTTAAAATCTGACAGGGACAGGTTCCTTATTAAGTGTTAAAACGAACGATATCGGGACGTGATATATCTCGAGTGCAAAGAGGTTAAACTTCGCACGACCTCTTTCCATAACGATAACCGCGTTAATTCGTCGATCGCAATCGAAATAAAAGATCGAGATCACTTTTCGACGATCGCCGTTCCAGAAATGAGAAACCAGCGACAACTTTTCCACGGCACAGTTCTGTTCGTTCAAACGTTTCTCCTTGAACTAGTTCTCTTCTCGACGGCTCGCTACAAGTGGAAAAAATGCCGCCTGCATTGTCCAAGTTCTTATAAAAGAGCCAGTCGAGTTTAGGCTTAGTCCCCTTTTATGCATGCGCCTCTCCAGAAAAGAATACTCCAGATCTTTAACAAATGTGTGACTCCAAATAAGCAAAGCTGAAACACCCTTCGCAAACGCTGAAGGCACGATTCTGCAAAGGTGTCTATCCATCTTTAAGCGTGCTTTATGCATTTATGTTGATGAATTCGATACTGTGTGCATTCGAGGTAATAATATCCACTGTACATTTCAGATTTGGAGCTCCAAATGAAATACGTCTATACGTTGGAGTTTTAATTGATTGAGTTTTCTTTAAAAAATAATTCACCATGAAGTGTATATATAATAATAATAATAATAATAATTCTTCCTTCAAATAGTCTCATTTTCAAGTTCTTTTTAACCACTTCAAACAAAAAAGAACAGAAGTGTTTCTGATTTATACAAGTCTCCATACAAGGTAGATTGACATTCCTATAAAAGTTCAATCAATTCCAAATTGCCCACCTCGTGAAACGAATTTGTCCCCTGGCCAAAAATGCAACCTTCGTCAATGAAAACGGACTATGAATATTCTATATCTACCGTACTCAACTTTATGATCCTTGTTTTCCTACGCGTGTGCTTGTAAAATTTGAAGTCGATTGCTGCATCATTTTCCGGGATATAAACTACGTCATTTTACAAAATGCCGTTCAGAGGAAAACAGCTTTAAAGTTTCAAGTTGGGCTACGGGATAGATAAGACGGACATTTTTGAACTCGCATCTAATCAGCTATTCGAGTGGCATATAGTAAACTCTCGAGGTTCCCCTTTCGCGCTGCAACTCTTTGGAGAAGGTTTCGACCGACACGCCTAAGTTGCTTGTTGTGCTCGCCCGTCCCTGTCAGCTTCTCATCATTTTAGCCTCGGGGGCAATTTTAAGTCCCATGACCTCCATCGTTGTTAGGAAAGACGCGAAGCCTTCGGTGAGGATACAAGACGCCTGAGCTGCTATTTCCATTATTATTACCAGACTGTGGATGATCATGCAAAGACGTATTTTTCTATGCATAAATGAAGAACGGAAACTTAAGTTAAAGTATGTTTTGACTTCTAAATATTATGTATTTTATTTTTCGTATTTTATATATTTATGCATTTGTTCACATCTTTGTATATTTTTATACAATATATACGTATAAAGATTTGCAGTGTTATTAATATTATTACAAGGATGCCACAAAAGCAACTTGATGCGTATTACACTTAAAGTCTGAAGACCAACTGAATTATGTTTCCACCCCTGGCTAGCAAAACCAGCCCTTTTTTCTTTATTCGACTCGTGGAGGTAGGTACTAAAAGTATTCCTCTAACTCTAGTCTCTTGCATTGGAAGGACGTTCATTCTTGGATATCTTCTTAATCATAAAGTCTAATATACCAACATCAAGGGATAAACCGTGATTATATTCAAACTATATGCTTCACGATAAAGGCCTCCTGGATTTCCTCAACCAAAAAATGGTTATATCTCCAGAGACTTAGGAGACATCCTCTACCATCTGCTAAATACCAAGGTCAAGAGTCCCCATGCCAAGAAAATGATCAACTCCTAATTCCTTAGTTAGACTTATCCAATTCATGCAGGTTGTAAACTTGAATACCATAAACTCTAATCTTGAGAAGAGACGTTTATTCTTGATGAAGCCATGCGCATCTTCTATCACCTCCTAATAACCAAGGTCAAGAGTTCTTATGCCGAGAAAACGATCGACTCTTAATTCCTTAGTTAGACTTATCCAATTCATAGAGATTGTAAACTTGAATACCATCAACTCCGATCATGAGAAGAGACGTTTAATGTCGATGAAGCCATTCACAGAGAACTCCAAGGGCCGTACCCCTATTTCGTCCACACAGAAACAACTGCCAAGGTCCATGGTGGCACTATAATGTTTATCCATCCAACCTCCGAGCATAATCTTACTCCTGAGAGTATCATTCGCCGGGACAAGGATTCTGCGCTTCACACGGAGGAACGCCCTCCCGGACGTTCCCCAAAACAACACCGAAACGAGTACGTAAACGGCATAAATCACCGACTTAACGCTAGTCACGTTACTTTCTTCGAGCACCTAGCGCGAGAGTGGAGCACCGAATGAATTCGTCGGTGAATTACTTGCCTTCCCGAATTCCCAGCTCCTGAGGATGAGAGGAATGGTGGCCACGGCCACCTACAATAATTTATTTCCCGTGGAATTCGTTGCATTCTGGTCGGGGTGATAAATTAAGAGAGTTTCAATTGTTTCAAGAGATCCTGCGGCTGGCTCTGCCGGCGGTTTGTCGTGCCCCGTAGCTGAAGGATCACGTGGAGGGAGGGGGGCGAGGTGAAATCATTTTCTTCTCGCAGCGTTCGCAAATACGATTTTATCCTCTGGGTTGGCTACAGACGAAAAAGCCAACGGATGGGCAGAGATGTGATAGGTGGGGTTCGTTTTTTATGGCAACATCGCCGCGAGAATTAACGGGCGAATTCCTGGTCGATGTACGAGCGAGTTCGAATCGATAACCCGACGCTGAATCGTAATCCGACGCTGGACGCGCGAAAGCGTCGCAACGCGTCGAAATTATATTCGAGAATCGGTGGAAATGGGTGAAAACGCTAAAAAATAGTCGAAACGCTCACAATATTTTGAGTGTAAATTAAAAGTCCTGCTTGGAGTAGAATTGTACCGAAGAATTGTTCAATCTGGAAAAAAGATCGAGAACGATTGGAGTAGTTGAAAGCAAACGAATATGTCCATAAAGAAGAATTCTGAAAATTCTTGTACATGGACAAACTTTACACTTGCATATACACATAACGAAAAATTTATTTGGAAACATCGAGCGTATCATTTAATTGGGACAAATTCTTTCAATAAACACACAGGGTAGGAATATTTACGAGACTGACGGTATATTTCAACAAACTGCATTTCGTTCCTGTATTTCCTTATAAAAGAATGCATCCAACTTTTTCATTATTTACAAAAAAAAATCAGGAAAGTGTAAGCGACGTCCAAATACGCGTGGAGTCGTGGAAAGGTTCACAGAGCCCGGCCAGTACTTGTCAATTACATCCTCGCGTTCCTCGATTAAATTCCCATAAGAAAGAATGCCCGTTTCCATCGGGAGTTTTTAATATCGAAGACTGTCATTCAACGGTGCGCCATGGATCACGCTCGTGACGCTCGAATAATCAAAATTTCGTAATTTTCACCTCTCGCGCGCGACTCCGACTGAACGCACTCGGACATTAATCACGAAACGACGCGTGCGAAATGAAAAACATTTCCACGCTCTTTGAATAGCGAGCGTTCGCCGACACGCTCGTACATCTGTAATTTCTGTCGATTCGGAGTGCACGTGTTCGGCCCCGTGGTAATATTTCCGCCCCCGCGGATACATTAAACGCGTGTTATGCAAATTTTTGCGACCCATTAGACGTCCGTTCCTCTGTCGTCGGGTTCCGCGCCTCCATGTTGAATCTCGCCATTAGTTACGAACCCGAATGTCGTTCGTCGCGAGCACTCCCGATAACGCGACCGTTACGTGCCCCTAATATTTCGTCACGTTCCCGCGCCACGGTGGTTGCTAATGCCAAATTACCGCTGAAAAGTATTTTCGGTATCGCGTATTCCGATGCCCCTGTAAATCGAAGTTTCTTGGACCTTCCATTGCTTAACGTATCTGACCATCACTCGCTGTTTCTACTGGTGCTAATTTGCAAAGACTGGCTGAATCATACTACCATCAGAAAGTCATGTAGTATGATATTATCTGTTTGAACTGATTGGAAACGGTCAGAAGAAAACACATTTTATTTACAGAAACAACACAAGGGGAAATATATAATAATAGTCAGACAGGTTAGTGAAGTACTAGAGACCTGCTATAGAATAATTTCAACCAGTTAAACGGAACACGTACGAATAAAAAGTATATATCCACTCTCATTTTAATAGATCTTTCAGAAAGCGCAACAAAAGTGATACATATAATAATATTGAAGGAATAAAAATTAAAACTAAAAAGTAAAGCAATTCGAAAAGCTCACTATGTCATATACGAATGCGTACAGCGCATATACCAGCCAAAATGAATAGCCAGTGATATTGTACAATAGCTTAAGCACTTTTCGTTTTATTAAATTCCAAAAATGCCCTACCTTTCCCCTGGTAGCCAGATTAGAATACCAGCTTTAAGCGAGCGGCGGAGCTGGGGCGTTCTCGTATCCGCCTGGCGTTCTACATTCTCGATATAAATTGAGAGCAATCAAGTCGTTCAAAGTGCCCATTATGAGCGACTGGACGAGAGTGGAAGGCGGCGGGGGGGAGGTTAGAAAAGCGACACCGAAGACAGCTTCTCGTTGTGAATTCTGTGACGCAAAGGGCGGTAAACAAGGGATGATAAGAAGAGGGAGAGAAGTAAAGGAGAAGGAACGCGGACATCGTTGCATACGTGTGCCGCATCTATGTGCATGCGACCGCGCGCGTGTGTGTGTGTCCTCCTGTAACTCGGGAAGGCCAGAGACGAGGGATATCCGGTTGCTCCTTTTGCAAATACTTGAAATCGCGTCGCGTCGTCGACCGAGAACGCGCGGCCCCGCACGGCTGTACAATGGAATTTTCAATATTGTGCTGGGAGATTGCCCTGATTAATGAGACGACGTGGCCCCTGGAGACATTGTTCGTTACCGCATGCGACCACTGTGTGCCTCGCGGAAAGGGCAAGACGCGGCCACGGCAACGCGTGTACAATACGTGATGTTCCATTTATTAGTGTGCATGACGTACGAGCCCAGTAAATCGAAACCGTGGAATGACATTGCTCGTAAAAGACCTCGTCTTTGAGGTAATTTATTTGGATAATTTATCAAGGCTTGCGCATTCGATCAATTTTTTAAAAGCTTGATGTGTATCACCCGTCCGACCATGACTGGTTATTTCCACTTGCATAATCGTTAGTGGAGATTGGCATAAATATACAATTATCATAGGTGTTACTCTTGATAAAAATGTAATTTGAAAATTTAAAAAAATATTCTATATGCAAAGCTTCCTTTTCTGAGAAAATTCGTTATATGCCTGTTTGACCATTACTTACTATTTCCACTTGATAAAATTGCAAACGGCCAAAGAGTAATAAGATCGATGACAAACTTACGATACTGTATCACCAACATTTGTAAATAGCAATGCAAGTAGAAATATCGAGTAATGGTGAAATTCGTCATCCAAGTTTTGCTCAATTACAGGCTAACGAACACGTTAATTAATGGAGTATGATTTATAGACCACAGACAACGTCATATTATACACGAGATATTCACAGAAGGTTTATTTAATACACTGTATTTATACATAGCTAAACCATGCGCGGCATTGAATAAAGTTGCAACAAATGTAGCGTGATGTGTGACGGACAGTTTTCCAACTGAATAGTAGCGAACGTGTTAAATTTGAATAATGGTTGTCCAAGCCCCCCCGGATAGTGGAATAACAATAGGCGCGAAATTTATTGAAGCAATGAAATGCTCGTTGCAAATTACCAAAGAAGTGTACATGACGTTTTAGGCAATGGCGATGACTGCGAGTAATAAAAATTTATCAAAGGGTTACGCGGCTATAATAGGATAAGCGAGAAAAAAGGAATCACTGAGTTATCACAGTTCTATCTCACTGTATGGATTTTAATTTTAAAGTTTGCTTCGTAAAGATTTAACAGCATTTCAATGACCTTTTGTTATTCATATTTTGTTTCATACTTGACAGATTTTAGAAAAATCGATGGTGCGTTGGTGTAATTGCATCGTGCTTTTACCGTCACAAGTAATCGCCATATTTTCAACTTTATTATGCAAAGTTGGTGGAAGAGGAATTCGAAATAGAAAGAAGTAGCACTGTTATTGTAAAAATTGTACGAAAAATTGTTACATTTAGTATGAAATACTTTTACGTAAAATAAATTGAGGCTTTCACTCCGAATTCTGAAAAATTCCCATAAAGGAGACCAATACGTCGAGGGTAAATATTTTTCTGTAAAACTGCAGGTGGAATGGAAATGTTCAGATTCATATGTAGCAATGTATACTTCATCTATCACGATAGATAGATCAGTATCCGTGAGCTTGGACAAGGTTTTTTGAAATTGCGATGTAGTAATTTAATTAAAAAAATATGAAACGGAAATAGGAAAAAATTTTCCCATAAGGTTTAATTTGTAGATAGCAATGCAGACGTGCACTTGGCAACAGAATTTCATCGATACCACTTAGTCCTTTTAAAATTTCAGTTGGTTCGTTTTTGTTTTAGAGTCACCAGCGCCACGAGGTTATTAACGCGAATTTCGAGTGGCGCGGTTTGATAATCGGTGGAAAATCCAATTGCCGATTAAACGGGTATAAATTAGATTAAATAATTTGTGTCGGAGGAAGCTTGTTCATTGGGGAAGCTATTATAACTAATTGTTGGGCTCAACAAGGTATTAAACGCATGGTTTCGCGCTTTTACCAGGAAAATCTGTGGTTTAAAGATGGAACTGGGACATTTCTTCCAAAGTATGAATCTCGTTACTTGATGATCCACCAATTATAACTATTCTAGCATCTTTAAAATCGATTTTGCTTAAATATTGATTCTTCGTCTGTATCGAAATATGTAGAACACATAGCTCATGAATTTAATACTCCATAATCACTATCCTAAGATAACTTCATCTGCAGCTAGATACACAGCTAAATTATGTCCATAGGTCTTTAAATCCATCACAGAGTTACCATTCTAGCCATTAGCCATTTCAAAATTTATAGATATTTTAATAATTGGGCGGTGTGCTGCAATAAGGAGGCAGTTCCATTTTTGTATAGTTTTGAGGTCAGGACATTTAAAAAATTCCTTTTTTTCGTGGTGCAATAAGGAGACAGCTCCGGTCACTAGAAAAATGGTGATGTCGATTTGACGGAGACGAAGCAGGAAGAAGAATGAATATTGCACTAATTTTTCGATTTTTTGTTAGTATTGTCAAATGTTTTATGAATAACATCAACATGCACAACCCTCGATTCGCACCTAGTCACGATTATAACTCGAGTCTCCGACTCTGTCCTAGAATCGTGATGGTATTCCAAATATTTGGAAACCGCTAATAACCGCTACCCCTAAAACCAACCATTCGAACCTTAATCATCAATCTAAAAACATCGCCTCAAGGTTACTTGCAGACAAACGTCTAATTATACAGCCGTTGGTCTCTAACTCCATCACGGAATTGCAATGGTATTTCTTCCTCCATTGATCCTGCAATTTAATGATCGCCGGCATAAATTCAAACCATTCGATCGACGATACACAGAGAGGGGGTATACGCGATAATCGGGAATTCCTTTCGCGATTTCACAGGCGCGCGATCTTCCGCGTCGCGTTAAAAGAACGAAACCGGGGCCGAGGGTACCGGAATTTCCTATCCTCTCGTCTGCAGCTGGAATACCTGCACCACTGAACACTGCTAGCCAACAGAGCGAAGGGGATGGCGTGTAGCTCCCCGCAAGAGAATTCACCGATACGAATGCCTGCGGGATGAAACGGCCAGAAGGGATCTACACGCGTCTTCGATTCGAAAGTGGGGTAAGTTAAAGAAATACAATTTTTTCGCTCTGATTTATTCGGAAAATTAATATAATAGAATTTATATTTAATAAAGAACGCGTTACTTTATCATAATAAATTACGAGGTTCAACGGAACATTCGCATTGAAGCCATAAATAATTACTTTGCTTAACGTCGTCCACTTACCCCGCTTTCCCATGGTTCCCGGAATTGCGCTACTCCAGCCGCGTAGACGGAAGCTGCAAGAGCAACCTGTTACGGCTACGCGAAACGAGAATACAGAGAATTCTGTCGAACACTCGACGAACGGATAAATTCGTTAATTTCCCGCAAGAAGGGAGGGAGACGCAAAAGTTCCGCGGGAACGTTGCCTCGCGAAGAAGACTCGTCCCGGTAATATTATTGCCAAGTTCCTTTAAGGACTTACGAGCTGTAACAAGCGGAAAGGGTCGTCGTCGCGGCACTCCCTTTCAACGTCTTTCAGTCCCGCGGGTTTCAAATCTCTCTCTCGCGTTAATTAACTCGAGTTACGGAAGCCGGTAATTGTTTTTTACTTGAAACTTTCTCATTCGGAGCGAGTGTCTCATTCGATATATTCGGTTCTACGGAACACCGCTATTTAAATCAGGATTATTAACGATTCGAGGTTTGGTCGAATTTATCGGATTCTATTCTTGTATTCATGTCAGAGGCTATTTTAAATCGTTCGGGACTTATTTTATGCTATTCACGCGACAAATAATTTTATTTGCAAGTGCAACTGTAGTTTTTTAGATTCGTGGAATATTTTGATGTTTCAAAGTAATTAAATATATATTCCTACATAGATTTTGTAATTATATTTCGTACTTATATTTATAGTTCGTGGTCAGGAAAGAGGACAAATATATTTCTTTGCGTACATAGAATATTTTGTTATTTCAATGCCATTAAAAATAACTTTCATTTTCATTTTCTGTGGCCACTTTTATAAACTTTCATACATTCTGGACTAAGTCCTATTCGATACTAATTTGTATACATAATTAGAGCTAACGGCTTGATGAAGAACCAAAACTGCTTTCAAAAATTGTACTTGCTTTAAAAATAGCAAATTCGTAAATGAAAATAATAGAATGAATAAGCAGTGTAAGATTATCCGAACGATGAGCTAACCTTTATTTAAATTAAAATTACTCCACTCCTGGTAATAGTAATAATCGAAATCTTTTCTTTTTATGATACAAGACTCAATCTACCATACAGAAATACAGTTCGTTCGAGAGCTCATTCCAGCACTTTACTCGTGAATCTTGGCATGGGCAAACATATACATTCGATTCCACCGAAGATTGTCTCTATTTCCCTAACAAATAAATAACACTTTTCCAGATTTCTTAAACCCCCGTAAATTGTCGAGTAGCGAGTAGACAAATGTGCCCTACATGGGACGAATCCCTTCGCTTCAGGAGCGAGCGGGACCGCCTCGTTCAAAATCGAACGAGTAACCCGGCGATCAATTTCGGTAACCAAGAACCATTCCGTACGTACGTATATTTCCATTCCGCGACGCGAACCGAGCAATTTCGCCCAGTCGGAGGCCATATGCATACCGGTCGCGGCAAAAGGCTTAATCAAAAGATTTACGGATAATCCTTGCAGAATAACTGGCGCATTCGGCATGCAAATGACCGAAGAAATCAAACGGGAGCGCCCGTCCCTACCATTCCATTCTCACGGCGTCGATTCGATTCTTTTTAGGATTCAGCTCAACGCTCGCGTCGAATGACCAATTATACTCGAGGAAAGGAGAGTAATTTTAGCTGGGAATTCACGCGCACTTTTCCAAAGCGTTGGCATTCGTCTTCATCTGTTTCTGTCTTGTTGACTCTTTCACTTTTCAGCACTGTGGAACAGTCAAAAATTAAATATACACATTTCTATTTGTTGTTGTTATCGTAACTCTAATTTATGGAATGTAATCTTTGAAATCATTCTATATATAGATCTCACATGTCGTTAATAGTGGGTTTCGTATGGTTATTCGAAGAATACTGACACCCAACCTGTATGTGGGTTTAGAATTGATTAATCAGTCTTCGTTAAAACATTACCAATGCGAATATGCACGTATGAAATTATTTATACTGATTATATACATATTTTCTGTAATATATATACATTTTAAGTACACATTTATGAACTTCGTACATTTTTAATATACATTTTTAACATCAGTATTACGTTCCGTAATAAACATTAATTTTCGATCAAATTAAATGGAAATTTGAACGAAAATGTTGTAGAAATTTCAATTTTCAATGTAGTAAAAGCGTTATAGACTGTATGTATAACGTAGATTTCATAGTTACGTACAAGTAATGAACATTACGTCACGCGAGAAAATTAAATGTAAAAGAGCAATTTATTTTCAATCGTATTTCAATTTCGATTCTTCACTGTTACTATATATCGATGTAAAATTTTCAGGTGCGTAGCTGCTGGTTGCTGGTCACAATTCCACATTTTTAAATTTCCCAGCGAGACGTGAGAGCAGCCGCGACCGCCCGGACAGTAAAAGGGTTAATTTCTCTCCTTTCGCGTGCTCATAAATGTCCTTACGTCCCCGTCGTCGTCGTTACGAGGGTCCCGTGACGAAACATCACCTTTCAACCTCCCTCGAATTTAATGCCGGCTCGGCCGCGTCGAGGATTCGTTCTTTAACAAAGGGCGTTCGCCGTTGATGACTTAATTAGGTAGTTCGCGACGAACGAACCGCCTTTAGGGTTTCAGTAAGGAAACCCGTGTTGTGCGAGTATCGTTGAACCTCGACTTTTACGATGCTCAGGAATTGATAAAGGTTGTCTGGCTAGTCGAAGCAGGCTTTGCGTTTCATTGGTCCGTAAACGTGAGCTGTCGAATCGCTCTATAAATCTGCATCCTTCTTGCAGTAACCGTCGGAATCTTCTCCAGATTGAAGCCGTTGCGTGTAATTGAACGTTTAATCCAATGTTACTATACGTGTGCTACAATTCGCTCTATTGTATCATTCTAGTTTCGTGCTTTATACGATTGCAGCGAGGTTACTAAGAAGCGCGTCATGCAATTGCTTGACATCACGAAGATTAAAAATTTGTTCTCGGGAAGGGTAGGGTACATTCAATTTTTTATAGATACGGATAGTTATAACTGTTTGACTTACACTTCGTCTTGGAATTGAAAGGGTAAACAAAATTTAGAAAAAAAAAAAGTACATGTCGAATTGAGTAACCTTCTCCTTTTCGAAGTCGGTTAAAAATAGAATCTTTACTTAGAAAGCTTCAATATCATAGCCATCAGGCTCTCAAGATGCCATCTAAATGGTTTCAAGGCCCTTTATCTTGGAATTGCAAGTTTAAACAAATTTTATCAAATAGAATCTT